>NC_087187.1:395000-405000 GCF_035594125.1 Scylla paramamosain
TCTTTCTCCTTATTTTTTGTTATTCTTGTTCTTGTTTTTCCTTCTCCTCCTCTTCTTTCTCCTCCTCCTCCTCCTCCTCCTCCTTCAAGAGCACACGAGGACTCTTGACAGGTGACTGAAAGCAACTTCCCTCTTACCTGTATTTCTTTTTGGTCAAGAGGTCACGCCGGACTCTTAATTTTTTCCTCTTGATTTTCCTCTTGGTCCTCTTGATTTTTTTCTTTATTCTTCGCTATTTCCTCTTCATTTTCCTCTTGATTTTTGTTGACTTTCCTTTTGGGTTTAATGGATCTCTCTTGTCCTCTTTCCTTCCTCTAAATTTCCTCTTCGGTTCCTCTTGATTTTTTTCTTATTTTCCTCTTAGTTCGTTCTTGATTCTCTCTCTCTCTCTCTCTCTCTCTCTCTCTCTCTCTCTCTCTCTCTCTCTCTCTCTCTCTCTCTCTCTCTCTCTCTCTCTCTCTCTCTCTCCCCCCCTCTCTCCTTCCCCCTTTCCCTCCCCTCTTCCCTCTCCCTCCCACCAGACAACCTTCCATTTCAGTCCCATAGTCTGCATAGTTTATAACCTTCCATACATAGTTACCATACCTGCCACGCACGCACACACACACACACACACACACACACACACACACACACACACACACACACACACACACACACACACACACACACACACACACACACACACACACACACACACACACACACACACACACCTGCATATAAAACTGCTATAATGGTTTTCGCCACACGTGTCATATCACCTGATTACCTGCCACTTCCACACACCTGCAGAGAGAGAGAGAGAGAGAGAGAGAGAGAGAGAGAGAGAGAGAGAGAGAGAGAGAGAGAGAGAGAGAGAGAGAGAGAGAGAGAGAGAGTGTTGACCTAGTCTTCCACTCGTCCTTTTAGTTAATCAGTTAATATTTTAGTCAGTTAAGTTAGGTTAGGTTAGGTTAAGTTCGGATAGGTTAGGTTCACTTAGGTTAGGTTAGGTTTGGTTAGGTTAAGTTAGGTTAAGTTAGGTTCACTTAGGTTTGGTTAGGTTAGGTTAAGTTAAGTTAGGTTCACTTAGGTTAGGTTAGGTTAAGTTAGGTTCACTTAGGTTAGGTTAGGTTTGGTTAGGTTAGGTTAGTGAATTCTTAATGCGAATTGTTATTTTTTAGTTTTATTTCTTCGATTTTTTTATTTTTATTTTATATTTTACTTGAGAGAGAGAGAGAGAGAGAGAGAGAGAGAGAGAGAGAGAGAGAGAGAGAGAGAGAGAGAGAGAGAGAGAGGGGGGGCAACCATCAGCTTTCCATTCCATCACTCTCCAGTCTCTCCCCATCACTCTCTCCTAGTCACTTTCCCTTCACTCTCCCACGCCTCTCGCTTCACCTAAAGTAAATATACAAAAGTTGTTTTTAAAGTTTAACACAACGGTGATTGCTTTCCCATCAGTTTCCCCTCAGTGCCCTCAGTTTTCCCCTTCATTTTTGTATTTTTTCTTTTTTCCCTTCCTTGTTGCCCCTTTTTCCGTGACTTTTCCTAATTCATGAGTTTTTTTTCCTCAGTTTTCTCTCTTATCTTCCCCTCACTTTGTTCCTTTATTTTTTTCATGTTTTTTGCTTTCCTTGTTTTCCTCATTTTTCCTTGACAGTTTTCTCTCATCTTTTCCTTTAAATTTGTAACTTTTCCCTGTTTTTTCTTTCTTTTCCTTGTTTTCCTATTTTTTCCTTCTCTTTTCTCACCTATAACTTTTTTCTCTTTAAATTCCCGTTTTCCTTGCTTTTTCTCATATTTTCTACTTTTCCTATTTTTTTCCCACACTTTTCCTCACTTTTTATCCACCTTTCCTCCCATTTCTCTAAATTAAGTCCTCTCTCCCATTTCCCCTCTCACATGACACTCCTAATTCTTCCCTTCCCCATTCCCTCTCCTCTCCCATCTCTTACCTCTCCTTTTCTCCCTAAATCTATCACCCCATCCCTCCCTTACTCCTTAATCTATCACCCCCATCACCTACACCCCTTCCCACCCCGAACCTATCACACCCTCACCCATTTCCCCCCACCCCAGCCGATCACCCTATCTCTTTCCCCATCCCACCCATCACCCACACCCCTTCCCCCAACCTCCAGTCTATCACCCCTCTCCCATTCTCCCATAAAATGTAGGAAAATTGGCTGGGAAGAGGAAGAAATGGTGAAAATAGCCATACAAAGAGTGATGGGGGGGAATGGAGGGAGAGTGGGGTGAGAGGGGGTGCAATACAAAGGGAAGGTGTGTGTGTCCCTTAAGGTGAGAGTGAAGGGCGTAAATTGGCCCTGAATAGAGTGAGAGAGAGAGAGGGAGAGAGAGAGGGAGAGGGAGAGGGAGAGATGAACTACTTGGGTGAGAGGAGAGACAGAGGGAAATAAAAAAATAGCTGGTTGGGTTTTGGGAGAGTGAGAGAAAAAGAGAGCGAGAAAGAGAAATTTGGCGGGAAGAAGGGAGGAAAGGGAGAGAATGAAGGATAATGAGGGAGACAAGAAGGGGAATGGAAGAAGGAAGTAGAGAAGGAGACAAGAAAGGTAAAAAATGAACGAATAAGGAAGATAATGAGTACAGAAGGAAGGAGGGGCAAAAAGAAAGAGAGGATTGAGAAGGAAGGAGAAGGGAAGGGATAAGAAGAGAGGAAGTAAGGAAGGGAAAGAAGAAATAAGGAAGAAGTAGAGAAGAAAGTGAGAGAGAGGGAGAGAGAGAGAAGGAGAAAGAATGAAAGGTAGAAGGGAGATGAGGAAGGGGAAAGAAATATAAATGAGACTCAGAGAGAGAGAGAGAGAGAGAGAGAGAGAGAGAGAGAGAGAGAACATAAACAAACAGACAAACGGACATTCCAATGACACCCAACACCACCAAGTGCTTCGAAGCCTCACCACACTGCTTCGCTCTCCGCCTGTGAACCCCGGTACCATTTCACCCAGGGACGCTAATTCCACCCTTTTTATACCCTAATGGAAGGCTGGAGGGGCGAAATTAACCTGCAAACAAGGCATCAAATGTGCACTAATTACAACACGCTCCTTAAGACCCCGCGCTGCTTCGAAGCCTGAGCGAAACAATTTTTTTTTTTTTTTTTCGTTCAATTTGCTGGACAAGTTAATAGAGGGACAAATGGGGATGATCTTTTAAGGGGTGAGGCATGTGCTTGGATGGTGGGGTGGGGGGTGAAGGGGGTGTTAAGGGTAGGGTTCAGTGGTTCGGGTTCATACATGTTGGTGGTTCATGAAGCCTCGCAATTAAGGTTGACTGTCACGGGGTTTTGAAATTACTGTGGAGTTATGGGACAGCCGCCACCACGTAAATCTTGCGCTAAATGTTACGCTGTTTTGTTTTTGTCTTCTTTTTTTTTTATTATTATTATTATTCTCTGTCTTTTCTCTCATTTTTTTCCATCTTTTTTTCGTTTCAATTCGACAAGGGACCACCACCACCACCACCTACTACTACTACTACTACTACTACTACTACTACTACTACTACTACTACTACTACTACCACCACCACTGCCACGTATATCTTCTTAATACTGCTCTTTTCCTCGTTTCGTTGTTGTTGTTGTTGTTGCGTTCAGTGTCACGAAAAATAACGAAAAAAAAAATCCTTCCTGTTCTTTGTTTTTTGACGCCCTTGGTAGCGGTGGTGGTGGTGGTGGTAGTAGTAGTAGTAGTAGTAGTAGTAGTAGTAGTAGTGAAAAAAAAATAGGTTTACGAAAGTTATATAGGTAAGGGAACCATTTGTCTTGTTGATGAGCTGCCACACACTGCAGGAGGAGGAGGAGGAGGAGGAGGAGGTAAAGAGTGAAGAAGAAAGTAAACGATAGAAGCCAAAAAGAGTGAAAAAAATAGAGGATGAAGAGAAGGAAAGCTAGAAAAGTCAGAATTGGAGGAGGAGGAAGAGGAGGAGGAGATGGAGGAGGAGGAGAGAGGAAGTAAAACGATAGAAAACAAAAAAAGAAAATGAAAAAAATAACAGAATGAAGAGAAGGAAAAGACCAGAAGTCGGAATTGGAAGAGGAAGAAGAAAAGTAAGAGAAAGGGAGAGAGAGAGAGAGAGAGAGAGAGAAAGAGAGAGAGAGAGAGAAAGAAATTAGACGTAAAGGAGGAGAAGAAAAGGAGAAAAAAATATAACTTCTACAATATATTTCCCTAAAACCAGTAATTAGAGAGAGAGAGAGAGAGAGAGAGAGAGAGAGAGAGAGAGAGAGAGAGAGAGAGAGAGAGAGAGAGAGAGAGAGAGTAAAGTTAGGACATGACACGAACAAAAGAGGAAGTGGAGAATTGAGAAGCGAATAAAAACGAAGGGAAGAGGAAAAGGAGGAGGAGGAGAAGGAGAAGCAATAAAGAAGAAGAGGAGGAGGAGGAGGAGGAGGAGGAGGAGGAGGAAGAAAAAGAGACTAGAATTGTAAGCCAGAACATTTAAGCAGAAAACAGGAAGAGAGAGAGAGAGAGAGAGAGAGAGAGAGAGAGAGAGAGAGAGAGAGAGAGAGAGAGAGAGAGAGAGAGAGAGAGAGAGAGAATACAGACCTTACCGGAAGAAAGAGAATGTAAGTTAGGAGCATACGAGAGAGAGAGAGAGAGAGAGAGAGAGAGAGAGAGAGAGAGAGAGAGAGAGAGAGAGAGAGAGGTCAGGAAAAGGCGAGGAAAGGTTAAAAGTTTCCTCCATTCAGTCCAGTGGGAGGGAAAATCTTGCCTCCACATCTTTCCTCCACGTGTTTCCTCCACATCTCCCTGAGGTAAGTTGATTTATGGTGGCGGAATGGAGAGAAGAGGAGGAGGAGGAGGAGGAGGAGGAGGAGGAGGAGGAGGAGGAGGAGGAGGAGGAGGAGGAGGATAAAAGTAAGTCAAGGAAATAGTGATGAAAGAAGACAAGCGAGCGAGAGAGAGAGAGAGAGAGAGAGAGAGAGAGAGAGAGAGAGAGAGAGAGAGAGAGAGAGGTAAATATTTATGCCAAGATCAAAGCGTGAAAATTAAGAGGACAAAGCGACATAGACACACACACACACACACACACACACACACACACACACACACACACACACACACACACACACACACACACACACACACACACACACACACACACACACTTAATTATTTTGAGCTTTCAATGTGTATTTTAATGAACGTGCGTTTTGGTAAAGAAATCGTCTCCTCCTCCTCCTCCTCCTCCTCCTCCTCCTCCTCCTCCTCCTCCTCCTCCTCCTCCTCCTCCTCCTCCTCTCTTTACACCTGTCGTAATCAAACTGCAGGTATGTATTTCTCTTTTATTTTACTTTTATATCTTGCGAAAATTCTCTCTCTCTCTCTCTCTCTCTCTCTCTCTCTCTCTCTCTCTCTCTCTCTCTCTCTCTCTCTCTCTCTCTCTCTCTCTCTCTCTGTATGTACACTTTTCCTCAGGATGTTTGCTTAGTATTGTATTCGTGTTGACTCTCTCTCTCTCTCTCTCTCTCTCTCTCTCTCTCTCTCTCTCTCTCTCTCTCTCTCTCTCTCTCTCTCTCTCTCTCTCTCTCTCTGAAGGAGGCGCTGACGAAGGACATTGAAGGAAGTCCCTAGGCGCCCTTACGTGTCCATACTGTTCCCGCGGGAGAAGGGAATCAGCGCGTCGAGGGGAAACAGAGGGGGAAAAAAAGGGGAAAAGGGGAAACTTATATAGTATTGGTGGTGGTAGTGGTGGTGGTGGTGGTGGTGGTGATGTGAGGTTATTACTTTTAGGTTCTTTTCTGTGTTTGTTTGTTTGTTTGTTTGTTTGGTGTTTTGTTACTTTTTTCCCTATTTCTTGTTTTTTTCTTATTTTTTATCTGTATATTTTCTTGGTTTATTTATTTGTATTTGTTTGTTTATCTTTTTGTTTCCTCTTCTCTTTTTTTCATTTTCTTTTATCTTCTTTCTATTCTTTTTGTTTCACGTCTATTTTTCATTCTCCGTTTCCTCTCGTTCGTTCATTCTCTACCTCTCCCTTCCATTCCTTCCTTCCTTCCTTCCTTCTTTCTTTCTTTCCTTCCTTCCTTTGCGCAAATATCGGTTTCCTAAGAAGAAATAAGATCACATCCTCTCTCTCTCTCTCTCTCTCTCTCTCTCTCTCTCTCTCTCTCTCTCTCTCTCTCTCTCTCTCTCTCTCTCTCTCTCTCTCTCTCTCTCTCTCTCTCTCTCAATGGAACGAAAGTATATATATATAAAGATCTTTTCTGTGTGTGTGTGTGTGTGTGTGTGTATGTGTGTGTGTGCAAACTAAACAATTCTCGTCTTTCTCTACCGCAAATCGTTTTCTGTTCCACTTTTTCTCCTCTCTCTCTCTCTCTCTCTCTCTCTCTCTCTCTCTCTCTCTCTCTCTCTCTCTCTCTCTCTCTCTCTCTCTCTCGTGTCAAGAAGACTGTATTTTGCAATTTCTATGGTATTAGTATGGTTGGTAGGGCACAGACAATCTCTCTCTCTCTCTCTCTCTCTCTCTCTCTCTCTCTCTCTCTCTCTCTCTCTCTCTCTCTCTCTCTCTCTCTCTCTCTCTCTCTCTCTATATATATATATATATATATTCTAACTTTACTCTTATTTTCTTTTATCTTTTTATGTTATTTACGTAAGAGAGGAAGGAGACAGGGAATAAAGATAGATACGAAAGAAAACAAGAAAGAAGATCAAAACGATGGAGATTGAGACAAAAAGGATAGAAGGAGAGGAGGAAGAGGAGGAGGAGGAGGAGACAGGAACAGAAGAAGAGTCAGTGAAAAGAGGAAGGAAGAAAGGAGAAGGTAGGAAAGAAGGAAGGTTAGAGAGATGAATGAATAAATGGAGGAATGAAGATTAGAGAAATAAAGAAAAGCAAGAAGAAAAGAAAGGAAGACCAGAGATGAAGGAAAGAAAGGAAAATTAGAGAAATAAAGGAAGGAATTAAGGAAAGGGGGAATAATAAGGAAAGGGGGAATACTAGAGAGATGAAGGAAGGAGGGGACAGGTGAGTGGGCGCCTGGACATACTACCTGTAATTAAGGAGTGTTTACCTGGCCGGGCGTGACGTCATCAAGGTGAGAGGGAAAAAATGTATCTCAACCGTCGCCATTTCTGATTTCGTGACTTGGTTGTGAAGGAGGAGGTAGAAGAAGAAGAAGAAGAAGAAGACTTTTTTCCGTTTTCTTTTTTGTACGTGTTTATCTTCACGTTTTCTTTTTCTCTTTAATTTCTTTCATTTCGTTTTTTCTATTTTCATTATTTTTTTCCTCATTTCTATTCGTATTTATTTTTTGTTACGTTTCCTTGTACTTTTATTATTATTTATTCATCTTTCCTTTCTTTCTTCTTTTATTCTCTCTCTCTTTTCTTTGTCTTGTTCGTGTGTCAGTGAAATGCAAGTAAGTTATCATAAGTTAGAGACAAAACTAGTTACGAGTTGAAATAATGTATTCAGAGAGAGAGAGAGAGAGAGAGAGAGAGAGAGAGAGAGAGAGAGAGAGAGAGAGAGAGAGAGAGGGGCCAGGGAGGAAGAGGGAACAAAAAAAGTTGTATACACACTTAGCAAATCCCTTTCACTCTCTCTCTCTCTCTCTCTCTCTCTCTCTCTCTCTCTCTCTCTCTCTCTCTCTCTCTCTCTCTCTCTCCATATTTCCTCTCTTTTTCTCTCCTTCCCACTCTCCTTTCCTTTCCTTTCCTCTCTCCTTTCTCTCCTCTCCTCTCCTCTCTTCTTTTTCCTTTTCTTTTCTTTTCTCTCCTTTTCTTCTCTCCTCTTCACTTCTCTCCTCTTCTCGTTTCCTCTCTCTCTCTCTCTCTCTCTCTCTCTCTCTCTCTCTCTCTCTCTCTCTCTCTCTCTCTCTCTCTCTCTCTCTCTCTCTCTCTCTCTCTCTCTCTCTCTCTCCCCCTCCCCCACTCCCCCCTCCCTCCCTCCCTCCCTCCCTCCTATTCTTTCTCTTCTCCCAACTCTCCCTCCACTCTCCGACTCTCCCTCCCCTCTCCCTCTCTCTCCAGCGTTCAGGGAATTTTTCGCTTGGGAAAATTTCAGGAAAAAGTTTTCAGAATTCTTTCATTTCCTTTGTTTGATAAAGTTTTCATATTTTCCTCTTCCTATTTTTTTCTTTGCTTCTGTTTCTTGTTTTTTATTTGTTTTTTTCCTTTTCTTTCATTCCTTCGTTTTTCTTTGGTTTATTTTTTCCAATTGATGTTTTCCTATTTTTGTATTCTTATTTCCCTTCTCTATTTTTATCGATATCTTCTTTCTTTCCTACCGTCTTTCCTCCTTTTTTATTTTCCAGTTCCTTATCCTCTTTTCTCTCTTATCCCTTCTTTCTTCTTATTCTTCCTCCATTATTTCTTTTCTTCCTTCTGATTCTTCCTCCGTCTTTATCTTCCTTTCCCTTATCCTCTTTTTCTCTTTCTTTCCCATCTTCATCCCCATCTTTCTTTCATCTTTATCTTCATGTTTCTTTATTCTCATTTTTCCTTCCTTCCTTCCTATCAATCCTTCCTCCCTCCTCTCATTAACACAATCCCGAAGTTAAGCCAGAGATAGGGAGGAGATAAGGAGAGAGAGAGAGAGAGAGAGAGAGAGAGAGAGAGAGAGAGAGAGAGAGAGAGAGAGAGAGAGAGAGAGAGAGAGAGGAAGATAGAGAGATAAAGGAAAGAGGTGAGCGTGGTAAAAATGAGAGAGAGAGAGAGAGAGAGAGAGAGAGAGAGAGAGAGAGAGAGAGAGAGAGAGAGAGAGAGGATGGATGTACGGGAGAGATGGAGAGAAGGAAGGAAGGTAGAATGGAGGGAGGGAGGGAGGGAAGTAGGAGGAGTCAGATGACACGTTGAGAGAAGGAGGGAAGAGAGGAGGGAAGGAGGGAGAGAAGAATGAAGAGAGGAGGGAAGTGAAGGAAGGGGAAGGAAAGAAAGTATAAAAGAAAGATTACGAAGCGAATGAAGAGGAGATAGAGAGAGAGAGAGAGAGAGAGAGAGAGAGAGAGAGAGAGAGAGAGAGAGAGAGAGAGAGAGAGAGAGAGAGAGAGAGAACTGAAAGCATAATTGAATGAGGAAAGGATGGAAATGTCTGTTAATTTGCAGAGAGAGAGAGAGAGAGAGAGAGAGAGAGAGAGAGAGAGAGAGAGAGAGAGAGAGAGAGAGAGAGAGAGAGAGAGAGACAGAGAGAGAAACCACTCCAACCCTTTTTCCTCCCCTTTCCTCCTTTCCACTCCCTTCCATCCCTCAACCATGTAAAGAGAGAGAGAGAGAGAGAGAGAGAGAGAGGGAGGGGTGCACCTTTGACATGGTAACAGTGGCCAGGTAAGAAAAGGCAAGGAGAGGTAGTCAGTATCAAACCACACCTGAAAATTACCTATTGTTACCCAGAACCAAGTGTGAGGAGGAGGAGGAGGAGGAGGAGGAGGAGGAGGAGGAGGAGGAGACATGTTAGGTAATACATATGTGGATGAAGATAAGAATGTAATAGAAAAATGATGATGATGAAAAAGAGAAGAAGGAGAAGAAACGAGAGAAGGCGGAAGAGGAAGAGGAGGAAGAAGAGGTAGGCAGGCAGGTAAAGATAGGGATTTAATATGAGAAAGATGATGATGGAGAAGAAAGAAGGAAGAAGAAGAAGGAGAAGAAATGAGAAGGAAATGAGAAAAGTTTGATGAAGTATTGATAAAGAGAATAAGATTAGAGAGAGAGAGAGAGAGAGAGAGAGAGAGAGAGAGAGAGAGAGAGAGAGAGAGAGAGAGAAGGGATTAAGAGAAGAAAGAGAAAGAGGAGGAGGGAGAAGAGGAAGAAGGATATGTCACAGGGAAGAGAAAGGGAAGAATGGAGGAAGAAAAGAAGAAAGAGGAGGAGGAGAGAAAAAAAGAAACGAGACAAAAAAAAAGAAAAAGGAAGGTATGAAAAAATATCCAGAGAGAGAGAGAGAGAGAGAGAGAGAGAGAGAGAGAGAGAGAGAGAGAGAGAGAGAGAGAGAGAGAGAGAGAGAGAGAGAACATTCACATACATAACGAAAACTAATATATACGAACTGTGCA
>NC_087187.1:415000-425000 GCF_035594125.1 Scylla paramamosain
TCATCGCCTTTGTATATTCTCTCTTTCTTTCCTCCAGTTCCTCCTGCACTTTTTTTTTCTCTTTAATCCTGTTATCAGCATCATCCTATTCCCTTTTCCTTCTTTGCTCACTTTTTATTATCCAACATCCTTCTTCTCCTCTTCCTTTTTTTCTTTATTTCATCAATTTCATTTTTTTCTCTCTTCCTCTTTCTCCTCTCTTGCCTTCAGTTCCTCAGGTTCCTCAGGTTATCTCTCTTCTCCTCCTCCTCCTCCTACATTTTTTTTTTTTTCAATTATCAGTATCTCTTCCACCTTCCCTCCTTTCTTACCTCAATTCTTCAGGTTATCTCCACTACCTCCTCCTCCTCCCGCTCCTTCTTCACGTATAATCACAGTGTTTGTTTATTAAATTTACGCCCTTTCTGTCTCGCTGGCGTTATCAGGCAGCCATCAAGCACCCATACCCTCCTCTCCCTCCCTGACTCCCCCAGCAACCACCCTTTCACAGGTCCAGTCAGCAGGCACCCCAGCTCACCACAGCCAGCCGCCCAGTGTTGCCATATACAGACCCGGATGCTCCCCCTTGCTCTAAACTCGCGCGTTGTCACTCTTATCTGGCTACAGTGATGAGTGGTGCTCCATTTTTGAGGGTGTGTGTTGTGGTGGGGCGTTTGATGTGTTTGTGTGGTGTTATTGGTGTTGTCGGTGTTACTGGGTTTGTTATCTTGTCTGCCTAATTTGGAGAATCTTCTGTGAGGTCAGATTTGATTTTTTTTATTCGATTTTTGTGTTTATTTTATTTGATGAGGTAAGTGAAGGTGTTGTGAGAATTGTCTGCGCTTTTGCTGTGTTGTTTGGTGTTACTGGGTTTGTCTTCTTGTCTTCCTGAATTGGGGAGTCTGGTATGAAGTCAGAATTGATCCTTTTATTCGACTTTTCAGTTTTTTTTTTTTTTTTTATCTTATTGGGTAAATGAAGTTGCTGTAATGATTTTCTGCACTTTTGCTAATATAAAAAGATAATGATATTTGTATAAGAAAATAGAAGGTAATTTTTTTCAATTTTTTCTAACTTTCACTTTATTTCTCTGGGAATAAATGTAACTAGTGATATTTTTCTGCAGTTTGTACTCATAAAAAGAAAATGATGTATATATTTCTTTAAGCAAGTATAAGACAGTAAGGAGAGAACCGGTTATTATTTGATTATCTCTTTTCTCTACCTTTTATTGATTTATTTATATTTCTGATGTAATAAATGAACCTACTGATAATTTTCTGCATTTCTTGTCATATAAAAACCAATAATATTTGCTTTTTATTCAGGAAACTAGTAAAAAAAACATACTTGATTTTCCTTTGTTACTTTCCTTTCTTTTTTTTTTTTTACATGGGATAAATAAAACAATAATTTTCAGCAGTTCTTATATAAAAAAACATACTTGATTTTCCTTTGTTACTTTCCTTTCGTCTTTTTTTTTTACATGGGATAAATAAAACAATAATTTTCAGCAGTTCTTATATAAAAAAAAACATTAATATATTTGTTTAAGTATATCACAATGAAGACTCACAGCATTTTCTATTGTTATTATTATTATTATTAGCATTATTATTATTATTATACTTAGTGTTACTACTGTTATTATTTCTTTACACGTATGAACAGAAGTATTGTTAATGTAAACTGTGGAAAAGTAAAGTAATTAATAACATGAATTATTATTGATGACTAGTAAACAAATGTGTGGCAACGAAGGTCAGTTTTCTATGATTGATGAGTAAAGAAAATGGAGTGTGATAAAAAACGGGGTACATGGACCACAGAAAACAGAAAGTAGTTGTTGCGATGGAATGAAAGGTGGACTGTGTGTTTTTGTCCAATAAGAAGAGAGATTTGTGGGTTTATTTTTGAAAGGCGGACGAAAGTTAATGAAATTCTTGGTGGTGGTGGTGGTGGTGGT
Source organism: Scylla paramamosain (assembly GCF_035594125.1). Lineage (NCBI taxonomy): Eukaryota > Metazoa > Arthropoda > Malacostraca > Decapoda > Portunidae > Scylla > Scylla paramamosain. Next base: position 416,946 of record NC_087187.1, read on the forward strand.
GGCGGCGGTGGTTTTGCATGAAAAATATAAAGAAATTAAGAAAAAAAACTTGAATTTATTTAATTTTAAAGCACAAAATAAGTATGTCTGTTTTATTATTTAATTGTGTCTCATTTTCTTTACTGTTTTCATAATTGCTTTCATCTCTCTCTCTCTCTCTCTCTCTCTCTCTCTCTCTCTCTCTCTCTCTCTCTCTCTCTCTCTCTCTCTCTCTCTCTCTCTCTCTCTCTCTCAAGCTCACTCTCGCTTAGCACACACACACACACACACACACACACACACACACACACACACACACACACACACACACACACACACACACACACAAAGGGAGCAAGAGAGTGATAAAAATAATAAAAAAAATAAAAGTTGGCAATAATTATACACTTTTTGAGCGAGATAAATTAGTGAAATATTTAAAATTTGTAATTAGTATGAATTTCACTTTTTATTCATTTATCAAAGGGAGAAAAGGGGAGGGAGAGGGGTAAGAGGGATAGAGAGAGGGGGGAATAGGAGAGATGATGAAAGGGGATACAGAAGAGAAAAACTAGATGGAAGGGGAGAGAGAGCGGAGGAAGGAAGGAAGGAAGAGAATGAGAGGAAGTGAGGTGAATAAAGGGTGGAAAACTGTTGAAGGAGGGGAGAATTGGAGGAAGTGGAGAGGGGAGATGGGGAAAGGAAAACGAAGGAGGCTGGAAGAAAAATAAAGAGATGGAATTGAAGGGAAGAGAGGATTAAAGAAAAGGGGAGAAATAAGTAACAAAGAAAATAAAAGGGAGAGAATGAGAAAGGATATAGAGAGATGGAGAGAATAGAAGGAAGAGATGAAACGGTAGATAGAAAGAAAAAGAGAGAAAAGGAAACACAAAGAGCGGGGAAAGGAAAAGGAGGAGGAGGAGGAGGGGGATGGAGAGGGGGAAGGGGAGGGAGAGGGAGGAAAGGGGGTAAATGACCAAAATGGATAGGAAATTATTAAACCCTAAAAAATAAAGTTGAGTGGCTTTGTTATGACATCAAAAGTTGCCACCTGTGTGTGTGTGTGTGTGTGTGTGTGTGTGTGTGTGTGTGTGTGTGTGTGTGTGTGTGTGTGTGTGTGTGTGTGTTTAGTAATTGCAAACCACAAATACCTGAATGCAAAGGAAGCAACACACGCGGAATTGTTTTGAATTAGTTAACACTTTGAGTATTCCTAACTATTGTTTTTTTTAAGCTACCTCTCCCCTCCCCTCCCCTCCCCTCCTCTCCCCGAACACACCTTTTGTTGCTATTCATTATTACACACACACACCTGTCCACCACCACCACCACCACCGCCACCACCACCACCAATCAATACGTACCTGTACAGAACGCAATATTTTACCTGCATATGTCACAGGTGCAAAAATATGAATGAAAAAAGGTGAAGCAGGAAAAGAGAAATGACACCGCAGTGAAATCCCAAAAATAAAATAAAAAAGTAAAAAAATAGTAAAAAAAAATGATGTATTAGATAAAAATTGGAGTACAAACCGAAATGAAAGGAATAAAAAGCATGTGGAATATTTTAGATACACACGAAAAAAAAAGAAAGAAAAAATAGAGTAAAATTTTATCTGTGTTTAAATCGGAAGTAGTAAATATTAAATAAATGATAAAAATATATAACTTAAAACGAAAAAAAAAGATATGAACAAAAAAAGGAATAAAATGGAATAGAAATAAAAGAGGAAGAATACCACGAGAGAAATGAAAGAAGCAAATAAAATAGATGGATGAATAAAGATGAAATAAAAAGGGAGAGAAGGAAAAACATGCAAAAGAGAGAGGAAAAAAAATTACACCCTGAAACGAAAGAAAAACAAAGAAAAACAAAAATAAAAAGACAAAAAATAATAGACCATACAAATAAACAAACAAACAAACAAACACAAACGAACAAACAAACAAGTAGGCATTGATATATACACAATACCAAACAAACAAACAAACAAACAAACAAATACATAAAATTCAAACATACGTAGGAGTTAGTAATGCATTTTAAAATTATATATGATGATTTTTTAAAGTGAATGACTTGTAGGGCGTAGGAGAGAGAGTATCTGAATGCCTCTGTGTTTATTTATTTATTTATTTATTATTATTTTTTTCATTAAGCTCTATCGGCTACACTTTTTATTGTAAGCTGGCGGGAGTTTAAGCTGTGTAGGCCTGGGAGGGAGGTGGGGGGTTGGGGAGAGAGGGGGTAGGGGTAGGCTGGTTATTTTTGTTTGTTTGTTTGTTTGTATGTATGTGAATTTGTGCTTTAACAGAAGGTGAAAGTGTGAAAGTCAGAGAGAGAGAGAGAGAGAGAGAGAGAGAGAGAGAGAGAGAGAGAGAGAGAGAGAGAGAGAGAGAGAGAGAGAATGTTACAAGATGAAGAAATAAAAAAAATGAGAAAAATATATATAAAAAAAGAACCGTCAAATAAAACTGTAAACGGTGTAAATGAAAAAAAAAGTTAAATGAAGCAAAAAATAAAAAAAAATAAAAAGTACGAATAAAAAACACAAAAAAAAAAATGATTTTGTGCAGGTGAGGGAGTGGAGAGGTGAGTCCCAGGTGACCTTGTTAACGAGTAGCACACTTGTTGGCATGACCCGGGAGGTGAGCGTTCATTTAGACAGGATAAGCTCACCTGTCCACTTAATTATTGACTGGACAGGTGGAAAAAGTGGAGAAAAGTGGAATGATTTAGATAAGTGAATGAATTTTTAGGGTATTGTAGCTAATTTCAAAGTGGATTTTAATTAGTGGATAGCTTTACCTGTTATAATTAAGTGTACAGGTAAAAAAAGTGGAAGAGTGGAATGATTAAGATAAGTGGATAATTTTTTGAAGCGTTTACAGGTAATTATCAAGATCTAGTGGAGTTTAATTAGTGGATAGCTTCACCTGACCAAGTTATGAAGAGTACAGGTAGAGCAAGTGGAGGAGCGGAGGAGTGGAATGGCTCAGACAAGTGGATGATTGTTCAAGATGTCGTAGGTGATTTTAAAGCTTATGTGGATAGCAGATGGGAGATTTGTTTGAACTATATAGTCAAAAGAATCCCTTGATGAAATACTTACGAGAATATTTGAATGACGGAACGAGAAAAAATAGGATGGGTGAATCATAATATTGTAGGGAAATATATACAGCAATAAGATAAGACAATACAAAAATAATGCTGTAAAAATGTACACTAACATTATGAAATAGTGAAGAAAAAGAATATTTGAATAATTAAATGAGAGAACAATGAAAAATTAAATGGCTTACATCAAAGACGCAATAAAAGAAAGAATATTTGAACGGTAATATATTGGAAAAAATATATGAAATGATGAATTGAAAGCATACTAAAATGAATGAAGGAAGTCTGAGTGAGTGAGTGAGTGAGTGAGTGGAATGGTGTAGTGTTGTTACTGTGAACTACGATGAGTGAGTGAGCGAGTGAGCGAGTGAGAGTTAAAGGACGTTCTGAAGACTAGATTAGGTCCTCGTCACACCTGGCCTGCAATTTCCGGCGCACAGGTGAATCCCACGCACCTGCACCACCTGCAATTAAGCACCTGCAATTAGCCACCTGTGATTACCTTCGCGGGGCTCACACAGGGATTCGCGGCCCCGAGCGCGGCACTGCCTCGCTCACTGTCTCTGGTGGCTCAGTGGTTCATTTGTGAGTTCGCTGGGGTTGTGTTCATTGTGAGGTCACGGGAGGTCACGCGTCGCCAGGTCATGTTTCGGGATTCCCGTGACCTCGCCGCCTTCCTACACATTTGGTTCGGTTCACTGTGTCATTGCGTCACGTGTGTGCTTCACTGCTCCGCCTTGTGCTTCACTGGCTCCGTAGCACCCCGCCCCGCCCCGCCACGCCGCGCTACGGGCATCGTCTAAGGGAGGGAGTTGTGAATTTCACGAGAAAGTGGAGTCTGTTGGTGCGTCCCGGGGAGCACTGCCTCCCTGCGCCACACAAAAGGCGGGGCGGGGGGCGGGGGGGATCACTTGGGCCGACACACCTGGCTGTCATACACCTGAGATCACAGGACCCGCGTCTCGTACGCACACACACACATACACACAGACACGCACGCGGACACGTCACTGCTGCTCGCGTCACCCCGTGGCCGGAGGGGTGCCCGGGGGGCGGGGTGGAGCCAGACACGGCTGGCGGTGGGTGGGGGAGGGGTGCGGAGTGGGGCTGGGGTGCGGGCGTCACTAGGTGAGGTTCTCGTAGAGGGGCTCCGCTTCTGGGGGGTGGCTGTGGTGCAGGTTGTGGCGGCGGTCCTGGGGGCGCCGCCGCGGCCGCCGGTGGTGGCCGCGCTCCACGGAGAAGTAGGTGCGGAACCTGTCGGTACGGGAGGGCAGGGGGGGCAGACCGCGCTGCTGGGGGGTGTGGGGGCGCCCGCGCCTGGCGCCGCCCACGTAGTACACGCTCTCGTAGTCTGGGCCGGGGGAGCGGGTGAGGGGCGGCGCGGAGGGGCAATAGTAGCGCACATGGGCGGGGGAGGGGGAGGGGGTGTCGGTGTCGCTGGGGTCCAGTACCCCCAGGGCGGCCAGGGGCTCCTCCTCGCTGTCCGTGTCTGTGAGTGTCGCCGCGTGCACGCGCGGGGGTGCCGCGCCCCCCGCAGCAGCGCCCGCCCGTCGTGAGCCGCCGCCTCGCTGGTGCTGTAGCTGCACGTCTCGCTGCCTGCAACACACGCACGCACACACGTCAGGGTTGGCTCCGCCACACACCACGCCTGTATGTACTCAGTAGTCATCACACACACACACACACACACACACACACACACACACACACACACACACACACACACACACACACACACACACACCTGAGGAGATGCTCTGGTAGAGGTGCTCTGAGGGCGCGTTGCTGCGTGGCTCGGGCGTGTACAGGTGCACGCCCATCGTCATGCCCACCATCTCACCGTCCACGGGCACCGGCTTGAACCTTGTGCGCGCGCGGGCAGGCACGATGGAGGGCGCCGAGGGGAGGTCATCGTAAATAATGGCGCCGCTCAGCTCCGTGCAGCCCTTGGGAGCGCGCCCACGCCCACGCAGCCTGTGGGGGAGGGAGGGGGAATGAGGCTGCCTGCTGTGGGCGTCTTGGGAGTGTGGGAGAGGAGGAAGAGGAGGAGAAGAAGGAAGAGAAGGAGGAGGAGGGGGAGGAAGGCGGTGGGTTAAGGAGTAAGTGGAGGAGGAAGAAGGCAAGAAGGCAGATAAATTAATGGAGAGAGAGAGAGAGAGAGAGAGAGAGAGAGAGAGAGAGAGAGAGAGAGAGAGAGAGAGAGAGAGAGAGATACACAAACAAGAATAATGAAAGGGAATTTACTGGAAAGGTGATCAGAAGAGAGAAAGAGAGATAGAGGAAAGATAAATAGAGATAAGAAGGGAGGAGTAGGAAGGGGGGAGATAAGCAGAGGGGGGAGAAAGGGAGATATTTATTGGGGAAGGGAAGCAGGTCGGCATATAGGGGGAGTTTATGGGGGAGGGGGAGGGAAGAATTGCATTGGGGGAGACATTTATGGGGTAGGGTTTAAGATTGAAAGAGAAGGGGGAGGAGAGGAAGGGGAGTGTGTGGCTATGGAAGAAGATGTGAAGAGGAGAGGAACGAAGGTGGGAGGAGAGGTGAAAAGGGAGAATATGATGGAGGAGGGGAAATAGGAAAGGTAGAGAGAGGAAAGAAAGACAGGAGGAGGAGGAGGAGAGGTGAGTGAAGGGAGGAAACAAGAGGAGGAGGAGAGGTGAGGGGAGGTAAAAAGATGGAGGGGATAGGAGACATGAATAAAGTAAGGGGAGAGGAAAGGGAGGGGAAGGGGAGAGTGAGGGGAGAGGAAAGGGGCGTGTTTGGGATGTCAAGGGGAAGCAGCGAGACGGGAAGATGCAAGCTGACAGACTGGGGAAGAGAGAGAGAGAGAGAGAGAGAGAGAGAGAGAGAGAGAGAGAGAGAGAGAGAGAGAGAGAGAGAGAGAGAGAGAGAGAGAGAGTTGGACATGTAATTGGCCATGCCGTGATGAGAGGACATGGGCTGTAGCCAACACACACACACACACACACACACACACACACACACACACACACACACACACACACACACACACACACACACACACACACACACACACACACACACACACACACACACACCAACCTTCTTTTCTTGTCTCTGTTGTAAGGTCGGTCTCTGTCTGTGTGTGTGTGTGTGTGTGTGTGAGAGAGAGAGAGAGAGAGAGAGAGAGAGAGAGAGAGAGAGAGAGAGAGAGAGAGAGAGAGAGAGATGAAATTCGTGGAAGCAAAATGACTGACGAAAACAGGTGAGAGTGAGAGAGAGAGAGAGAGAGAGAGAGAGAGAGAGAGAGAGAGAGAGAGAGAGAGAGAGAGAGAGAGAGAGAGACGTGGGAAAGAGCAGAGGGAGGCTGAAGATAAAAAAGGGAAAAAAGGAAAAAAAATAGAGATAGTCATGGTAAAGAAGGGGAAGGAAAAAAAATTGATAAAAAATGAAGTAAGAAAAAAGGAAAAAAGGGAAGACGAAAGAATAGCAAAAGGGAGAATGTGAGAATGATGATAACTTTGAAAACAGAGAGAGAGAGAGAGAGAGAGAGAGAGAGAGAGAGAGAGAGAGAGAGAGAGAGAGAGAGAGATGAAAGGAAGTAAAGAAGGAAGGAGAAAAATGACAGAAACGTAAAAGGAAAGAAGAAAAGAAGGAATATTAGAAAAATGGAGAGAGAGAGAGAGAGAGAGAGAGAGAGAGAGAGAGAGAGAGAGAGAGAGAGAGAGAGAGAGAGAGAGAGAGAGAGGCTGCAACACTCACCTGCAGACAATGACGGCAGCCACCACCACCAGCACCACCAGCGTTGCCGCGGACACCACCACCACCGCTAAAGGGGCGCGTGTTCCCCCTGGCCGCTGGTCCTCCCGCGCCCCAAGAATGCTCGGGCACGTCAGGGGCGCCTCGCAGTCCCCGGGGGCGTGGTATGGCTGCTCGGGGGAGGGAGGGGGACGCGGGGGAGGGGGCAGGGTGAAGGAGGGAGGGGGGCCGGCGCAGTCACACTCCCCCCTCCCCCGCCCACTCACCCCCACTGTTGACCCAGCTGGCGCCGCCCATGCCCGCCGCCTGGGGGGGGAGGAGGCGTGAGTGGCTGGACACACACACACACACACACACACACACACACACACACACACACACACACACACACACACACACACACACACACGAAACATGATAAAAATAGTGAGTATAATAATAATCAAACATACATACAACAACAACAACAACAACAACAACAACAACAACAACAACAACTACTACCTCCTTCACCACCACCACCACCACTGCTGTAACAAACACCACAAAGAACTAGAGAAGGACGTGGAACGGAGGAGGAGGAGGAGGAGGAGGAGGAGGAGGAGGAGGAGGACACTCTTCCCACGTGTTAATTAAGAAGACGTGACCAGCTGCTGTAAGTCACGTGGAATGATTTAAGAACCTCCTCCTCCTCCTCCTCCTCCTCCTCCTCCTCCTCCTCCTCCTCCTCCTTTGCATCTCATGTTTCCTCTCCTGTATTTGACTGGGTCCTCTCTCTCTATCTATTTGCACACACTACCTCCTCCTCCTCCTCCTCCTCCTCCTCCTCCTCCTCCTCCTCCTCCTCCTCCTCCTCCTCCTCCTCCTCCTCCTCCTCCTCCCCCTTCACATGTGCTTGACTCCCAATTACCCTTCTCTCTTCCCTTGTTTCCCATCCCTCCCCTTCCCTCTCCCCCTCTCTCTTTCCCTCTCTCTCTCTCTCTCTCTCTCTCTCTCTCTCTCTCTCTCTCTCTCTCTCTCTCTCTCTCTCTCTCTCTCTCTCTCTCTCTCTCTCTCTCCTTCTCCTCTCCCTCCACTATTAGATGCATTAAGCCCTCCAATTACTCTCCTCTCACTGGGTGGAGAGGAAGGGAAGACACTCTCATGGACTCTCTCCTCCTCCTCCTCCTCCTCCTCCTCCTCCTCCTCCTCCTCTTTCCCTTCCTCTTCTTTTCCATTAATATTCCTCTCAA
>NC_087187.1:427500-435000 GCF_035594125.1 Scylla paramamosain
CTCTCTCTCTCTCTCCACGCTTCAGAAGTTAAGAAAATTTGCCGTTTTATTTCATCACAAACAAAAATACGCACACTCATACAGACAGACAGACAGGCAAACAGACAGACAGACAGACAGACGTACAGACAGACAGGCAAACAGACAGACAGACAGACAGACAGACAGACAGACAGACAGACACAGGGGTGACATACAGACAAACGGACAGTAAGGTAATGCATAACAAACAGACGGAGGAGGAAGACAAAGATGAAGACGAAGAAAATGAATAATAATAAAACAAAGAGGAAAATAAAGAAAATGAAAAAGGAAATATAGAAATTTTAAAGAAAAAAATAACTAATAATAAAAAGAGAAGAAAAGGAAAAGAACAACAAACTTTACCGATAATTACAAGAGAGAGAGAGAGAGAGAGAGAGAGAGAGAGAGAGAGAGAGAGAGAGAGAGAGAGAGAGAGAGAGAGAGAGAGAGGAATAAAACACAGACCATTCAAACTTTAAAACTTGGACTGAGGTAAAAAGTTTGCCTCATAACGCCAACTTGGACGAAACACTCTGCTAATTAATGCGTGGGAATTTTTACCTAGTAGAGAGAGAGAGAGAGAGAGAGAGAGAGAGAGAGAGAGAGAGAGAGAGAGAGAGAGAGAGAGAGAGAGGATTTAGTTTAGGGGATTGATGTGAAAGATGAAAGTGAAGAGGAGGAGGAGGAGGAGGAGGAGGAGGAGGAGGAGGAGGAGGAGGAGGAGGAGGAGGAGGAGGGACTACACTACACACGTAATAGACTTAATCTGACACTAACTTATACACACACACACACACACACACACACACACACACACACACACACACACACACACACACACACACACACACACACACACACACACTTCATTTCACAACCACCACCACCACCACCACCATTTCTTTTCTGTTTTCCTTCTTTTCGTTCTTCTTTTTTCCACTGGACACATTATTTCCCTTGAGTCCCAAAATTCTCTCTCTCTCTCTCTCTCTCTCTCTCTCTCTCTCTCTCTCTCTCTCTCTCTCTCTCTCTCTCTCTCTCTCTCTCTCTCTCTCTCTCTCTCTCTCTCTCTCTCTCTCTCTCTCTCAGAATATATCGCGAATTTTCCTGCAAATTTCTGGAAAAAAATATCAGTCATGTATTTTTGTTTTTATTTCGAGGAGGAAGAAGAAGAGGAGGAGGAGGAGGAGGAGGAGGAGGAGGAGGAGGAGGAGGAGGAGGAGGAGGAGGAGGAGGATTTGATAGGTGGTTGCTATAACAATACCTTCCAACCTATTCTTCATCTCCTCCTCCTCCTCCTCCTCCTCCTCCTCCTCCTCCTCCTCCTCCTCCTCCTCCTCCTCCTCCTCCTCCTCCTCCTCATTTGTCATTCCTCTCACAACCCTCACACGTGTTCTCCCTCATCTCCCATTCCCCCCCGCAACTGGTCAAATCTCCCCTCACCTACCTCCTCTAATCTCCTCCTCCTCCTCCTCCTCCTCCTCCTCCTCCTCCTCCTCCTCCTCCTCCTCCTCCTCCTCCTCCTCCTCCTCCTCCTCCTATTGCTTTTACCCACCTTCGCCAAACCTTCACCTCTTAACCTTCACACACACACACACACACACACACACACACACACACACACACACACACACACACACACACACACACACACACACACACACACACACACACACACAAAATTTTGGTGTTATATTCTCTCTCTCTCTCTCTCTCTCTCTCTCTCTCTCTCTCTCTCTCTCTCTCTCTCTCTCTCTCTCTCTCTCTCTCTCTCTCTCTCTTTACCTGTCCATGTCCACCCCTCTTTTCCCCTTCCCCCTCCCTCCCCCCAAAAAATTACAGGTATGTGTCCCCCCTCCTCCCCTCTTATTGTTTGTCTAGGAATGCTACCTAGTCGTTGCTGGACTCTCTCTCTCTCTCTCTCTCTCTCTCTCTCTCTCTCTCTCTCTCTCTCTCTCTCTCTCTCTCTCTCTCTCTCTCTCTCTCTCTCTCATTAAGATATTAAGGTTTAATTTTTATCGTTGTCATCTTGTCATTATGTTATTTTTTTTTATCATCATTCTCTTCCTCTTCCTTTTTTCTTTTATTTTCGTTATCATCTTTCTTCCTTTTTCCTCCTCCTCCTTTTTCTTTTCTTCTTTATCCCTTTTCTTGTTTTGTTCTTCTCCTCCTCCTCTTCCTTCTTTCCTTTATTGTTTATCTCATTTTGTTTTTCTTCCTCCTCCTCCTCCTCCTCCTCCTCCTCCTCCTCCTCCTCCTCCTCCTCCTCCTCCTCCTCCTCCTCCTCCTCCTCCTCCTCCTCCTTACTGCATTCAACATTTTTCTCTTTCTCTTCCCTCCAAATTCCTTTCCTAAAGCGATCGAGTGGAAGAGAAGGATGAGAGAGAGAGAGAGAGAGAGAGAGAGAGAGAGAGAGAGAGAGAGAGAGAGAGAGAGAGAGAGAGAGAGAGAGAGAGAGAGAGAGAGAGAGAGAGAATAAATGGATAGATAAATGAAGAATAATTGAATAACACTAGGGAATGGAAGAAAATAAATTAAAGAAAACAAAAACTTTTGCTTCTAATTGTTTTCTTTCAAAATTTTCTTTTATTTTTTTGTTTTCGTTCATACATTTCTTTTCTTTATCTAGATTTTGTCACCTTTATTATTATTATCATTTATATCCCTTTTATTTTCCTTTTAATCCTCCTCCTCCTCCTCCTCCTCCTCCTCCTCCTCCTCCTCCTCCTCCTCCTCCTCCTCCTCCTCCTCCATTAACTATTATAAATTCATCTGTGTCTTTATTTTTCATCTCACTAACTCCTCCTCCTCCTCCTCCTCCTCCTGCTCTTGATCCTCCTACCTACTGCAATCTTCTCTTCCTGTTACACCATCTTTTTTTATTTCATTTTTGTTGTAGTAATCTTTTTATCTCCTCCTCCTCCTCCTCCTCCTCCTCTTCCTCCTCCTCCTCCTCCTCCTGCTCTCTCTCATGCTCTTAACAGTTCAGTATTTATGACAACTTGGTGAGGATTCGCTAGCCTTTTATGGCAGAGAGAGAGAGAGAGAGAGAGAGAGAGAGAGAGAGAGAGAGAGAGAGAGAGAGAGAGAGAGAGAGAGAGAGAGAATGTTTTCGTGTCCAGTGAAGGGAAGATAAAAGGGTAAGATTGTTTTTACTTTTTTTGTTTTATATATAGATTTTTATTTTATTTTTCTACTACTACTACTATTACTACTACTACTAACTACTACTACTACTACTACTACTACTACTACTACTACTACTACTACTACTACTATTATTACTACTACTGTTTACATTGTTTCCTTTCTTATTGCGAAAACGTGTTTATAGGTAAAATGGAAACGTTTACTACTACTACTACTACTACTACTACTACTACTACTACTACTACTACTACTACTACTACTACTACTACTACTACTACTACTACTACTCATTTCCAACAAGCAACAATACAAATTTCAATTTTATAACCTAACTCAATCAACCACCACCACCACCACCACCACCATCATCTCTTAACCATCACCACTCCCTCCTCCTCCTCCTCCTCCTCCTCGTCCTCTTCCTTCTCCTCGCCCTCGTCCCAGACCCTCGAGGCGCCTGCGGGACATCTTCAGAAGGACTTAGCTTAAGTAGACGGTCTGATGTGTTGATATTTTGATGTCTCTCGTTGATGTCTCGCTGTTTTGCCGCCAAGTTGATGAAATTAGATACATGATTGGTGGCGGGACCCTAGTGGCGCCTCTCTCTCTCTCTCTCTCTCTCTCTCTCTCTCTCTCTCTCTCTCTCTCTCTCTCTCTCTCTCTCTCTCTCTCTCTCTCTCTCTCTCTCTCTGGCCCACGCCCAAGCCTCGCCAATGTCAGTAAGGATTTCACCAGCTTTCAGAGAAGTTACATCCCCTCTCCCTCTCTCCCTCCCCTCACCCTCCCCTCTTCCTCACTCTTCCTCTCCTCTCTCTCTCTGGCGTTTCTCTCCTAATCTCCTTGCTGTCGTTATCTCCTCCTCCTCCTCCTCCTCCTCCTCCTCCTCCTCCTCCTCCTGACGCAGTAATTGGGGTCCAGCGGCGCCCACCTCCAGCCGTGGCCGCTCCAGGCAGTAACGTTGTTGTCTTGTCTCTGGCTCGCTGGCTTGTTGGTTTGTTTGCTTGTTCAGACGTCGCCCGGTTCGACTCCCGCGTTTTTTTATTTTTATTTATTTTTTATTCTTTTTGTTTTTATTTTAGGTTGTGTTGGTTATAGTGTCTCTTCATCTTCTTCTTCTTATTGTCCACTTCCTTCTTTTTCTTCTTTTCTTCCTGCTCCTCATCTCCATCTCTTCTTTTTCTTCTCTTCCGCCTCGTCCTCTTCCTCTTCCTCTTATTTTTCCTCTTTTTCATCCTCCGTCTCTTCCTTTTTTCTCTTCATCTGTACTGGTTACCTTTCCCCTCCTCCTCCTCCTCCTCCTCCTCCTCCTCCTCCTCCTCCTCCTCCTCCTCCTCCTCCTCCTCCTCCTCCTCCTCCTCCTCCTCCTCCTCCTCTCGTTCAGTACTTACTTGTATTACTCCTATGTAGGTACCTGGTTCTTCTCTCCTCCTCCTCCTCCTCCTCCTCCTCCTCCTCCTCCTCCTCCTCCTCCTCTTCTCCGTAGCTGGCAAATTATCCCTCCTGCTGCTTCTAATCTTCCTCCTGCCTTCCTCCTTTTCCTCCCCCTTGTCTCCCTTCGTTCATTCCCTCCTTTCTCTCCTCCTATTCTTTCCTCCCCCTTCCTCCCCTTTCCTTTCCTCTTTATGTTTCCCTTTCCTCTTTTTTCCTCCTTTTTGTCCCATCCATCCTATTCTTCCTTCCTCTCTCCTCCTCCTTTCCTTCCTTCCCTTTTCCTTCTGCTCCATTGCATTTTCTCTCCTCTCTTCCTTCCCTCTATCTTCATTTCCTTCCTTTTCTGCTCCTCTCCTTTCCTTTCCCTTCATATTTAGCTCTCTTTTCTCTCCTTTTTCTCCTCTTCTCTTATTTTCCTCTTCTTTATCCGTCTTCCTTCATTATCTTTTTCCTTTCTCTTTCTTCTTCTCCTTCTCTATCTTTTCCCTTATTTCCCTCTCTTCTTATTTTCCTTCTTTTCTTCATATTTCTTCTTGTTTTTCCTTTCTCTTCTATCTTTCTTCCTCATTTATCCTTCCTTCCTTCACATTCTTCTTTTCATCCCTTCTTCCTCTTTTCTTCTCCCTGACTTACTCCACTTTTCATCTCTTCCTGCCTCCTTACATATCCTTCTCCACCTTCTCTCCCTTACTTTTCTCCCAGACTTACTCTTCTTCCTTACCTCCTACACATCCTCCTGCTCCCCTCCTTCGCATCCCCACCTAACTCCTTCCCCACGGGACTGTATATCTTGCCAAACTGTCGTGCCTCTCCTCCTTCCCCATCATTCCCCAGTACCTCCAGTCCGCTCCCCCACCCCCCGTGTGCCCTGCCCTAGTCCAGCAGTCTCCAGTAAATCCCAGTTCATCATAAGGCGTGTTTAGCGTGTAGTGCTATGCCAGACCCCAGTATAGCACAGTATTGCCCGGTTCTTTCAGTTAACGTTCCCGGTCTCTCTCAGTACCGTATTTTGTCCCACCGGTTCACAGTCCCAGATTTCCTTGCTACTTAATTAATCTAACCTCACATAACTTAATGAAATGAGACCTAACTTAATGTCACTTCATTTCATCTTTTTCTAATTTGACCAAACTAAGCATAATCAAACTTAACGAAACCCTAACATAACATAACTTAACTCAAACCAAACTAAACCAACTCAACCCAATCCAAACCAAACCAAACCAAACCAAACGCAATTTAACCTAACCTAACCTAACCTAACCCAACTTAACCTAACCTAACCTAACCCAACTTAACCTAATCTAACCTAACTTAACCTACCCCAACCTAACCTGACCCAACCCAACCCAACCTAACCTAACCTAACCTAACCTAACTCAACTTAACCTAACCTAACCTAACCAAACCCAACCTAACCTAACCCAACCCAACTTAACCTAACCTAACCTAACCTAACCCAACTTAACCTAACCTAACCTAACCTAACCTAACCCAACTTAACCTAACCTAACCTAACCCAACCCAACCCAACCCAACCCTGCCTTAATTTATCTTACCTCACTCTATCTCACCTCAACCAACCCAACCCAACCCAACCCAGCACTACCTTACCGTACCTTACCTTATCTCACCTCAGCTGGCCATACCTGTCCAATCCCTCCTGCCCACGACGCCCATCTGACCTGTCGACCTTTTCCTTGCCTAACTCACACAGTATTGCTGCTCTGACCGTTCGAAACCCGCCCGCCTCATATCAATAACCTTTGGCTGTGACATTTATTCCACGGTGCCTAGAGAGAGAGAGAGAGAGAGAGAGAGAGAGAGAGAGAGAGAGAGAGAGAGAGAGAGAGAGAGAATTGGAGGAACTACTGAGCCTGACTGGAGGCAAGAACGTGACTTACCAACGAAAAACTTGTGATTTTTTAGAGAAACGTGACTTTTTGTGTGTGTGTGTGTGTGTGTGTGTGTGTGTGTGTGTGTGTGTGTGTGTGTGTGTGTGTGTGTGTGTGTGTGTGTGTGTTTTATCCATCTCCCTCCCTCTCATTCTCTTCCTTCCCATCTCTCTCTCTCTCTCTCTCTCTCTCTCTCTCTCTCTCTCTCTCTCTCTCTCTCTCTCTCTCTCTCTCTCTCTCTCTCTCTCTCTCTCTCTCTCTCTCATCCTCCTCCTTCCTTCCTTCCCTCTTGCCTTCCATTTTCCTTCTCTCCCTCTTTTCTCATTTCGTCCTTTCATCCATATTTATTTTCTTCCAATATTTGATCGTTTTAATTGCTTTTATCGTTATTTCTCCTCTATTTCCTTTTTCATTCATCTCCTTCACTTCCGGCTGTTCATTCATCCATTCTCTCTCTCTCTCTCTCTCTCTCTCTCTCTCTCTCTCTCTCTCTCTCTCTCTCTCTCTCTCTCTCTCTCTCTCTCTCTCTCTCTCTCTCTCTCTCTCTCTCCGCACCAATTAATTTTTTTTCTCCATCTCCCTTTTCACTGTTTATTGTTTATTCCCTACATTCATCTTCTTTTATTTGACTTTTTTATTTTCTTTTAGTTTCCCGTATGTAATAAATTCTATCTGGCTTACATATACCTTGGTAATTGGTCTGTCTGGCTGTCTGTTTGTCTGTCTATCAATTTATCTATCTATGTTTCCTTCTTTCTGTCAGTTTATC
This sequence comes from Scylla paramamosain, assembly GCF_035594125.1. NCBI lineage: Eukaryota > Metazoa > Arthropoda > Malacostraca > Decapoda > Portunidae > Scylla > Scylla paramamosain. Next base: position 434,770 of record NC_087187.1, read on the forward strand.
TACTTGTCTTTCTCTCCCCCTCTCTCTCTCTCTGTGTGTGTCGATCCATCTATTTGTCCTTCTGTTTGTCTTTTCATATGTTTTATTTATTTATCTTGTGTTTGACCTACCGCTGTCACTAGTAGTAGTAGTAGTAGTAGTAGTAGTAGTAGTAGTAGTAGTAGTAGTAGTAGTAGTAGCAGTAGTACTAGTGATAATAATGGTAATGAATGCCGGAACACTAAATAAAAG
>NC_087187.1:440000-442500 GCF_035594125.1 Scylla paramamosain
TGGTACAAATAAGAAAAAAATAAAGGAAAAAAAGGAGAAAATAAAAGGATAAATGGGAAAATAAAAGGAAATGGACAAAAGAGAAAAAAACAAACAAACTTGAAATTTAGAGGAAAAGAAAACTATAATAACGAAAAGAAGAAAAAAAAAACAGGAATTTGAGGGAAAAAAAAGCAAAGACAAGAATGACAAAAAAAAAAAAAAATAAAGCATGGAAACAAAAGCAAAAAGACGAATTTGAGAAGAAAAGTAAGAAAAAACACAAGAATATGATGAAAAAGAGACAAATAAATGAAAAAAAAATAAAAGATAAAAAAATAATCCTGAGAAATAAAGTTGAAGAGAAAAAAAAAAAAAAGAAATAGAAAAAAAACACTAGAAAAAAAAAAGATAAGGAGAAAAAAAAAGTAGAGAAGAAAATGATACGAAAAAAAATAATGGAAAGCAAAAGAAAAGTGGTTTGGAATCCCCAGGAAAGTAATTTGTGGAAGATAGACTTGGATTGATTATAACTTAGGGTATCTTTGGCATCTTACCGCTGAGTTGAGGGCAGGAAATTGAAAGAAAGATCAGAGAGAGAGAGAGAGAGAGAGAGAGAGAGAGAGAGAGAGAGAGAGAGAGAGAGAGGAGAGAGAGAGAGAGAGAGGCAAACGGAAAACGAATACAGAGAAAAATCGGAAATCATATGGGAACAAACACACAAACGAACAGAAAACAAGAAAAAAAATTAGCGAACGGGGAAAACCAAACGTGAAACTCGACGAATAAATGAACAGGAAGAGAGAAAATGGAATAAATGAACAGAGAAATAGAATAAACAGAGAAATGGAATAACTGGATAAATAAATACAATAAATAAATAGAGAAAAGGAATATGTAAACAAAAAAAAAATAGATAGAGAAGAATAAGGAAGTCAGATAAATAGACAGAAAATATATAAGTAAATAGAGAAATAGAATAATGAAATAAATCGAGTAAATACGATAAAATAAGAGTAAAAGGTTGAGGAAGCGGAATAAATAAATAATTGAATAAAAACAATTAAAAAAAATGTAAGCTGAAGAACAAAACAAACAAAAAACGGGATAAACAAATTAACAAATAAACTAGTGAACAAAAACGAACAAAGGTTAACAAATAAATTGAATAAAAACAAAAAGAATTTCCTTATATACTCGTACATCAGACTTTCCTTACTTTCCAAAATAATTTAAAGGGGAAAAAAGTAAGTAATTTCCCGTATTTTTCCCCGAAGATATATTTTCCTTGCTTTTGATATTTTTTTTCCCAAACTAAATAACTCCTCTAATTTCTGGTCCTTGTGTGTATGTGTGTGTGTGTTAGTATGTAGGTAGCGGCGTATGTAGATCAAGGTAAGACAGAGGCGCCCACAAATTATAGAACAGGTAATAGGAAAAAGAAAAGAAAAAGAAAAAGAAAAAAATAGATGATAAGAATGACTTACTGCGAACAAAAAGAAAAAAAGACTTCAACTCGTGAAATTAATAGGAATCAAGACAGAATATAGTGATTATAACGATGATGAAGAAGAAGAAGAAGAGGAGGAGGAGGAGGAGGAGGAGGAGGAGGAGGAGGAGGATATTGATAAAGATTGAATATGAATGTGCGATGATAATGTAATAATAATAATAATAATAATGATGATAAGGAAATGAGAACTTGGATGATAAGAGGAATAGAGGAAGAAGGATTTAAAGAGACAAGATGAAAAGAAAGAGAAACATGAGGATTAATAATAATTTCTCCATTTTGTATCATTCCTGTTATTGTCGTTTTTGTTAAGAAGACGAACATAATAATAAAAGAAGATGAATAAATTTTAAAACGAAGAATAAAAATACTACTACTACTACTACTACTACTACTACTACTACTACTACTACTACTACTACTACTACTACTACTACTACTAACACCACCACCACCACCACTACCAACAACACCAACAACAACAACAACAACAACAACTACTACTACAACAACTACAACAATTATCTCCTATATCTCCTTACCTGGACATAATTTTCCAGGGCTGTGTTTGTGGGCAAGGACAGGATCATAACAGGTACTCACATCTCCTTCCTTCCTTCACTCCCCTTCACTCCTTCGCTCTCCCAGCACTTCACCTCCCCGTCACTCTCACACTCCCTATCACCGTCACATTCGCGGCATCCGTTACAGTGACGCTAAGAGGGAAGATAGTGGTCTGTTTGAGCGCTGATATCAAGGACACGGGCGGAAAGGACTGTACTTTTTTCCCCTTTATTCACGGACGTTCCAAATTTGGTACGGACAAACAAATTTGCCTTACACGTACATACGCACTGACTCCGACTCTCCAATCACGTACATGGACACAATATCACGTACATTAATTAAACTTCACTTCATTGCTTTATATTTACTGGCTTCGTGGCTTCATTGTGTCCCCAACAAAGCCGCGTTCACAGTTCGTATCCCAGGGTCAGTTGGTTACCG
>NC_087187.1:445000-447500 GCF_035594125.1 Scylla paramamosain
GAGTGAGAGAGAGAGAGAGAGAGAGAGAGAGAGAGAGAGAGAGAGAGAGAGAGAGAGAGAGAGAGAGAGAGAGAGAGAGAGAGTTATATGAATGAGGATGATGAGGGGAGAGAGGAATTGTGAAGTGGAGAAGAGTAAGGGGATGAGAGAGGATAGGAGGGGAACTGAAGAGGAGAGGGGAAGAGAGGGGAGTGAGGAAAGGAGAGAATAATTATGAGAACACAATGAAATGAGGAGAAAATGTGAGGAAAAGTAAGATGGGGGATGAATGAGAATAGGAAAAATGTGAGGGGAGGAAGGGAAATTAAGAAATGACACCAGAGGGGAAGTGAAGGGGAAGAGAGAACCAGAGGAAAAGAATTGAGCGAACAGGGAATGAGGAGATAGATCTGTCACTGTATTGTTTAAACCTCTGCATCACTGTATTTTTAAAGCTTCCTGTGTCACTATCGCCTCTGTATCTCGCTACCTTTGTCACTGTATTTATAAAGACCCCTGTGTTTCTGTATTTTAAAAGCTTTGTATCACTATTTTTAAACCTCTGTATCACTATTTTTAAAGCCACCTGTGTCAATATCACTGCATCACGCTTCCTGTATCACTGTTTTTAAAGGGCCCTGTGTTACTGTATCTTTAAAGACCCCCTACCCCCACTCACTCTCCTATCACTATCTACACTGCATCATCTCCCTTTTCCCCTCGTCACTGTCACACCCATCGCTCTTCAACGCCTGTCGTCATCAGTTCCCTTTAACTTCGGCGGTAAAGGATTAATCATATACGTACATTTGTATTTACACCAATGACTTCTGCTGCTGCTCTCTTTATCTCTGTTCTGCTGTTTTTTTTTATCATTTGTTCTCTGTTCTTGATCTTGTGTTGTACTGCTGTTCTGTTGCTGCTGCTGTCTTTGTCATTGTTCTGTGTGTATTGGTGTACTAAGGAAAGTACTAGGAAAATAATGGCTGGTGGAAATTTAATCTTATTTGTAGTTACAGTTGATGTTATTGACGGTTCTATCTTGTGCCTGTTCTGTTGACATCATTGATCTTTTCTGCTCTCCGTTTTCTTCGTTCATTGGTGGACTTGTGTAATTGTTTTTTGTTGTTGTGTTTGGTGTTGCAGCTTCCATATTCCTTGATAGAAATTGGTAATGTTATTGGATATTGTGAGTGGAAATTAATGCCATTTCTTAATTATGTTAGTGAAGTTGGTGAGACTTCTTGCTTTAATTGATAGACAGTGATGGTGATGGTTGTTTTTGATAAGGAGTGATGAGTGTAATTAATTATTGTTGGTGGTGGTGAATAGGTGGTGATGGTGGTGGTGGTGATTACTGTTGGTGGTGAAAAGGTGGTGGTGTTGGTGGTGGTGGTGATTACTGTTGGTTGTGAAAAGGTGGTGGTAGTGATGATTAATTTTTTTCGTGGGGGAATAATTGATGATTGTAATTAATTTTTCTTTATTTGTTTTGTTACAGGTGTGAAGGCGTGCCGTAATGTAAGTACCTGATTATTTGTTTGTTTGCTTCCTTTTTCCTTGTCTTTCTTTTTCCTTGTTTTTTTTTCTTTTCCTATTTTTTTCTTTTTCAGGTCAACTGTATATTGGCTTCATTTATCTTGCCTGTTGTTCTTTATTTTTTTATACATTTTTTCTTTTTTTTAGATCGACTGTATTTGCTTCTTTTGATATTGTTTTCATTCCCTTATTTTTCCTTTTTTTTTTTTTGTCCTATTTTTGAGGTGGACCGTTCTCTCATTTCCGAAGTTTTATTAATTTCCTGTGTCGTGTTGCTACATTTCTTTTCAGTCAGTTCGCCTCTCACTTGTTGACAAGGTACGTATTGGAAATGTTTAAATACTGTGCTTTCTGACTTGCCTGGAGACTGTGTGTTTGAACTTTTTGAACTGTTGGCGTTGTGTGTACCTCGAGATTTTTTAGTTTATTATTATTATTTTCACTGTAAGAAAGCTGACCAAGGGACGTAAGTTACAGATAAGGTATAACATCTATCGTATTATAAGTAGATACATGTCCACTCGTTATACCCGCACGTATGTTTGTAAATGCGTACATCTGTTCTTCCTACGCGACACGATCAGCACTTTACAACAATAACAAACCGTAATAAGCAGAAATAAATAAATAAAAACAATAATAGTAACAGTAATTTATAAGTTAAAAGAAAAAAAAATCTCGTGAACAATGGTGATGCTAGAGAGAGAGAGAGAGAGAGAGAGAGAGAGAGAGAGAGAGAGAGAGAGAGAGAGAGAGAGAGAAAACCGTGTCCCTTACCAGCGTGAGCAACAGTGCAACACAGCTGGCACACAGGACAGGAGTTCAAAGGGAAGGCAAAAGTTGATGGGCCGCGCCACACAGCCCCTCTCCTGGTGTGTGTGTGTGTGTGTGTGTGTGTGTGTGTGTGTGTGTGTGTGTGAGGGGTTGTTTGGTGGTGTTGTGGTGTTTACTTGTCGTGTTGTTCTTATTGTTTGGGATGCTG
>NC_087187.1:460000-487500 GCF_035594125.1 Scylla paramamosain
AGAAATGGAAAACTGGCATAATATTTCCTTCCCTACCTATTCCTAACAAGGTACAACACTAAAACCATTACAAATTTAGAGGGAAGAGGCGAGTCAATCATCGATTTTAGAAAGGAAGAGATGAGGCGAGCACGTGCTGAGTGAGGCAAGAATCTCTAATGTTTGTAAAGAGACAGGTAAAAAGTTGATTTGTGTTAATTACTTGCTAAATGGGAAGAGTTGAACACCTGGTTGAAAAGAAAAAAAAAGCATCTGAACAGGTGTTAAGCGAGGAAAGAACTTTCAATGTTTTGTAAAGAGCAGACAGGTGAAAAGACGTTAATGAGTTGCTAAAGGTGAATAGACCAAGAGGCGTTTGTACGAAGAGAAGAGGCTGGACAGGTGTGAATTGAGGGAAAGATAGATATTTAGCGTTTGTAAAGAGCAGACAGGTGAGATATGTTAATTTACGTAACTAAGGTAAATAAAGTAACATCTTTTTGTAGGGAGAGGAGCAAGTGAACAGGTGTGAAATTGGTCAAGATTTTTGATACTCGTGAAGGGGTTAGACAGGTGAAAGAAAGTGATTAACGTCAACTAATAGCTAAAGATGAATGTAGCAATGCGTTTTTTGTAGAGAGAAGAGCAAGGAAACAGGTGTGAAGTGAGGTAAAGGTACTTAATACTTGAGAAAGGATAAGATGACCTGGAAAACAGCTATGAGATATTTGAAAGACTTGTGTAGGACTTAAACAGGTGTAAACAGGTAGATTTACGTCAATTAAGGGGAAAAATGGACATATAAGCAATTTTTTACGAGAAATAAACAGGTGTAAAATCAGTTATATTTAAAAAAAAAGACTTGTGTATACAGGTAAACGCAGCTGAGTTCATGTTAATTAAGAAGAAAAATGGACAGATATGCAAGTTTTTTTTTAAGGAGAAAGTTAAATGAACCGGTGTGAAGTGAGGTAAGAATGCAGGTAAAACAGGTAAATATCCCTTAATTAGTGGGAAGGGTGAATAGATAACCACTGCGTTTTTTTTACATATTTTTCTTCTTTTAGCAAGGATGGAGTGAGGGCGTCAGGTATGAAGTGAGGTGAGGAGACAGGTGAGACATGTAAATATTCCATAATTAGTGTTAGAGGTGAATATATAAGCATAGTTTTTTCTTTTCTTTTTTTATTGCAAAGAGGAAGTGAAGCGGACAGGTGTGAAGTCAGGTAGCGGCGCACATTATGAGGGCAGCAGCGCCACACCTGCCCTGTGCAGGTGTGGCGCTAATTGACTCCACCAGCAGCACGGAATTGAAACAGAGCAAGTTTGGTTTTTTCGTAGCTCTTTTTATTTTATTTTATTTTTTTTTTTTTTTGTACTTTATTGTATTTAAATTTGCACACGCGATTGGCGATGTAAAAAATGTCATTACTTTTTATTTACTTCCTAAACTGACGTGTTATCTAAAAATTAAAAGCGGCTTCTATTTTTTTCATTGGAATCTAGTTATTTTCACTTGCACTCCATTGCAAAGAAACTCATATAAACATTTTTGCCAATACCGTTACCTGCAGTGTTGTCAAGAGGAACAGACACCAGTGTACCTTTTGCGTGAGCTTGTTATTGTAGTCACCAGAGGACAGACACCACCACCACCACCACCACCACCAATAAGCTCTATGAGGGCTAATATCCTTATCGTGTGTTAGAATATGGATGATTTTTTAAGAAGATTGGCGTGTTTAGTATATGGCAGTGTGTTGTAGTAGTAGTAGTAGTAGTAGTAGTAGTAGTAGTAGTCACGCTAAAATATAGATAAAAGTAGGAGCATAGATTTTAATAAGCAATGATTCTTTAAAAATAAAAGAGAGAGGGAGAGCAAAAAATTAATTGAATACTTAGCGAGATGAAATAAGAGGATGAAAAATGACTAATAATTTAAAAGCGAACGTCTTAAGTGGGATTTGACTGAGGGGGGAGAGAGAGAGAGAGAGAGAGAGAGAGAGAGAGAGAGAGAGAGAGAGAGAGAGAGAGAGAATGACAACATTAACCACTTTCCTCTCATCAGTTATCTCTTTTAGTCAGTTTCTTTTTTCTCTCATTTTCTCAATTTATATGTTTTCTCTCTATTTTCTCTCTCTCAGTAACTAGAGAAAAAATATATTAAAATTGCAAATAAATTAACCATAAGCAAACAACCCATAACCCATTTTCTTTAATTTCCCTTCCATTTTCTTTAAAAAAACACAAAACATCAAATTATCCACACAAAAACAACCCGTGGCACATTTTCTTTCATGTCCCTACCCTCTATGTTCTTTCAATAGCGAGAGAAAACGGAGGTCAGTCAGGAAAGAAGGAGGGGAAGGGGTAACTTAAAAGAAAACGAGCCACGGGAACCAACTCCTTAGCGGGACGAGGAGAAAGATCACGGGGCAATATTTTAACCATTGTTGACAGACCATAAGTTTACTGGTGGTCCCTAAATATTCCTCCCTCGATATCTCCCTCCCTCCTTACCTCCATTCCTCCTCCTCCTCCACCGCCTTTTCTCCACTCCTTCGCCGACGCTGCCTCCGCTTTCTCCCATCCTTCTTCTTTCTTTTCTTCTTTTTCTTTTTTTTTTTTTTTTGTAAACAGTGAGATCCTGACAAGCTCTCCTCCTCCTCTTTTCTCTTCTTCTTCCTCCTCCTCATCCTCCGTTCTCGACCGCCGATATTATCTAGTTAAAGAGAATATACCTCCCTCTGTTCCTCCTCCTCCTCCTCCTCCTCCTCCTCCTCCTCCTCCTCCTCCTTTCTCTTATCCATCTTCGTCTTCTCCTCTTTCGATCTCGAGGCGGTCACTTGTATATGTATGTATGTATGTATGTACACACACACACACACACACACACACACACACACACACACACACACACACACACACACACACACACACACACACACACACACACACACACACCTGGCGGAATGGAGCCACTTAACCCTTCTAGGCCCTTCTGAATACCTGTCTTGCGCTGCGTTGCTTGGAATCCCACACGAAGCCTTCTGGTATCACTCCATTACTTGTGGCTTCAGGGCGTCAGAACTTCGGGGGGCGGGGGGTGGGCGGGGGATAGGCCCCTACGTTGGGGATGGGGTGTTAAGGGCTTAGTTCACGGGGTGGGGGTGGTTTGGAGGATGGAGGGAAGGGGTACGATGGGAGGAAAGAGTACGATGGGTGTTTTAGTGAGTTTTAGGAAATAAGAGTTTGGTTTTGTGTGTGTGTGTGTGTGTGTGTGTGTGTGTGTGTGTGTGTGTGTGTGTGTGTGTGTGTGTGTGTGTGTGTGTGTGTGTGTGTGTATACTATATGTTTCGTGTTGCAGGTGTGGGCGGGCCGCGAGGTGAGGCCGCCCCCGCCATGACCCGGCTGTGGGTGGCGCCCCTGTTGTGGGTGGTGGTGGGGGTCGCGGGCGGGGGCGGGCTAGTGGTCGCGGGGGAGCTGGTGACGGGCACGGCCTGCCCCACGTGGGAGGAGAACCCGTGGTGCCCTTGCTACCACTTCGATGACGGTGTGTTCCTGGAGTGCCCCATGGTGTCCCTGGCCACGGTGGGCAAGGTGCTGGGCCTTGTGCACCGCCCCGTCAAGTCCCTCAGCATCTACGACCTGGACACCAACATCACCTCGCTCCCCGCGGGCGTGTTCAGCCGCAGCGCGGGTGTCACCAGCCTGCAGATCTCCCAGTCCAGCCTGCAGGACATCGCGGAGGGCAGCTTCCGCGGTCTGGAGGAGTCACTGCAGAGTCTCACCATTATGCACAGCCGCCTCAAGAACGTGCCGCACGCCGCGCTGCAGCGCCACAAGCGCCTGCGCGCGCTGGACCTGGAGGCCAACAACATCACGGAGCTGCAGAGCTACAGCTTCTTCAACATGCAGCTCGTGACGCTCAACCTGAAGGGCAACGGCATCCGCCTCATCTCTGAGTACGCCTTCAACGGCTTGGAAGATAGCCTGGAGGAGCTGAACTTGATGAACAACAAGCTGAAGCAGCTGCCCATCCCCGCGCTGCGCCGCCTCGCCAAACTGCAGACGCTGAAGGCCACCTACAACACCATCTCAGACGTGGCCAGCGACGGCTTCTCGCGGCTGCCGGCTCTGCGCGCGCTGGACCTGAGCAGTAACCGCTTCACGGAGCTGAGCAGCGACACGCTGGCCACCATGCCGGCGCTGGTGTCGCTGCTGCTGTACATGAACCACATCTCGCGCATCGCGCCGGACACCTTCGTCAACAACGGGGACCTGCAGTCCCTGTACCTGAGCCACAACCAGCTGCTGCAGCTGTCACCGCAGACCTTCTCCTACACACCGGCCATCAGGTTCATCGACCTGGCGGACAACCACCTGCACTCCATCGGAGACGGCCTCTTCGCCAACCTGCCGGAGCTGCAGGAGCTGTTCCTGTACAACAACAACCTGCTCAGGCTGCACAACAACACCTTCGCCAACTCCACCAAGCTGTCCGTGCTGTACCTGCAGAACAACGAGCTGCACACCATCGAGGCGGGCGCCTTCGCCACCACAGAGTTGCTCTTCAACCTGCAGCTCAGCTCAAACAACCTGCAGCGCATCCCGCCGGGCCTGTTCTCTGCCACGCGCAGCCTCAGCTCGCTCAGCCTGGACGACAACAAGCTGCGCGAGCTGCCCGAGGGGCTGTTCCGCCACCTTGGGGAGCTGCGGGAGCTGCGGCTGCAGGGCAACAGGCTGGGGAGCGTGTCCCGGGGCGTGTTCTCGCCGCTGCCCAACCTGCTGGAGCTGCACCTGCAGGACAACAGCATCCGGCACATCGCCAAGGAGGCCTTCTCTTCCCTCGAGAACCTGCAGCACCTCAACCTCGAGAACAACCAGGTGGCGGAGCTGCCCGACGCTCTCAGCCGCTATCCCGCCAACCTCATCACACTCAAGCTGTCCAGGAACCAGATCCGCACCATCCACGCCGACGCCTTCCGCGGCCAGAACAAGCTGGAGATCTTCTGGATCAACGACAACAACCTCACCACCATCTACAACGTGCTGTTCAGCGACCTGTCGTCCCTGCAGGAGCTGTACCTGGAGAACAACAGGATCGACACCATCCAGGACCGCAGCTTCAAGAACATGAAGAAGCTGAAGCGCCTCGACCTGTCCGGCAACCAGCTGCAGCACGTCAGCTCGCCGCTGTTCGAGGGGCTGCGCGCCCTGGAGCGCCTGCACCTGGCGCACAACCGCATCATGGACGTGGAGCCGCAGACCTTCCAGCGGCTGAAGCGGCTCGTGGAGCTAGACTTGTCTTACAATGAGATCTTCGTGGTGCGGCGCTACATGTTCGAGGGCACCATCCCCCTGGCGCGCCTGCTGCTGCGCGGCTCCATGATCACAGACATTGACCCTGACGCCTTCACGGACCTGCTTTACCTGGAGGAGCTGGACCTCAGCACCAACAGACTCAAGCACCTCAACCGCTTCTTCCTCAACGTGCGCAGCATCAAGCGGCTGAGCGTGGCCGACAATCAGCTGGACAACATCGAGGAGGACGCGCTGTACGGTCTGCCCAGCCTGGAGACCCTCGACCTGAGTGGCTGCGGCTTGCACCAGCTGCCGCCACACCTGCTGGCCGAGGCCTCCGAGCTGCGCGTGCTGCACCTGGCCAGGAACCGCTTCAGGGGCCTCACGGCGGCGCTCTTCCAGAAGATGAAGGGCCTGCGGGAGGTGGACCTGGCCCACAACAACTTGACCAGCCGCGTGCTGGCGTCCCTGCAGGGCCTCACCAAGCTGGAGGTGCTCAACCTCAACGGCAACCCCCTGGAGGAGCTGACGGGCTCCCTCAACGACCTGGACGGCCTACGCGAGGTGCTGCTGGCGGATACGCGTCTGTGGAGGATGGAGAACACGGTGTTCGGGCGCCTCAAGCACCTGCGGCGGCTGGACCTGTCCGGCAACCAGCTGCGCACGCTGCCGCCGGGCATCTTTGCTAACTTGAGCGTGGAGCGCCTCAGCCTGGCGGACAACGCCTTCATGCAGATCCCCAACGCCATGTTCGTGGACGGCATGCCCGCCTTGCAGACCCTCAACATGTCCGGTAACCCGCTGCGGCGCGTGACGGGCCCCCTGGTGGCAGGCGGGCCGCCCCTCGCCATGCTGGAGGAGCTGGAGGCCGTCAGGACCAACCTGACACTGCTCACCAGCAACGATTTGCTGCTGACGCCCAACCTGCGCAGACTGCACCTCGCCCACGCCGCCATCGCCAAAATCTCGCCGGGCTGCTTCAGGAACCTCACCTACCTCACGCACCTCAACCTGGCCTTCAACCACCTGGAGCTGCTGCCGCGCGAGAGACTGCGCGGCCTCAAGTCCCTCGCGCACCTCAACCTCACCGGCAACATCCTCAAGAAGCTGGACCAGCTGCCCTCCGGCTCCCAGGCGCTCAAGGTGAGGCTGGCGGCGGCGGGAGAAAAGGGGGGGCGGACGTGGGGCGTGGGTGGGGAGGGGCGGGGTGGGGTGTGGCGAGGCTTCCTTTAATTGGCGGGGATGTGAGTTGGTTTTTAATCCCGCAGACACAGACAACTCTCGCACCCCCACTTGTTTGTGTGTTTGGCCGCCACCGCCTCGCCACACTCCCCTTCCCTCCCCTCCCCTCCCTCAGCCCGCCCCCTCACCCCAGCCACCCACCACCATCCCCTAGCACACTCACCACTGCTCCCTGCCCTTACCGCAGCCTTCCCCTCACACCCACCCACCGCCCTCCCCTCGCACACACCACCACTCCCTGCCCCTTCCACTACCCTCCCCTCACACACTCCCCAGCCTTCCCCAACGGCCTCCCTCACACACACCAAGCCAGGCAATCACCAAAAAGCCCACCACCACCACCACCACCAACACCAGCGCCTCACGTCCCAGCGCACTCACCACTTTACCCTTCTGCGCCTCCCTCAGGTACTAGACGCCTCGGCCAACATGCTGACGGGGCTGGAGGAGGCCACCTTCAAACACAGCACGGGGATCGAGAGACTGCTGCTGGCCTCTAACTGGCTGGCGACCATCCACCCTCGTGCCCTCGCTCCCTTGACAACCCTTCAACACCTCGACCTGTCTGATAATTACCTGGAGCGGCTCGGAACGGCGGTGTTGCGGCCCGTGGAGAGAAGCGTGGTGTCCCTGCGTCTCGGCGATAACCCGTGGAATTGTGGGTGTGAGGTGCAGGAGGTTTGGGCGTGGCTGCAGGATCACCTCTCCCGTGTGCCGGACCCTTCGGCCCTCACCTGTGCGCAGCCTAAGGTGAGCTTGTGTAGACGTATGGGGAACAGGTGTGTGTGTGTGTGTGTGTGTGTGTGTGTGTGTGTGTGTGTGTGTGTGTGTGTGTGTGTGTGTGTGTGTGTGTGTGTGTGTTTTGCTTTTCTTTGTAGATCTGTTCTAGAATTTCACTTTTTGTTGGTATATTCTCTTTTCGTCTCATTCCCATCTTCCTTCTCCTCTTCCCTCTTCTTCATCAGGGTTTCTCCTCTTTGTGTTTCCCTCTCTTCTTGTTTCCTCTGTAATTGCTCTCGTCGCCCTCTCCCTAAGAACTCACTCCCTCTCCCCTCTCTCTCAGTACCCGCTTCCTTCTCACCTCTCACCTCTTCCTCCACTGTCTCTCTTCCTGGCCCTAACCTCTGCTCTCCTCTCCCTATCGTAATCTCTCTCCCCTCTCCCAGCCTCTTCTCGCTGTAACCTCTCTTCCTTCTCTCCCCTGCATAACCTCCCTTAGCTCTCGTACAGTCTCTCCTCTCCCCACTATCCACTCTCTTCCTTGTCTCTTCTCCCCGTCGTCGCCGTTCTCTGTTCCTGTTTCTCTTCCCTTCAACTCCGCCCTCTGCCTTGTTCTCGTCTCTCTCTCTGTCTCCTCTCCTCTCCCTCTCTCCTCGCCTGACGCCGCCCTCTCCCTGGCAGGCGCTGAACGGGCGCGCCTTCCTGCTGCTGCCGTCGTCAGCGTTCTGTCCCCAGCCGGTGGTGCTGCGCCTCGCCATTCAGGACATCCAGAGCCAGTCGCTGCTCGTGTCCTGGCAGGCCACCAACTCCTCTGCCGTGTACGGGTTCAAGGTGTGTGTGTGTGTGTGTGTGTGTGTGTGTGTGTGTGTGTGTGTGTGTGTTGGGGGGTGCAGTGTTTACTTACATTCCTTTCAGTTGTACAAAATTAGGTTATGATTGATTTTCCTTTGTCCTTTTCTAATCATCTATTTTGCGTTTTGTATTTACTATGTATGTTTGCACTGTTGAATTTGACAATACTACTACTACTACTACTACTACTACTACTACTACTACTACTACTACTACTACTACTACTACTACTACTACTGCATATGTGTGTATACCTGTAGAGAATTTAATCTGTCCTCCGTGTGTGTGTGTGTGTGTGTGTGTGTGTGTGTGTGTGTGTGTGTGTGTGTGTGTGTGTGTGTGTGTGTGTGTGTGTGTCAGGGATGTACGTGGGTCGGTCTGTCGTTGCCAAACCAGAGAGGAGGAGCTGAGGAAACAAAAGACACACACAGTCCTCACGGAACACGGAAATACCCTTAATAATAGATGAGGCCACTCACTAACACTTCCTCCTCCTCCTCCTCCTCCTCCTCCTCCTCCTCCTCCTCCTCCTCCTCCTCCTCCTCCTCCTCCTCCTCCACTCATTACTTCTTCAACATATGATCTTTACACTTTCCTTCACAATTTTTCTTAAATACTGACCACTTCTTTCCTCCTCCTCCTCCTCCTCCTCCTCCTCCTCCTCCTCCTCCTCCTCCTCCTCCTCCTCCTCCTCCTCCTCCTCCTCTTCCTCCTCCTCCTCCTCTTGTTCCTGCTCTTCTTCGTCTTGTTTCTGCTGCTCCACCTCCTCCTCCTCCTCCTCCTCCTCCTCCTCCTCCTCCTCCTCCTCCTCCTCCTCTCCCCACAGGTTTCGTATCAGCGGACAGCAGGGGACGGCAGGGTGTTAGGCAGCCTGAACACCAAGAACCTGCCGCCTTCCCCCGCACACACCAGCTCGAGGGCCTCCTGCCGGGGTCCAGCTACCTCGTTTGTGTGCAGGGCCTCACCACCGCCTCCCGCCCCGTCAGCCGAGCGCGTCCCCACACCTACCTGGACGCTCCCACGCAGCCCACGCAGCCCCAGGTGATTGGTTGGGTCAGGTTGGGTTGGCTTGGGTTGGAGTTAGGTAAGGTTAGGCTTGGCTTGGCTTGGCTTGGGTTGGCTTGGCTTGGCTTGGTTAGGTTAGGGTAGGTTAGGTTAGGTTAGGTTTGGCTTGGTTTGGTTAGGTTTGGTTAGGTTAGGTTAGGTTTGGCTTGGTTTGGTTAGGTTAGGTTAGGTTAGGTTAGGGTAGGTTAGGTTTGGCTTGGTTTGGTTAGGTTTGGTTAGGTTAGGTTAGGATAGGTTAGGTTAGGTTTGGCTTGGTTTGGTTAGGTTTGGTTAGGTTAGGTTTGGCTTGGTTTGGTTAGGTTAGGTTAGGTTTGGTTAGGTTAGGTTAGGTTAGGGTAGGTTAGGTTTGGCTTGGTTTGGTTAGGTTAAGTTAGGTTAGGTTAGGGTAGGTTAGGTTCGGCTTGGTTTGGTTAGGTTAGGTTTGGTTAGGTTTGGTTTGGTTAGGTTTGGTTAGGCCATTAAATAAATCAGTCAGTTAATAGATAACTCTCTTTGTGCCTTCATTATCTTTCCTTTCTTCTCCCTCCTTCCCTGCCTCCCTCTCTCCCTCCATTCTTCCCCCCGTCCCTCCTTCCTTCCATCCATCCCTCCTTTCTTCCATCCCTCCCTCCTTCCCACTGATACAAGATAAACCTCCGCAAGTTTCTACTCCTCCTCCTCCTCCTCCTCCTCCTCCTCCTCCTCCTCCTCCTCCTCCTCCTCCTCCTCCTCCTCCTCCTCCTCCTCCTCCTCCTCCTCCTCCTCCTCCTCCTCCTCCCACACTCACACACACTCCCACCAGGGTATCCGTTCTCTCCCACACACATTACCGCCCTCCCACGCTAATTACCTCCCTCCCACGCCCCTCGCTGCGCTGTGAACTTAAAGGTGTGATAGACCTTTTAAAAACCCCAGGTAAACATACTCCCACGCATCCTTAATTACAGGTAGACCCACAGGTAGTCCCAGGTAATCCATCACGTGAGAGAGAGAGAGAGAGAGAGAGAGAGAGAGAGAGAGAGAGAGAGAGAGAGAGAGAGAGAGAGGTTAGGGTTCACCAGGTAACTCTTTTTAATTATAGGTGTTGTTTAGTGTGTTTCAGGTAAACCATAACTGTGCTCGTATCTCTCTCTCTCTCTCTCTCTCTCTCTCTCTCTCTCTCTCTCTCTCTCTCTCTCTCTCTCTCTCTCTCTCTCTCTCTCTCTCTCTCTCTCTCTCTCTCTCTCTCTCTCTTGTTTCTGGTCATTATCCGGGAAAGTTATTTTTTATTACCCAAGTAAGTTCTCATGATTCAGATTAGGCAAATTAGAACTCTCTCTCTCTCTCTCTCTCTCTCTCTCTCTCTCTCTCTCTCTCTCTCTCTCTCTCTCTCTCTCTCTCTCTCTCTCTCTCTCTCTCTCTCTACACGTTTTCTTTGATTTTCTCTCCTTTATTTTTCCTTTTCATTCTTTTGTTGTTACTATATTCACGCACACACACACACACACACACACACACACACACACACACACACACACACACACACACACACACACACACACACACACACACACACACACACACACACACACACACACACACACACCAAAAAAACACAAGCTCACTTAACCTAACCTAACCACACCCCTTCTCTTCCCACTCTCTCTCTTCCTCCATCGCCTTCTGCAGGACCTGGACACGAAATGCACGCGCGTCAAGACCCTGGAGCAGCCGCAGGCCCAGGTGGTGCTGAACAACCGCCTGGCCATCATCATCGGCGTGTCCCTGGGCATCTTTATCTTCATCATCACGGGCACCATCGTCTGCTGCTGCCAGGTGTGCAAGAACAGGCGGGAACAGGACAAGCCGGAGCCGCCCCCAGCCAAGGACTTTCTCTCCTACAGGCACTTCTCGCTTCCAGGCAACGATGCGAACTCCTACGAGGGATACACTGCTTGTTAAGGATTGCAGGATAAGCCAGTTTCTCTCCCTTTAAGGACTCCTGCGAAGGATGTGCGACTTGTTACGGAGTGCAGGAGTAGGATAAGGCAGTCTCTCTTCCTTCAAGGACTCCTACGAAGGATACACTGCTTGTTAAGGATTCCAGGAGTAGGATAAGCCAGTTTCTCTCCCTTCAAGGACTCCTGCGAAGGATATACAGCTTGTTACGGAGTGCAGAAGTAGGATAAGGCAGTCTCTCTCCCTTCAAGGACTCCTGCCAAGGATACACGACTTGTTAAGGATCCCAGGAGTAGGATAAGCCAGTTTCTCTCATGAAGGACTCTTCCGCTAAGGACTTCTTATCCTACAGACACTTCTCGCTTCCTCGTAAACTCCTTCGAAGGATATACGGCGTGTAAAAGATTCCAGGTTTAGGATCAGCCAGTCTCTCTCTCTTGAAGGACTCCTATGAAGGATTCACGGCAAGGGTTGGAAGGACACGAAGGGTAGACAGGCAGTAGGATTGTAGGAGCTTGAAAGGACACTGAAATACGAAAGATTCACGGCTTGTTAAGGATTGGGAGAGTAGGATAAGTCAGTCTCCCCTCTTCAAGGACTCTATGAAGGATACACTAAAGAATATGAAGGATGGGCAAGCGTAGGATTGAAGGAGTAGAAAAGACACTTACTCCTTTTTAATCCTATCGTGGTAATGATGAAGGATTGAAGGAAGGGAAGTATAGGATAGACAAAAGAGTAAGAGTAGGATAAGCCAGTCTCCCTACCAAGGACTTCTATCCTACGACACGAAGGATGTGCTCGTTAAGGATTGAAGGACTGAAGGAAGGATAGTTAGAAGGAGTAGAACTGGCGGTAACGAGGCTGTTTTGTGACCAGGGGATGAAGGAGAGAAGGAAGGAATGAATGGAGGGAAAAAATGTGAAGTGTGAAGGAGAGGGATTATGGGAAGGGTGGAGGGAAAGGAGAGGTGGAGGGTGGAGGAAAGGAAGTGGAGGGAAAGACTAGTAGGAGGAAAACCAGAGATGGAGAGAGTGTTTGGAAGGAGAATATGGAAGGGCGGAGGGGGAGGTGTGCAAGATGGTGGAGAGGAGGAAAGATGGAGGAAAAACTGGAGGGATGGAGGAAAGGTGAAGGTCATTTCTTGTTTTTTTTCCTCGTATTTTCCTCATTATCGTGTTTTTTCCTCTTCCTTAATTGTTTTTTCTCTTCCTCTTCCATTTCTAGAGAGAGAGAGAGAGAGAGAGAGAGAGAGAGAGAGAGAGAGAGAGAGAGAGAGAGAGAGAGAGAGAGAGTTATAGGTGTTGATGGAACGATTTCTCTCTCTCTCTCTCTCTCTCTCTCTCTCTCTCTCTCTCTCTCTCTCTCTCTCTCTCTCTCTCTCTCTCTCTCTCTCTCTCTCTCTCTCTCTCTCTCTCTCTCTCTCTCTCTCTCATCGACACAAGTTACGAAGTGAATGACGATGAGGAAAAGAGGAGGAGGAGGAGGAGGAGGAGGAGGAGGAGGAGGAGGAGGAGGAGGAGGAGGAGGAGGAGGAGGAGGAGAGAGCATCTATGGTACATCTCTCTCCCTTCCTTCTTCTCTCTCTCTCTCTCTCTCTCTCTCTCTCTCTCTCTCTCTCTCTCTCTCTCTCTCTCTCTCTCTCTCTCTCTCTCTCATACGCTATGGCTGCGTGAGGGAAAAAAACTTGGTGATGATGATAGTGATGGTGATGATGGTGATAACAGTGATATTGGTAGGATGGTGGTGATGGTGGTGGTGTTGAGGGTGATGGTGATAGTGATAGTGATGATGATGATGGTGAAGACTTGTTAGGACACCATTACAAAGCACACGAATCTCAATGAACTTAAGACAATGATGGAAAAAATAAATAAATAACAGGAAAACAGGAAAATGAAAAAAATAAGAAAAAATTGAGAAAACGGAAAGACACTAGGAAGAAATGAAGATTGAAAAGGAAAAAAAAATAAAGGGAAACAGTTGAACGAGACAACATTGTGTGATTGTTCTTCTGTGAGGGGGAAAAAGAAGGAAAATAGGAAGGAAAACAATTGCCACAAGAACGAAGGAAATGAAGAAAAGAGTAAACGAGGGAGAAAAAAAATGTCAAGAAATGGAAAAGGAAGAGGAAGGGAAAGAAAAATAGTGGAAAGAAAAGAAAAATAGGACTGGATAGAAAAGAGAATATAAATTACGATAAAAAGGGAAATCAAAGAGAAACATGTTAACGAAATGGAAACAAAGAGAATGAAAAAAAAAATATATAAGAAAAATAAAAAGAAATTGGAAGGAATTACACTAAAAAAGAAGTGAAACAAAAATTAAAAGAAAAAGAAAAGAAATTGAAAAAAATGAAAGAAAATACAATGAAAATGATGAGAAAATAAAGAAAAGAACAGAAGAAATTGGACTTCGAATAGAAAGAAGTAATACGAAGGAAAGAAAACGAAAATTGCAAAAGAAGAACCAAAATAAATGACAAAATAAGAAGGAAATTAATAAAAAAATGAAAATAAGAAAATAGAGAGAAAAAAAACAAAGAAATAACTTAGACAGAAATAGAAAGAAGTGATACAAAAGAAATAAACAAAGATAAAAAAAAATAACGATAAAAATAGACGAAAAAAACAAGAATTATGAGAAATAAGCAGAAAAAAGTGATAACAGACAAAATAAAGAAGAAAAACAAAACAAAACACTTAAAAAAAAATAGAATTACACAAAAAAAAATTACACGGAAGAAAAAAAGGAAAAGAAAGAAAGAAAAGAAAAGAACAAATTAGAGAACACTTGATAGCGGTCTCTGGTGGAACAAGGGAAACAAAAACACTGCAAAGGGACGCGTGAAATTGAAGAAAACGTGTTTGGACAAGTTGAGAAAAGACACGTGTTTGTTTGAGTCACTGAGGGAAAAAATGGAAAACGAGGGAAAAAGGGAAAAAAAGGAGGGAAACTGTGTCGCTTTATCTTTCTTCTTTTTCTTTTTTTTAGTCTGTAAGTGTTGGAAATATGACTGAGGGGGAAAAATGAGAAAATTGCTTATTTTTATTCATTTATTTATTTTTTTTGTCTGATTAAGTAAGAGAAAAAGAGAGACAATTCCTTTCTTTTCTACTTTAAATTTTCTTTATCAGTAGTGATTTAAAGTAACACTAAGAAAAAAAAAGTGAGAATTAATTACTTTTCCATCTTTTAATCTCTAAATGTCAATTCGTAGTGAGGAAAGTAAGAAAATGACTTACTTTTCCTGTCTTTTTTCATCTATAAGCTAATTAAAGTAAGACAGAAGAAGTGAGATAAAAAAAATATTCCCTGTTTTCTAATCTTTTTCTATCTTTAAGTACCAGAAATAAGAGTGGAAATAGTTCACTGTATATATTTTTTAAGTCTTTTCATTTATTAGTTCTTTTCTATCGAGAGTTGAACGAGGAAAGGTGAAAAGTATCATTTACTTATTTCCGCTTTTTTTTCTTATTTTCATTCACGAGTCGAAAGTTATATAGATTTTTTTTTCTCAAGATTTGTGGTTTGTATCGTTTTTCTTTCTTTCTTTTTCTTCTATCCCTCTTTTCTTCTTCATTTGCATATCCATCCGTTCTCTCATTCATTCCATTCTTCTTTCCTTCTTTCCTTCCTTTTATCCTTCCCCCTCCTTCCTTTTTTCCTTGTTTCCTTCTTCCTCTTTTTCCCTTCCCTTTATTTACCGTCTATTTCTTTCCTCGTTTTCTAATTTACCTTTTTGAGTTTTGATAGCGGGAAAGAAACCGATTTTTTTCTTTTCTCTTCTCTTCTTTTCTTTTCTTTTCTTTATATGTTGTTTGTAATTGCCATAGACGCTTCTTGAAGGAAATGAGGAAGACGAGAAGGAAGAAGAAAGGAGAAAGGGAAGAAAAAACAAAATCTAACAAACGAACGAACGAACACTGGAGGGTGAAATACAATGTGACTGCAAAATAAATACGAAATGTTGACGAGTTTTCGCAAAAAAAAAAAAAATAATAATAATAACAATAATAATGTTCCTTATGTGTATTTCTGTGTGTGTGTGTGTGTGTGTGTGTGTGTGTGTGTGTGTGTGTGTGTGTGTATAACTCGTAAAACACCACAGCCAAACAGACAAACAAACACACAAACATCGTAACGTGCTTTCCTTTTTTCCTTTTTCCCATTTCTCTCCGTCTCTCCCTCTCTCTTTTCACTTTTTTTCTGTTCCTCTTTCTTTTCGCCTCCCTTTGTCTTGTTTTCCCGATTTTTTTCTCTTCCTCTTCCGTTTCACTTTATATTCTCCCTTCCCCGTTCTCTCCCTTTTCTATTCTTTTTTTCATCTTTCCCTATTTCCCTCTCTCTCCTTGGTCTTCTTTCTCTTCTCCTCCCTTTCCCCTTAACATTTTCCGTTTTCCCATCCCTTTTTCTCTCCAATTCCCTTTCCTCCTTTTTCTCTCTCCATCTTCCTTTCCCATCATTTCCTCACTTGTCTTCCTTATCTCTTCCCTCCCGTTCCTCCTACCCCCCTTCTCTCCCTCTCCCTTTCCCTTCTCTCCTCTCTCTTACATCTAGACTACAAAATAAACGATAAACAGTCAAAACGAATCTTTCTGGAAATAGGAGAAAATCAGGGTGTGTGTGTGTGTGTGTGTGTGTGTGTGTGTGTGTGTGTGTGTGTGTGTGTGTGTGTGTGTGTGTGTGTGATGAAACATTATGACAGAGGGTGAAAAGTGATGAAATGGTGTTTTATTTTCAGTGCAGTATTACCACATCTATCGTTCATTGTCTTATGTTATCGTTCAACACAACAACAACAACAACCAGAAAAACAAGACGAACAAGAACAAACAAACAAACAAACAAACAAACAGGAATCACACGTGTTCTTTGGTTTATTATCTCTTATCTTGTTCTCTCGTGTGTGTGTGTGTGTGTGTGTGTGTGTGTGTGTGTGTGTGTGTGTGTGTGTGTGTGTCTTTAAGGTTATATATGTGTACTGATGTGTATGTATGTATGTATGTATGTATGTGTTCAAGGTGGAGAAGGGCGGTGGAATGAAAAACCATCCCTCCACCTTCTTCCCTCCCTCCTTCCTTCCGTCCCTCCTTCCTTCCTCCCTCCAATGTTGTATGTAGTCCTAAGCTTTCCTCCTTCCCTCCTTCCCTCCTTCCTTTTTTCCTTCTAAGCTTTCCTCCTTCCTTTTTCCCCTCCCTCCTTCATCTTTTAAAATCTTTTCCACTTTCTTCCACTCAAAGTTCCCAGTCTCTCTCTCTCTCTCTCTCTCTCTCTCTCTCTCTCTCTCTCTCTCTCTCTCTCTCTCTCTCTCTCTCTCTCTCTCTCTCTCTCTCTCTCTCTTCCCCTTACTGCTGTATATGAGCTTAGATCCTCCCCTCACCCACTCCCCTCATCCTCTCCGCCTCCCCTTTCCTCTCCCTTTCATCTCCCCCTCTCCTCTCCCCCTCTCCCTTTACTCTCCCCCTCGTGGCCTTCTCTGTACATAATAAATAAAATGACCCAAAAGAGAATTGTATTTTCAAAACCTTGGGGAAAAAATAAGGAAAAAAAGGAGGGGAAAAAGACGGGAAAAAAATCACTTCATCTCATTTTCTCTCTCAACTTTCTCTCTATCTTTATCTCTCTCGTTTTCCTTCTTTAGTTGTGTATTAAATATTTAAGGAAAGTCGCGTGTGTGTGTGTGTGTGTGTGTGTGTGTGTGTGTGTGTGTGTGTGTGTGTGTGTGTGTGTGTGTGTGTGTGTGTGTGTCCTTTCTCCCTGCTACGGTACACAAAGGTGGTATTGTAATATTAACACACACACTGGAGGTCTTTCCTGCGCCTTTCTTGAGATTGTTAAAGTTTCCCATGTTTGTTTCCCGCGAGCGCTCCGTTTTCTCTTGTTTTCTGTTGTTGTTTTGATGTGGTGGTGGTGGTGGTGGTGGTGGTGGTGGTGGATACGATAGAGCTAATGCCTGCTGGTGTTGAGAGAGAGAGAGAGAGAGAGAGAGAGAGAGAGAGAGAGAGAGAGAGAGAGAGAGAGAGAGAGAAATCTGATCCTTACACTTCAGTTTGCTTTGTTTTTCTTTCGTATTTTTATATTTTTTACTTTTTTCCTCTTTTTTTATTTCGTGTAAGTTTAGAATTCTCTCTCTCTCTCTCTCTCTCTCTCTCTCTCTCTCTCTCTCTCTCTCTCTCTCTCTCTCTGTCTCTGTCTTTTCACCCTTTGATCCCCCGTCACTGTGTTGTCTTGTATTGCCTTGTGTTGCAATAATTTTTTTCCCTCCCCTTGCGTTGCTGCCTCGCTTTCTCAATGTACGTGGGTGTGCGTGTGTGTTTATCATGTGTATTGCTGTGTTTGTTGTTTTTTTTATTATTTTTTTTATTTTTTTTCTGGGCTGGTGAAGGAAAATTTTTAAAACTTACGGCATTTTTTATTTTATTTTATTATTATTATTATTTTTTTTGGTATGTTGTGTGGTGCTGTGGTGGTGGTGGTGGTGTGAGACTTTTTTCTTTTTCTTTTCTTTTCTTTTTTTGGTGGTGATGTAAAATTTTTAACTCTTGGAATGCTTTTAATTATGCTTTTTTTTGTGTGTGTGTTGGTCTTTTGGTGTGATGCTGTGTGATGCTGTGTGATGCTGTGTTGAGATTGTCTTTCTGTGTTGGCCAATTGAAATTTTAACTTCTTTATTTTATCACGTTTATTTGTGTGCGCTTTTTTTTTTTTTCCTTTTTCTTTTTCTTTTTTCTTTTTTAATGCTCTGACGGTGTGTGATCATCTCTCTAACAGCAATCAAATCATTATCTCTTCTTTCTCTTCCTCTTTATCACAACTCTTCAATTATTCTCTTCTTCTCTTACTGCAGTCCAAAATTTATCTCTTCCCTCTCTTTTTCACATCATTCCCATTTTTATCTCTTTTCTTCTTTCTTCTCCACTCTTCTTTCACAGTGTTTTGGGCTCTCTCTCTCTCTCTCTCTCTCTCTCTCTCTCTCTCTCTCTCTCTCTCTCTCTCTCTCTCTCTCTCTCTCTCTCTCTCTCTCTCTCTCTCTCTCTCTCTCTCTCTCTCTCTCTCTCTCTCTCTCTCTCTCTCTCTCTCTCTCTCTCTCTCTCTCTCTCTCTCTGAACCCTATTATATTCTGCCTCCTTTTCATTCCTCGCCGTGTCTCATTTCCTTTTTTTCTATCCCTCCCTCTCCCTCTCCCTCTTCCTCTCCCTCTCCCTCTCCCCCCGTGTCTCTCTTCGCCTAATAGAAAACCATTTATCAAGAAGCGAATCAACTCTTACGAAAGAAGAATTAAAATCGATATCAAGAAGGGGAAGAAGGTGGGCAGGTGTGCTGCAGGTGTGTTCAGGTGTGTTCAGGTGTGTTTGAGGTCTGTAGATGTGTGAAAATGACTTGTAGGTGTGTTAGAGATAGACACAGGCTTGGAAATTGCAGACAGGTGTGAATTGGTGTGAAAAGGTTTAGAAATGAGACAGGTGTGTTAGATATGTAGGTACAGGTTTGGAAATGGGACAGAGGTGCGAAAAGGTGTAGAAATGATGTAGGTACAGGCTTGGAAATGACAGAGAGGCGTGGAAATGGCGTAGACAGGTGTGAAAAGGTGTGGAGAAGGTGAAGGTGAGGAGGTATCGATAACAGAAGCGAAGTTGAGGAAGAAAAAGGTGGGGATATTCAGTTTGAAGTTAGAAATGTGTTGAAAACTTTGATATTCTGGCGAAAAGCTTATAATTAGATGAGTTTACCTGTGCTAGATTTCTGGTAAATTGTAGTTATAGTTAGAGAGAGAGAGAGAGAGAGAGAGAGAGAGAGAGAGAGAGAGAGAGAGAGAGAGAGAGAGAGAGAGAGAGAGAGAGAGAGAGAATGTGTGAAAAGTTAAATTAATCTTGCTCTTTAAATTTCTTTGCTGTCATGTTTATTACATTTAAACTCTCTCTCTCTCTCTCTCTCTCTCTCTCTCTCTCTCTCTCTCTCTCTCTCTCTCTCTCTCTCTCTCTCTCTCTCTCTCTCTCTCTCTCTTTACGCTAAATAAATAAAAGAAGCAACGAAAATAGAAAAGTTAAAAATTATAATAAAAATAAATAAAAAACAAACCAGATAAATGAATAGGTAGATAAATAAACATATGAATAAATAAATAAATAAATAAATAAACAAACAAATAAACAAATAGATATATTGGAAAAAGACTCAAGAAGGTAGTAGTAGTGGTGGCGGCGGTGGTGGTGGTGGCGGTGCTGGTGGTGATGGTGGTGGTGACTGTGAATATTTTATGATACATTTGGGGGCTTGTGGCATATTGCTGGGGGGGAGGGGGACAGGGATAAGGGAGAGAGGGAGAGGGAAGGGAAGGAAGGGAGGGAAGAAGGAATGGTGTAATAAATAGAGGGAAGAAAAAGAGAATATTGACTATGTAATTGAAATAGATGATGATGAGAGAGAGAGAGAGAGAGAGAGAGAGAGAGAGAGAGAGAGAGAGAGAGAGAGAGAGAGAGAGAGAGAGAGAGAGAGACGCAAATAACAAGATAAACAGATCGACAACTAGATGAACAAACACACACACACACACACACACACACACACACACACACACACACACACACACACACACACACACACACACACACACACACACACACACACTTAATTTCCATAATACGAATGCAGTTCCTGAATTTTTTTACTCCATCACTTCCCCTCCCCTCCCAACTCTTCCCCTCCCATCCCTCCCCCAACTCACGCGAGCGGGGGAAGGTTAAGAGATGGGAAATGGGGACTTAGGTACTGGAGTGTGGTTGGGGAAGGTTACGGAGAGTTGGGGAGACTTTGGGAGGTTGGGGAGGGTAGAAAAAGTTGGGGAAGGTTGGGGAAATGGGATTGAATGTACGAGGGAGTGGATAGGGGAGATGGGGATGGTTGAGATGGAATAGAGAGATCCGGGGAAGGTTGGGGAAGATTGGGGAAGACTAGGATAGGACTGGGAAATGTTGGGGAGGCTAGGAAAGGTGGGGGAAGAGATACAAATAAACACAGATGCAATAAGTGACAGTGGGGAGGTTGGGGGAGGTTGAGGAAGGCTGGCGGAGGGCGTGGGGAAGCTGGGGAGTGGCCTGGGCGAGGGGTAGCGATACAAGACCCCTCCTCTCGTTCTCTCCCCCGCTCTCCTCGTCCCCTTTTCTCCACCCACTTCTCCCCTCCTCTCCCCCATTCCCCATTCCCTCCCCCGTCCCCCTTCCCCATTCCCCCTGAGGCTCTGAAATAGTCATCTGCACCGGGAGGCTGCGGCTACCTAAGATCGATGGAGGGAGAGGGAGAGGGAGAGGGAAAGTGAGAGAGAGAGAGAGAGAGAGAGAGAGAGAGAGAGAGAGAGAGAGAGAGAGAGAGAGAGAGAGAGAGAGGAAGGGAACAAGAGAGGGAAGGGTTGTTACCAAGGAGGAAATAGAAAAAGTGAATAAGAGAGAGAGAGAGAGAGAGAGAGAGAGAGAGAGAGAGAGAGAGAGAGAGAGAGAGAGAGAGAGAGAGAGAGAGAGAGAGAGATAATGACTAAACGAAGATGGAAAAAGAAGAAAGAAAAGTTATATTGAAAAGAGAGAGATGGAAAGAGAGAGATGGAAAGAGAGAGAGAGAGAGAGAGAGAGAGAGAGAGAGAGAGAGAGAGAGAGAGAGAGAGAGAGAGAGAGAGAGAATCTTCCCTTCATGTTTTTCCTTTCTTTCCTCCACCCTTCCCTCCTTCCCTTCCTTCTTTTCCTCCACCTGTTACCGAGATTCTGACTTCACTAAATTTATGCCAAACCACCTCCTCTCTTCAAAATATTTCAGTCTCCGCTGCAACTTGGGGCGATACCTCGTTTTCTTTGCCTTATTATATTTGTCATTATAATCTGTTTCACTTTTTTTATCCTCTCTCTTTCCCTATTTTATTTCTTGGCTTTTCTTTTCTTTTTCATTTTTCTTTGTATTTATCTATTTTTGTCTTTTCTCTTTTCTCTTCTTTTTTCTTTTTTCTCCTTTCATATTTTCTTTCTTTTCTTCCTTTCTTCCTTTCTCCTTTTCTTATCTTTTAACTCCTTTTTTTCTTTTTCGTTGAATTATTCCTTCCTTCGTTACTTTCGTTTCTTCATTCACTTGTTTCTTTTCTTATTAAATTCTTTTGTTGCTCACTTCCTTCCTTCCTTATGTTCTCCTTTTTTTATCCTTTTACATTCCTCTCTCCGTTCTTCCCTCCCTCCTTTCTTCCTATTACTGCATTCCCCTCCGTCCTCTCTACCTACCCATCTATCTCTTTTACAGCTTAAGTTCTTTCAGTACCACCACTATAACTGAAATATAGTTCTCATTTCCTTTTTACACCTCGGCTCTTACTTGCCTTTATTTCACGCCCCAGTAGCTTCTTTCAGCCCCCCTAGGTGTCCCCACTGCCAGCTGACCCTTACTCTGTCTTACTTCCTCTGTTAGTCTTTCTGTTCTTTGTAGGAAGGGCAGCAGCTAAGGGCAGCTAAAATTATGAGGGCTTACTGAAGTGCCGGGTCCCAGAGACTCAGAGGTTATCAGAAATGAAAGGGTTAGTGTTCTTGAGCTTGTTATACCTACATCTCGTTTTCTCTTGCTTGAATTCGTTCTTGTTCTGATTGGTGGTCTTAATATATGTTTTATTTTATTTTGATTGCAAGTTTGATTCGTTTTTTTTTTCAAGTTTTGTTCTAATTAGTGTTTTTTTTTTTTTTTTCTGATTGGTGACGTTAAAATTTTTTGCATGTTTTTGTTGATATTCTGGTTTGTTGTGTTTCTTATGCCGCTTAAATACTTCTGTCTGCTTCTCTCTCTCTTAATCTTCGTCCTTTTTTTTTATTTTCTTTAAGGATTGTGAGTTTAATTTCTTTCTCTTCTTTTTTTTTCTTTTTAATTATCGACATATTCCTTCTTTTTTTTTTTTTTTTTTTTTTTTGTTTGCATCTCATGTTTCTTTTCTTTTTCTTGTTATCCGTCTCCTTAATCTCCTCCTCCTCCTCCTCCTCCTCCTCCTCCTCCTCCTCCTCCTCACATTTATCAGGCAAGGGTCGGTGTTTCTGAAGAGGCGCCTGCACTTGTCTCGTCTCAATCGCCTTTCGTGTTAGTATTCACCCGCGCCTCTCTCATATCCAGCGGTGCGCGATCTTCCATCCTGCCTTGCTTCCCTCCCTCCTTGCCTGTACTTCACCCCCTCAGTGCTTCCTCCCCTCGTCACTGCCTGCATCCCTCCCTCATAACGTGCCCGGGTTGTCTTAAGAGTTATATTCCTAATTGTTTATGTGTCTTTTGTGTTTATAAGGCTGTAGTAGATGTTATTGGTGCTTTCAATGGTGTTTTTGTGGTTTTAGTGGTAGTTTAAGAGAGATCACGTATTTGTAATGGGTAAAGTGCGTTCAGATCTCGACTCTTTTAGAAGTTAGTGAGGTTTTTAAAGGAGTTTTCATGACAGTGATAGTTTAAGAAAGATTTCGTATTTGTAATGGTTAAAGTGCCTTCAAATCTCGGCTATTCAAAAGTTAGTGGGGTTTTTAAAGGAGTTTTCATGACAGTGATAGTTTAAGAAAGATTTCGTATTTGTAATGGTTAAAGTGCCTTCAAATCTCGACTATTCAAAAGTTAGTGGGGTTTTTAAAGGAGTTTTCATGACAGTGATAGTTTAAGAAGGATTTTGTATTTGTAATGGGTAAAATGCGTTGAAATCTCGGGTATTTAGTCTTCAAAGGTGTTTTCATTGTTCTAGTGGAAGTTTAACAAGAGTTTCGTATTAGTAATGGGAGAAGCGGACAAAAAAACTCAAATAAATATTGTCGAGTGGAAGTTACAATTATTACAGTTTTTCAGGGCGCTTTTCATGAATGTAATAGCAATTTAAAGAGGATTCTGTATCAGCAACAAGAAAAACACTTTAAAAACTCGATTAATCACCTCAGTAGTGGAAATTATTGTGGATTTCATAGTTCTAGCACCCGATTCGGTACCACTCAATACAGTAAAGGTCCCATTGCATATACCAGTGCTGGAGATTGGGGAATAGTGTAAGCAGCGAGGACCCGGAGAGAGAGAGAGAGAGAGAGAGAGAGAGAGAGAGAGAGAGAGAGAGAGAGAGAGAGAGAGAGAGAGAGAGAGAGAGAGAGGGAAGGGGGGGTGAGGCGGCCACTTGGTGCAGGAAGGGGAGGGTGACAAGGCAGGTGTGTTCAAAATACATAGGGTTAAGTCTGTTCTTGTTAGCGTGCGGTGTTGGTGTTGTGTTTTGTTCTTGTTATTGTTGCGGCTCTTGTGTCTGTTGTATTTGTGTTGTTAGTTTCCTGTGTTTGTTGGTCTGTCTGTCTGTCTGTCTGTCTGTGTGTCTGTCTGTCTGTCTGTCTGTGTGTGTTCTGTTATTTGTAGCTTAGTAATTGGTTCGTCTGGTGTGAGAGAGAGAGAGAGAGAGAGAGAGAGAGAGAGAGAGAGAGAGAGAGAGAGAGAGAGAGAGAGAGAGAGAGAGAGAGAAACCTACCTGACATTTCCCCTTATTCTCTCTAATCTTTTCCTCATCCTTCCCCTTCTTTTCTCCTTCATTTATCCTCCATCTCCCCCTCCCCTCCTCTCTCTCTCTCTCTCTCTCTCTCTCTCTCTCTCTCTCTCTCTCTCTCTCTCTCTCTCTCTCTCTCTCTCTCTCTCTCTCTCGTCTTCCCCTTCTCCTCCCTTCCTTCCTCCCTTCCTTCCCTCTTTCCTCTTGGTGATAATCCCTTCCCTTTCTTCTTCTTATCCTCTCCTCCTTATTACTTTTCCTTGTTCCATCTTTTATTCTTTTTATTTTTCCCCTCACTTTCCTCTCCCTTTTTCCTCCTTTTCCTCCTTTTCTAATTTTCCTTTTTTTTCCTTTTTCCTCTTTTCTCATACATTCCCTTGTTTTCCTCTCCTTTCTGTTTATTTGCTCCCTGTTTCCCCTCCTTCCCCTCTTTCCCCTCAGGCACCTTAGGGTCTCTCTCTCTCTCTCTCTCTCTCTCTCTCTCTCTCTCTCTCTCTCTCTCTCTCTCTCTCTCTCTCTCTCTCTCTCTCTCTCTCTCTCTCTCGTAGATCCTCCTCGTAACCTGTGTGTGTGTGTGTGTGTGTGTGTGTGTGAGTGAGAGAGAGAGAGAGAGAGAGAGAGAGAGAGAGAGATACTGGTAATGTTATTTTCTTAATTCACCGCTTTCTTTCTCCTTCTTCCTCTCTTTCCTCCTCCTCCTCCTCCTCCTCCTCCTCCTCCTCCTCCTCCTCCTCCTCCTCCTCCTCCTCCTCCTCCTCCTCCTCGTATTGAAAACGGAAAACCAGTCAGAAGGAGATAATAAATAAATACATAGATAGATACTCGTAAATGAATAAAGGAGAAGCACGCACCAAGAATGATAAAAGAATAAAAGAAAGAAAGAAAGAAAGAAAAGAAAAGAAAAATATTGGGAGAGGGAAAAAGGAGAGTAAAAATATAAGTAATAAATATATGAGATATAAAAAGAATAAGAGAGAGAGAGAGAGAGAGAGAGAGAGAGAGAGAGAGAGAGAGAGAGAGAGAGAGAGAGAGAGAGAGAGAGATGAAAATGTTGGGTAAAATGAAATAATAGTTATATATATAAATTATTTTGTGTGTGGCTTTAATACAGAGTGGTGGGAGGAAAGGCCACGAGAGAGAGAGAGAGAGAGAGAGAGAGAGAGAGAGAGAGAGAGAGAGAGAGAGAGAGAGAGAGAGAGAGAGAGAGCGTGTGTACAACAGGTGTGAGAGAAGTACACCTTTTCTTTCTCAGTTAATTAATTATGAGAACCTTCAAATACACCTACGCTCTCTCTCTCTCTCTCTCTCTCTCTCTCTCTCTCTCTCTCTCTCTCTCTCTCTCTCTCTCTCTCTCTCTCTCTCTCAACATTGTCAACCCTTTTCAAACACCCCCTCTCTCCCTCTCTCCCCTCTCTCTCCCCCTCACTCTCCCTCTCTCCCCGCACTCTTCCCTCTGCCCTCACCAGTGGCCTCTCACCTTTATGAGTCAAACACAGGTATTGCCAAGTAACCTTCCCCTCTCCCCCTCTCCCATTTCCCCTCATGTGTTTCAATCAGTGTGTGTGTGTGTGTGTGTGTGTGTGTGTGTGTGTGTGTGTGTGTGTGTGTGTGTGTGTGTGTGTGTGTGTGTGTGTGTGTGTGTGTGATTTTTTCTCGTGTTCGTTCGTTTGGTTTGTCGATGTTAAAAGAGAGAGAGAGAGAGAGAGAGAGAGAGAGAGAGAGAGAGAGAGAGAGAGAGTTTATTTTCCTCTTATTCTTTCTTCATATTGGGTTTTCCTTCCTTCATTTTTCTTTATTTTGTTTTCCTTTATTTCCTTTTTTTTCTTATTTTTTTCCTTTTTTTTCTTTTGTTTTCTTTATTTTGTCTAAGACCTGTTTTTAATTTCCTTTATTCCCTCCTCCTCCTCCTCCTCTTCCTCCTCCTCTAGGGTCATCATCATTATTACAATTATCCCCCTGATACACCTCCTCCTCCTCCTCCTCCTCCTCCTCCTCCTCCTCCTCCTCCTCCTCCGTGCCTTTCGAACAAATTGAACATTGCTTGCAGGGGAACCGTGGCAGTGAGGGGAGGCTTCCTCTAATTGTAATGCGGTGAGAGAGAGAGAGAGAGAGAGAGAGAGAGAGAGAGAGAGAGAGAGAGAGAGAGAGAGAGAGAGAGAGAGAGAGAGAGAGAGGGAGGGACTTGTTTGGCTATCAGGTGTATTAATTAAATAAGACTCAATATTTATTCATTTTGTTAAGATTTATTTGTTTTTAATTGAGGGACTCTTGAAAGGCTGTAGAGAATGGTGTGTGTGTGTGTGTGTGTGTGTGTGTGTGTGTGTGTGTGTGTGTGTGTGTGTGTGTGTGTGTGTGTGTGTGTGTGTGTGTGTGTGTGTGTGTTGATGGTTACGTTTTCTATGGTAATTCATTTCTTGTAATTTCTTCTTCTTTTTCTTCTTTTTCTTCTTCATCATCATCATATTCTTCTTCTTTTTTTTCTTCTTCTTCTTCTTCATTTTTTTCCTTTTATATCCTATCCTTATTCCTCTATCGTCACTCAAGCCAATAAACAGAAAACGAGCGCCTGGTACGGACACAAACACCCATTTTCTCTCACCACTCAAGGCCACACTTCACCAAAACACGAACAGGCAACGGTCTCTTCTTTTTTACACTGCGAAATTAATTAATGGCGCCAGGTGAGGTGAGAGGCGCCCTGCAGGCATGAACACAACACCAGGGCAGCCTCCCTCGCCACTCATCGCTGCCTCCCTCACTTGTTTATCCCCGGGCTGTGTTACCAGATCCGTTTGAGGGGAACTGGTTTAGAACAATAAACTAAACGAAAATAAAGAAATATTGAGGTGATAAGTGTCTTAAAACCTCCCTCCTTAAAGAGTTTAAGTCATAGGAAGGTGGAAATACAGAAGCAGGCAGGGAGTTCATGAGTTTAGCAGAAGAGGAGATGAATGATTGGGAATACTGGTTAACTCTTGCATTAGGGAGGTGGACACAATAGTGGTGAGAGAAAGTCATTTGCAGCGAGGCCGTGGGAGGAGGGCAGGCATGCAGTTAGCAAGATCAGATGAGCAGTTAGCGTGAAAGTAGCGGTGGAAGATAGCAAGAAATGCAACACTGCGGCGAAGAGAGAGAGAGAGAGAGAGAGAGAGAGAGAGAGAGAGAGAGAGAGAGAGAGAGAGAGAGAGAGAGAGAGTTTCTATCGTTATTCTTTTGTCATATGATTCAATTTCATATCTCTCTCTCTCTCTCTCTCTCTCTCTCTCTCTCTCTCTCTCTCTCTCTCTCTCTCTCTCTCTCTCTCTCTCTCTAACAAGATTTATCAAACACGGGAGAAACTCTTGGAAGATTTTTGCGCCTTAAGTTATTGAAGAGAGAGAGAGAGAGAGAGAGAGAGAGAGAGAGAGAGAGAGAGAGAGAGAGAGAGAGAGAGAGGTATATAAAACGACGAAGAAAAAGAAAGACGAGATTGAAATATGAAGTGAATGTAAAGTAAAACACACACACACACACACACACACACACAGAGAGAGAGAGAGAGAGAGAGAGAGAGAGAGAGAGAGAGAGAGAGAGAGAGAGAGAGAGAGAGAGAGAGAGAGAGAGAGAGTTAGTGTCATGTGTTCCTTTACATAAATAAAGGAAACAACCACATGCATGGAAACTCGACAAAGGAAAGTCTTTTTTTCCTTTCTTTCTTTCTTTCCGTCCATTTCTTTCCTCCTCTTTCTTTTCTTTTCTTCCACTCTTCAAATATTAAAGTAAGAGAGAAAGATACTTTCTCTCTCTCTCTCTCTCTCTCTCTCTCTCTCTCTCTCTCTCTCTCTCTCTCTCTCTCTCTCTCTCTCTCTCTCTCTCTCTCTCTCTCTCTCCTTCCTTCCTTCCTTCCTTCCTTCCTTCCTTCCTTCCTTCCTTC
>NC_087187.1:492500-502500 GCF_035594125.1 Scylla paramamosain
TCAGGTCATAGTTAAACGTCACTTGGACGTCACGAGAGGATGAGTGGGCGGGGCATCCATCATGACGACACCTAGTCTCGCTGCCACTGCCTGTAAATTTTAGCAAAGTTTACCCTAAATTTACTCTCATAATTGGCTTCATTATCCGCATATGACGCTAGCGCATATTTTTGCCAATTAGGTTTAGGTGTCAAACATCCAGTGGCAAAATAGCAGCCTTGACCGACGCCTTGTTAAGAAAAACGACAGGACTCTGCCCCTCGGACCTTCGCAGTAACTATTTCATATTGATGTTTGGAGAATGTTGAGAGCGATATACTCGTAGTATTGAAGAAGTCGTACAAAATTATTTCCTACATTATCTATGAATATTAATATTACTTCAATTGTCTTTTAACATAAGAAACTCGATATCTAGTAATACGTCAACTTTTGCCAATCTGTGTGGGCCTGTGAATGCTGGGCCGACCGCGGGCTGAGGGTGGCGCTCGAGTCAAACCAGGCTCCAGTCGTTCAGTTAACCATTCTTGCCACAGACACCCCAGTGACCGAGGCCCGCTAGTGCAACTTTGGATATTAAAACGGCCTTGCCAGTGACTTGGTGTTAGCACGTCCTCGCAGCGTCTTACTGGACTTAACACCACGAAACAGAAACCCGAGAGGTAAGTACAGCCGTGACAAGCTGGGTGGGTCGCGTGATGTCATTTGTTTACCTTCTGGGCTGGGCTATAGCAACTTTGTTGTTTATTTATTCGTTATTAGGGTGTTTTTTAAGGTTATTTATTTATTTTTGAGTTTAGCGAATCATGAAGCACCTGTTAATATAGCTAAATATTAATATAGGGAGGATCGTCAATATATAAACTAGCCGATCTGTTGAGGGGCCAGCGGGTCGTCCCTCTATACAAGGCATTATCTGCTTCATTCTTCACTTATTATAAGCCAGACATGTCACAAAGTGGAGCTGCATGTCTAACCTTCAATATCCGTCATTGCCTGTCTTCGGTGTGGTGAAGGTTTAATTCAGTCAAAATAGCAGTCGTCTTCCTCGGCCCCGCTGAGGCCGCCATGATGGATGTGAGCCCGGGTTCCAACATTTTTTCTTATTTTTCTTAAGTAATTTATTTCGGGTTCTAGGTAAGTTTTTATGGTTTCTAAAAATATTTTGTTATTTTTAAAGTGTTTTTCTGCTTGTGTTAAGTGAATTGTGTTGAATTTGTTTACGGTATAAGTAACGGTCGGTTGGGCGGATTACGTCTTAAATATCGTTCAGCATTTTTTTGTTTTTTTATATCAGCTTGTAGTTAACTTATTATTGCTTCTAAACATTTATTATGATTCTTAAAGTGTTTTTAGCTCCTGGTAAGTTAGATATGCAGACCGTTAAATTACTTTTAGTCCCGTTAAAGTGAGTGATTTCAACGTTTTTTAATTTTTTTATTTCTTTATTTGAGCTGATAACTAAGTTTAAACTGTTTGAAAAGACAGTTCATATTTTTTGAAGTGTTTTGTCACTCTTGTTGAGTCAGAGTGGGTAGACCTTCCGGTGGTTTTAATGGTGTGAAGATTTTTAAAAAATTCAAAACATTTCTTAATATTTCTTTATTATTACTGAAGTCTGGAATCTTTTTATATTTTCATTAATAGTTAAAGTATATATCAAGTCAGAATTTGTAAAGCATTCGAGTCTAGCTGCTTTTTTTGGAGGGGTCATTTTTAAAATGAAATACGTTACTCACGGAAAATCAGCCCGTGACGTTATCAGTTGTCCTGTGACGTCATCAACAGAAATCGGTAGGTTGGGTTTGGGAGTTTTGGGGTAGAATACTTCTGTTTTAGGCGTTTTTGTAAGGAAATGTGTGTGTGTTTTTATCCTATTTATGGGCGTTTTGGAGAAGGAAAATTGTTATTTATTAATTTTTTTTTTTGTATGTCTTGCCCTGTCTTGCCCTGTTTTTTTTATTATTATTTTTACTATGTGTGTGTGTGTGTGTGTGTGTGTGTGTGTGTGTGTGTGTGTGTGTGTGTGTGTGTGTGTGTGTGTGCGAGAGAGAGAGAGAGAGAGAGAGAGAGAGAGAGAGAGAGAGAGAGAGAGAGAGAGAGAGAGAGAGAGTGTAACTTATTCCCCAACCTCCATTACGTTGTGTTGTGACTCAGGAAGTAAGAGTGGTGAGGGAGAGGAGTGAGAGAGTGAGAGTGGAGGAGAGGAATAAGAGTGGTGAGGGATGAGGGAGAGGAGAGTGGTGGTGAGTTGAGTGAGGGAGAAGAGTGAGTGAGTGTGAAACGGGTGAGGGAGAAAAGTAAGAGTAAGTAAACCAGGTAAGAGGAAGGGAAGGGAGGAGAAGTGAGAGGTATACTAAAGGAGGAATGAGAGAAGGAGAAGAGGAGCAGAAGAGAGGTAGAATAGAAGGATTGAAAGGTGAAATAAAGGAGGATATGAGAGGTAAATTAAGAGAGGAATGACAGGATAAAGGAGAATAGGAAGGATGTATGAAGAGAGGAATAAGTAAAGAAAAAAATAAAAGACAAGAAGGTGAGGATCAAGAAGAAGAAGAAAGGAAAAAAAAATACATATATATATAAAGATTGTGTGATATTTAAGATGATTTTGATAATATAGAGAAAGGCTTGGAATATTATAGTTAGCCATGAGAGAGAGAGAGAGAGAGAGAGAGAGAGAGAGAGAGAGAGAGAGAGAGAGAGAGAGAGAGAGAGAGAGAGAGAGAGAGACGAACAAGGGAAACATATGAGCCATTTTGAAAGCAATAAAAGTAGTTTTGAGTCAAGCTTATGAAAAAAATAAAATAAAGAAAACCAGCACAGAAAAAAATAATCATAAAATAAATTAGGAAAAGAAGAATACTACCTCAAAAATAAGGAAATGGAAAACCAATGTAAGAAAAAATAATAGTAAAAAAAATATATATATATGTATATTTACTCACAGTACACCAACACGAACCATAAAAAAATAGAAGAAAAAAATAGAAGAAAAATGTGATTGGAAAAAAAAAATAGTGAGGGAGGAAAGGTTGAACAAAGGCTGGACATAAAGAAAACGGAAGGCAGGATAAGTGAAAGGTTGAAAGAAAACGAGATTGTGTTGACGATACGAGTACGTGTGTGTGTGTGTGTGTGTGTGTGTGTGTGTGTGTGTGTGTGTGTGTGTGTGTGTGTGTGTGTGTGTGCGTGCCAGGTACCTGTTTACTAATGAGATAGGCAAGTGATGGAGGGAAAAAAGGTGCGCTAACTCTGCCTCGTTTTT
Organism: Scylla paramamosain; assembly: GCF_035594125.1. Taxonomy (NCBI): domain Eukaryota; kingdom Metazoa; phylum Arthropoda; class Malacostraca; order Decapoda; family Portunidae; genus Scylla; species Scylla paramamosain. The sequence goes on from NC_087187.1 coordinate 495,766, forward strand.
CTTTTCTCCGTTTTCTGTTGCATTCCCGCGAGAGGAGGCACTGAAGGAGAATGGAAAAATACTATGTGTGTTTGGATATTTATTTGGTAGAGCGGCTTAAAAATAGCTATTGATATTTGAAACCCTAGAGGGAATAGTCACACACACACACACACACACACACACACACACACACACACACACACACACACACACATCAGGGTCCTGTGTGTGTGTGTGTGTGTGTGTGTGTGTGTGTGTGTGTGTGTGTGTGTGTGTGTGTGTGTGAAGACGGGATGACGTGTATATTAGCGCGTTTGGAATCTCTCTCTCTCTCTCTCTCTCTCTCTCTCTCTCTCTCTCTCTCTCTCTCTCTCTCTCTCTCTCTCTCTCTCTCTCTCTCTCTCTCTCTCTCTCCAGACTGTCCCAACTTGTGAATGAGAAACTCTTGCAGATTTGAGTTAATACACGCAAACTTAATCCTGGACTGAGGACAAGATAGGAACTCAGAATTCTCTCTCTCTCTCTCTCTCTCTCTCTCTCTCTCTCTCTCTCTCTCTCTCTCTCTCTCTCTCTCTCTCTCTCTCTCTCTCTCTCTCTCATCTGGTAAATACTTGATGCTCTTTTTGGTGTTCCGGGCACTGAATTAAATAAGAAATAGATCAAAATACATGGAAGTTATTTCAGTATTTCTTATCTTGCGTATATTTTAATGGAGAAAGTCAAAATACACCCAAAATACTTGATTATATTTTTTTCTATTTTATTATTTATTTATTTATTTATATATATTTTTTGCAGTTTAGTTTTAGTTAGCGATGAGAGGAAGGGGCAATCAGAAAGGTAATCCCAGTTAATTGCTTTGCCACCTGTCGAGTGTAATAATTAACAGGTGATGCATGCACACACCCATGGACAGATCCCTCCGCTGCTCCTGCACACACACACACACACACACACACACACACACACACACACACACACACACACACACACACACACACACACACACACACACACACACACACAGCCACTACAGAGAGAGAGAGGGGTGATTGATGGGCTGAGTGACATGTAGTTGTTGTTGTTGTTGTTGTTGTTGTTCCAGTGGTGTTGCTTGTATTCCTGCTGCTGCTGCTGCTGCTGCTGCTGCTGCTGCTGCTGCTGCTGCTACTGCTACTGCTACTACTACTACTACTACTCCTTCTACTGCTGCTACTACTACTACTACTACTACTACTACTACTACTACTACTACTACTACTACTACTACTGTACTACTACTACTACTACTACTACTACTACTACTACTACTACTGCTGCTGTACTACTGCTGCTGCTGCTACTGCTGCTGCTGTACTGCTGCTGCTACTACTACTACTACTACTACTACTACTACTACTACTACTGTACTACTACTACTACTACTGTACTACTACTACTACTACTACTACTGGTACTACTGCACTACTACTACTACTACTACTACTACTACTACTACTACTACTACTACTACTACTGTACTACTACTACTACTACTACTACTACTACTACTGGTATTACTGTACTACTACTACTACTACTTCTACTGTACTACTACTACTACTAATAATAATAATAATACTACCACCACCACCACCACCACCACCATCACCACCACCACCGGCACAAATAATAATGCAGTGTTTAATGGGCTTAATGTTACGATACAGACTCACCTGCAGATCATTGACAGCACAGGTAATGCTCTTGTCCGTAATACCCTCGTGTTTTATCAAGTTGTTTTAACTGAGGTGTTTTTCTTCGGCTGTTTTTTCTTTGGCTGTTTTCGTTCGTGTTTTTATTTAGTTTTTCTTTTTATCCATGTGAATTATCTTCCGTTTTCACTTCCAGCTGTTTTTATCTACGTGTTTTGTCATCCAAGTGTTCTGATAGCCAGGTGTTTTATCGTTGTTGGTCCTCCATATGTTTCAATACCCAAACATGTCACACAAGCGGCTTATTCAGGTGTTTTGATATCGAGGTAGCTTATCCAGGCGTGTTAGTTATCAAGTATCTCACCTGTAGCTCTAATCCCCAAGTGTTTTAATAAGCAGGTGTGCAACCCTCCGCTTCAACACCCAAACACGTCACACAGGTGGCTTATCCAGGTGTGTTATCCTCCATTACGGGCGCAGGACCAACGACCCGTGGAATTATACAGGTAAAGGCGGTCCCGGTAGCCCCCTCCCCCCTTGTCACCTGTACCTGCCGACTGGTACAGCCCTTAATACTGTGGTACATCTTTTTAGTATTCGAACCGGTGCTGATACAAATGTCCGGTTTTATTGCATTGGTTTTACTGAAGCGTTTGTTAGATGTACGAATGTTGCCTTAATAGTGGAATAAGACAAGGATAATTAAGATGTAGATAAGAATGTTAAGTTTTTGCCTTTTACTTTGCTTGTTCGGCTGTTACAGTTACAAATGGAGCCTTAATGGTGGAATAAGACACAAATAACTAGGATATTAATACGAATGTGAAGTCTTAGTGCATTTATTTTCCAATGCGTTTGTTGAAAGTATGTATGGCGTCTTAATGGTAGAATAAAACAAGGACTGGGAGAGTTTAGCGCACTCCTTCAGGTGTTCTATATAGACTTGTGATGCACGTCGCCGCCCTCCGCGTATCAGCACCCTCGCCACACACTCTCCACGCCCTCACAAGGAAGCGCCTAGCCGTCCCCTCCTCCCGCAGCCACCGTGGGTTGTCCGCTGTTCCCATCACCTCCCTATCACCTTCCCATCACCTTGTTGTTGTTGTGTTGTTGTTGTTGTTGTTGTTGTTGTGTTTTCTCGAATTGCGTCTTTTTTCTTGTTTTTTTTGCTTATTTTTCTCTTTCGTTTCTTGATTTTTTATTTTTTCTATCATTTTTCTCTTTTTTTTCTGTTTATTTTTACTTTTTCTCATTTTTTTGTTTGTTTTTCCACCTTCTATCCTTCATCTCCACTTTCGTATCTTTATTTATTTCTCTCTCCCCATTCTCTTTCATTCTATCACCTCTTCCATTCTTTATTTTTCCATTTCACACTCCCCATTATCTTCCACCCATTACTTCTTACCTCAAATAGTAAACGTTAATTATATTCCTCCTCATCCTCCTCCTCCTCGTCTTTCACTTCTCACGTCCTCTCTTCCACATCCCCACCACTCCCAATCAAACCTCCTCCTCCTCCTCCTCCTCCCCAATTCCCCTCGGGCAAGTCCTTGTTAGTTATTCTCACCAACACAGTGACCACTCTCTCCCTCTCTCTCTCCCTCTCCCTCTCCCTCTCCCTCTCCTTTCCTCTCCTTCTCTCTCTCCCATTCTCCCCTACACGTTTCAGAATTCGGCTCCCTCCCTTTTTCGCTCTCTCTCTCTCTCTCTCTCTCTCTCTCTCTCTCTCTCTCTCTCTCTCTCTCTCTCTCTCTCTCTCTCTCTCTCTCTCTCTCTCTCTCTCTCTCTCTCTCTGTGTGTGTGTGTGTTTGTGTTTATGTAATTTTTCGACTGCTCTATTGACACACACACACACACACACACACACACACACACACACACACACACACACACACACACACACACACACACACACACACACACACACACACACACACACACACACATTAAAAATACTGTCAATATTCTTCTAATTTCTCTCCTTCCTCCCTCCTCCTCCTCCTCCTCCTCCTCCTCCTCCTCCTCCTCCTCCTCCTCCTCCTCCTCCTCCTCCTCCTCCTCCATATTGGTACGCACACGTGTACATTCAGCTTTCTCCCACGTTCATGTGCACACGCATTTCATCTGTGCATGTACCTATGTATGTATGTATGTATGTATGTATGTATGTATATTCCCAACAGACTTGTATTTCAAAACGTACATGTATGTAAAGTTTCTCATGTGTGTGTGTGTGTGTGTGTGTGTGTGTGTGTGTGTGTGTGTGTGTGTGTGTGTGTGTGTGTTTTGGTGATCTGCTTCATGTCTCTCCTTTTTCCTCCTCCTCCTCCTCCAACTCCTCCTCCTCCTCCTCCTCCTCCTCCTCCTCCTCCTCCTCCTCCTCCTCTCACTCACGCAGCCACTCAGATACATCTCTCCTTCCCTTGCTCTTCCCAAAACTATTTCCTTTCCTCCTCCTCCTCCTCCTCCTCCTCCTCCTCCTCCTCCTCCTCCTCCTCCTCCTCCTCCTCCTCCTCCTCCTCCTGTCCCTAATTTAGTTTCCTGAGGGCCGCAAACATCCTCTCTCTCTTTTTTCTTTACATTCAACACCTTCCCTTCATTTCACATTCTCTCTCTCTCTCTCTCTCTCTCTCTCTCTCTCTCTCTCTCTCTCTCTCTCTCTCTCTCTCTCTCTCTCTCTCTCTCTCTCTCTCTCTCTCTCTCTCTCTCTCTCTCTCTCTCTCTCTCGTATCAGTCTTTATGGAATTCTTGTCTTCTTTTGTGTATTTTTCCGTGTTATTGTATGTAATTCTTATTTTCATTTGCTATTTAATTTTCATGCTCATTTAATTTTCTTGGAGTGTTATAATGTAATGTGAAACTTGATGTAGAAGTAAACACATCAGATTCCTTTCTTCTTATTATTCTTTTCCTTCTCCTTTGGTCGTTTCCGTAGAGAGATTGGTTGGCGCCATGTACCTACAAGTCACCTCCACCTGTTCCTGTCCCTTGCACCTTCCTCTCTGTGACTCCCTTCCTTAGAAATTTCTCCAGTCTCATCCCTCTTTCACTCTTTTCTGTCTTTTTTCTGCCCCACCTTCCTCTGTGACTCCCATCCTTACCATTTCCACCTCATTCCCATTCCTCTTCCTCTTTATTCTCTCTCTTCCTCTTCCCCTTCGGCTGTTTCGCTGGAATGGGAGGTTAACGCCATATACTCGTATGAGTCACCTCCGTTTGTTTCTGTCCCTTGCACCTTCCTCTCTGACTCCCATCATTAGAAATTCCACCACAGTCCTATTCCTCTTCCTCTCTATCCTCTCCCTTCCTCTTCCCCTTCGGCTGTTTCGCTACAATAGGAGGTTAGCGCTACATATGAGTCACGTCCACTTGTTTCTGTCCCTTGCACCACTCCCATTCCTACTGTTTCCACCTCTCTTCCATCCTTCTACCCCTTTCTGTCTTCCTCCCGATCATACACCGACCCACAGCCATCGCATCTTAGCATCACGACCCGCCACCTCGCACCATCGGCTTTGTACAATCCTAAGGTGGTTTCTCTCGCTAATTTTCCGCGCATGACACCCGTTACATGTTACACCCCCAGTACCCTCTGCCGAACCGTGACCCACACCACGCTCTCTCTTATTCTCTCTCTCTCTCTCTCTCTCTATCTGGCCATGCAGGGGAGAATAGAGGGAGAGAGGGAGTGGGGGTAAGGGTGATGGTGTTTCTTGGGTGTGTTTGTGTGGTGTTTTGTTATTGTTACTACTACTACTACTACTACTACTACTACTACTACTACTACTACTACTACTACTACTACTGCTGCTGCTGCTACTGTTACCGGTTGATAGATATGTTGGTTAATACAAGGGTAGATGATTCAATTGATAGATGAATTGGTAGATAGAAGAACATGTAGATGGACAAATAGATAAACGGATAGATCAGAGAGAGAGAGAGAGAGAGAGAGAGAGAGAGAGAGAGGGGAGGGGGATGGAGGGAAGGAGGAATTACGGTCTCCCCTCCATCCGCACTTCTCTCTCTCTCTCTCTCTCTCTCTCTCTCTCTCTCTCTCTCTCTCTCTCTCTCTCTCTCTCTCTCTCTCTCTCTCTCTCTCGCCTGCAGGTTCATGTACAGTACATAACGTTAAAAAAAAAATCAGAATAAAAGAATGAATAGAAAAGGCAAAAGATAAAAGTAAAGTAGAGAGAGAGAGAGAGAGAGAGAGAGAGAGAGAGAGAGAGAGAGAGAGAGAGAGAGAGAGAGTACACGTAACAAAACTTAATGAAAAAAGTATAGTTTTCAATCTCAGTGAGCTGCTCTGCCTATTTTTTTTTTTTTTTTGGTGGGGGGGAGCGGGGGGGGCGGAAGAGAAGTGAAAAAGTTCATGACGTTTCCAAAATTTGTCTGTCTGTCTGTCTGTCTGTCTGTCTGTGTATTGGTTTATTTAAATTGCTTCCTCTGTTTCGTTTTATTTGTTTTTATTTTTTCTCTCTCCCTATTCCCCTATTTCATATTTCTTTTCTTTTTAAGGGAGGGCTAGAAGTGTGTGTGTGTGTGTGTGTGTGTGTGTGTGTGTATGTATGTGTGTGTGTGTGTGTGTGTGTGGCTGGTTGGCTGGCTGTCGGACTGTCTGTCTATCTGTGTATTTCCGTCTAGCCCACCACACACACACACACACACACACACACACACACACACACACACACACACACACACACACACACACACACACACACACACACACACACACACACACACACACACACACACACATACATTCCCACGACACTTCACCCAGGCACAGTCCCACACCTGATACCTTTCCGACAGGTGTGTGATTAACCTACACACCTGCCCACTCTCTCTCTCTCTCTCTCTCTCTCTCTCTCTCTCTCTCTCTCTCTCTCTCTCTCTCTCTCTCTCTCTCTCTCTCTCTCTCTCTCTCTCTCATTTTCTGCTTGCCCTGTGTATTTTATTCGAGAGAGAGAGAGAGAGAGAGAGAGAGAGAGAGAGAGAGAGAGAGAGAGAGAGAGAGAGAGAGAGAGAGCTCATCAGTAAAGTGCTTGAATCT
>NC_087187.1:515000-520000 GCF_035594125.1 Scylla paramamosain
TTCACAAAGAGTAAGAAGAGAAAGACAGAGAGATAGGAAAATAAATGCAGGAGGAGGAGGAGGAGGAGGAAGAGGAGAAAAAGAGAGTAACAAATGAAAGATATATTGATGAACGACACACACACACACACACACACACACACACACACACACACACACACACACACACACACACACACACACACACACACACACACACAAATAAAAAAAATAAATAAAACATTAAAATAACAAAGAAAATAAATAAAGTTTAAGAAATAGAGAGACAAGTTTATTATTATTATTATTATTATTATTATTATTATTATTATTATTATTATTATTATTATTATTATTATTATTATTATCATTACATCTGTCTCCTTTTTTTTCTTTACGTGAACGAATAAAAAATAATAATGAAGAGCAAAACAAAGGAAGAAAAAAGAAGAAAAGAAGAAATTTGGTTGACATATTTCTTGCGACAAAAGTTGTGTAGGAATATTGCGTGACCTGCGTGTGTGTGTGTGTGTGTGTGTGTGTGTGTGTGTGTGTGTGTGTGTGTGTGTGTGTGTGTGTGTGGTGGGGGGACTTCGGAATATTTTCTCGTGTAAAACTTTTTCTTATATGCACGATTGAGAGAGAGAGAGAGAGAGAGAGAGAGAGAGAGAGAGAGAGAGAGAGAGAGAGAGAGAGAGAGAGAGAGAGAGAGAGAGAATATTACGTGGGGAATGTCAGAGAAGGTTGAGGTGTGTGAGGTGGACTTCAAGAGGAGGAGGAGGAGGTGGAGGAGGACGAGGAGGAGGGAATCGTCAACTTGACACGCAAACAGGAGAATCTTTCAAGTCCTCCTCCTCCTCCTCCTCCTCCTCCTCCTCCTCCTCCTCCTCCTCCTCCTCCTCCTCCTCCTCCTCCTCCTCCTTCTTACCTGTGGTCATAAATGTTAAGAATACTTTTGTCTTTCACTTTACACTAATAATAGTAGTAGCAGTAATAACAACAATAATAATAATAAGAAGAAGAAGAATAAGAATAACAATAACAATAATAGTAATAACAACTTAAGTATTGAGAAAAAAATATTATTGTTATTGGAGACAACAGAACAAACTTGTATATTACAGCAAGTACCTCGTCCCTCGCCTGAATCCATCACACACTTCCTGGAAATTCACTTATTCTTATTGACTGGGAAAAAAAAAAAAAAAATGTAAATATACGAAGTTAAAAATTAAACAAAGTGCAAAAAAACATTTACGAATCTGAGAAATTATTAAGTTATCGTTCAGAATTAATGCGTTAAGAGATCCCGCCATTAGAAAAGCAAGCCCATTGAAACCCATTGAACTAAACCCATTAAAATATTGTACATCTTATTAAAATCTATAAAAGTGCCCCCATTAACAAACCTATCCATTAAAATATACCCATTAAGAAGACACACCCATTATAACACAACATTTACCCCATTAAAACTCACTAAAACAAACAAACCACCCATTAAAATGCAAACACCCATTATATTAAACCCACTACATAAACACACCATTAAAACACCAAACTCGCCCATTAAATCCCATTAAAACAAACCCATTAATAAGATACACCCATCAACACACACCTACATTAACCACACCCATTAAAACACCAATCTCCCCATTAAAAACCCATTCAAAGGAAAACACTCCATTAAAACACCAAGGTCACCCATTAAAAACCCATTCAAAGGAAAGCACCCCATTAAAACACCAAGGTCACCCATTAAAAACCCATTCAAAGGAAAACACCCCATTAAAACACCAAGATTACCCATTAAAAACCCATTTAAACACAACCATTACAAAATACACCATTTAAACACCCAGACTCACCCATTTAAACACCCTTTACAAAAACCATTAAAACACTCGGATTCTTTACATTAAACCCACGAAAACAATCACAGGCATTAGAAAAATAATTACCGTTAAATAACTCACAACAACAACAACAACAAAAAACACGTTAATTAATAAAGACGAAGAAAAAAAGGAAAAATAAAAAACAGAAAAGAAAATAAAGAATCACGTTTTTTTTTCCCCCTTTTGGTTTCCCGAGAATATCTCCTTAGATTATTTACCAAACACGGGGCGGCTGAGGCAGAGTCAGGCGGGGACCAATGGCAAGCCAGGAAACTCGTGTCGCTTGCATCTCATTGGTCCTTTAATCGCGTCAGTGGTTACGTCACTCCTGCGTCTTGTTGCGTCACTTGTATGCGTGTTGCGTCACCGGTGCATTGTGGGACGTGGCGTGTGACGTGTGGTGTTTCCTTTCTGTTACCTGTTGCTTTCTGTTGTTACCTGAGTGACGAGGGGACGGGAGAGAAGTGAGGGGAAGGTGTGAGGGTAAAGGGTTATGAAGGAAGGGGAAGGGGTAACCTTGAGTAACTGAAGAGTGAGGGAAATTTAAGGGATGGGAAGGGAAGGCAGGAAAATGAGGGAAAAATGCGAGGTTTTCTTAAGGGACGGTAATGAAAGTAAGGAAAACGAGGGAAAATGAGAGGAAAATTTGAGGAGTGAAAGTAAGGGAAACGAAGAGGATTGAGGGGGGAAATGCGAGGGTAATTTAAGGGTTAGGAAGGGAAGGAAGTTAGGGAAACGAGGGAAAGTGTGAGGGTAACTTAAGGGTCATTTTAAGTGATGGGAAGGAAGGGAAATATCAACTTGAGAGATTTGGGAAAAGTTTAGGTAAAAGAAATAGTTTTTCCTTTTCTTCTTTATATATTTTTTTTCATTTTCATTTATTTATTTACTTATTTTACCATTTTTGTGAGTTTAGGGGAAAAAAAAAGGGAAATCTTGAGATAATTTTCGAAAGTTTGGAAGGAGTAGGGTGAGGAAGGGCAGGGAAGAGTGGGGAGAGGGGAGAGGAAGAGGGTTGTGGTCAGTTTTTGTTGGAGAGAAGGTTGGGAGGTGAGGTCACTTAAATGGGGAAGAGGAAGAGGAAGAGGAGGAAGAGGAAGGGGAAGAGGAGGAGGAGGAGGGGCAGTTGGTGGGGAGGGGATAATTTGGGGAGGTCAGCCCAGTTCAGTTGTGGGTCAGAAAAATTTCGTGTTTATAACGGCAGCTGATTTTTCTTTTTTTTTCCTTTTTTTCTTGTGCTTTTCCTTTTTTTCCTTCGTCCAGGTCATGCTTCCTTCGATTTCTTTTTCGTCTTCTTCAGTGTCTTCCAGAATTCTTACCTATCAAGTTTTGTTTTTCCATTTTCGTTCTTATTTCCTTCCCATTTTTTGTTGTGAAGTGTGTGTGTGTGTGTGTGTGTGTGTGTGTGTGTGTGTGTGTGTGTGTGTGTCCTCATCTTTTTATGGTTTGATTATAAGGTCATTTATTTTTCTGTGTGCCTGTCTGTCAATCTGTCTGTCTCTCGGTCTGCTTGCCTGTCTTCCTATCTATCCATCTATCTGTCTATCTCTCTATCTATCTATGTACTTATCCATTTGTTTGTCAGTCTGTCTGTCGATATTTACCTAGTTATTTATCTATCCATCTAGCGTGACTTTGTAAGAAAAAAGGTACGATTCTCCTTTTTTTTTATATACTAAAGGGAGTTTCTGGCCAACAGCAACAAAAATAATAATAAAACAACAATTGAATGAGAAATTACATGTATTTTTATCATTATCACCAGTACCATTATAACATCAACTTTAATCTAGCACAGTTGTGAATCCTATTTTTTTTTACATTTTATTTATTTAAGAGACGAGGGCGACAAAAAAAAAAGAAAAATAATGAAAAAAAAAAGCGAACAAAATGATAGAAACTACATTTATTATCATCATCATCATCATCTCTGTCATCGTCATTATCTGTAAACACTCCAGATTAAGCTTATAATGAACGCCATGTACTTCCCCCGGTATTCATGATCACTACTATTTTTTTTATCTATTTTTTTTGGCGAATATTCCCGTAATGAACTGGCTGGAGATAAAAAAAAAAAAAAAGATAATAATAATGAGTAATATTTTTTTAAAGTCTAACTGAACAATAATAGAAACATCGCGTGTCTGTGATTGGAGGAGGGGGGAAAAAAAAAATTGGGGGAAATATATATATATGAAATTCGAACGTCACGGAATTGATACAGGGGAAAAAATAAAATAATGAGTTGTATTTCGTTTTTTACCGAAGCGAAATGAAGGAATGGTTAAGCTGATGTGTATGTAATTAATGAAAAGAACAGACAAGGAAAGGAAAATGTAATTGCAAAATGGTGGAACTAAGAAATAATAATAATAATAATAATAATAATAATAATAATAATAATATACGTATAAACTGATGTGTAAGTAATTAATGAAAAGAAGAGAAAAGGAAAGGAAAATGTAATTGCAAAATGATGAAACAAAGAAATAATAATAATAAAAATAATAATAATAATAATAATAATAATAATAATAACAACAACAACAATATACGCATAATTAAGCTGATGTGTGTGTAATTAATGAAAAGAAGAGAAAAGGAAAGGAAAATGTAATTGCAAAGTGATAAAACTAAGAAAGAATAATAACAATAATAATTTAGTGATGATTCAGCTGACGTGACTAATTAATTAACAAAAAACTGAAAGAAAAAAAAAAGGGAACAAACTAGAAAACTCAAAGCAAAAATACGAAAAAGAAAGGAAGAAATGACGAGAAAACAAAAAAAAAAAAAAATAAGATAGAAGCGAAAAAAATAGAACCATGAAATTATACGAAAAAAAAAAGAAAGAAAGAGAGAGAAAGAGAAAGAGAGAAAGAGAGAGAGAGAAAAAACAACACCCAGCACAATCTATCTAGCAATCTTTAGTTTAAAAATGCGGAAAATAAAGGATAAATGACAAGAAAACAAGCAGAAAGAAACAGAAAACGAGCCATTCCCGCTGTCCGCGCCCGCCATTATTAGGGTCGTCGTCCGCCAATTACGTAGTTTGAATTGTTAAGGCAAATTGCTGTTTTAAAGAAAGATATGTTTGTCTGTTTGACTTGCTGTGGT
>NC_087187.1:522500-525000 GCF_035594125.1 Scylla paramamosain
TTTTTCTCTTCCATTCTTTTTTTCCCATTTTCCTCTCTCTCTCTCTCTCTCTCTCTCTCTCTCTCTCTCTCTCTCTCTCTCTCTCTCTCTCTCTCTCTCTCTCTCTCTCTCTCTCTCTCTCTCTCTCTCTCTCTCTCTCTCTCTCTCTCTGGCAATAGCTGGCTTTCTGAGGTAAAAAATAGAAGAAAAGGAAAAAAAAATCTGAAATATTTAATTTTGTTTAAACTTCTAATATGTTTTGACAGAAGTTCATGAGAGGAGGAGGAAGAAGAAGAAGAAGAAGAAGAAGAAGAAGAAGAAGAAGAAGTAAAGAAAAAGAGGAGGAGGAGGAGGAGGAAATGAGGAAATAAAGGAAGATGATGAAGAAAAAATATTAATTATGCAGAGGAACGGATGAGAGAGAGAGAGAGAGAGAGAGAGAGAGAGAGAGAGAGAGAGAGAGAGAGAGAGAGAGAGAGAGAGAAGGAGGGAGGGAGTGAGATGAAAGGGAGAAGATGGGAGAGACTTGGAAGGCTAGAGATAGTGAGAGAGAGAGAGAGAGAGAGAGAGAGAGAGAGAGAGAGAGAGAGAGAGAGAGAGAGAGAGAGAGAGAGAGAGAGAGAGAGTTCAGATAACAGGGAGAGGAGGAGAAGGGAGAGTGAGAGGGGGGAGAGGGGAGAAGATAGGGATAGGTAAGGGAAGAGAGGCTGACAGTGGAACAATTATTCTGGAAATGAGGGGAAATGAGAAGAGGTGAGGAAGTGGAAGGGAGAGGAAGAGAGGAAGGAAGGGGGAGAGAGAAGAGGAGGGGAGAAAGAGAGGGGAAGAGAGGAAAAGAAGGGGAGAGAGAAGAGGAAGAAGGGAGAGATGAGAGGAGGGGAGAGAAGAGAAAGAACGGACGTGAGGAGTGGAGAGCACGAGAGAAGAAAAATTGAGAGAGAGAGAGAGAGAGAGAGAGAGAGAGAGAGAGAGAGAGAGAGAGAGAGAGAGAGAGAGAGAGAGAGAGATATACAGGTGTGTGCAGGCAGTGTTGTCATGGCATCACCACGTACACACACACACATACACATACACACACACACATTATATTCCTTCCTTTTCACGTAAATATAACAATGATAATAATAATAATAATAATAATAATAATAATAATAATAATAATAACAACAACTAATGAAAATAAAAAAATACAAAATAGAAAGTTAATACAGAGAGAGAGAGAGAGAGAGAGAGAGAGAGAGAGAGAGAGAGAGAGAGAGAGAGAGAGAGAGAGAGAGAGAGAGAGATTTTGTGCGATAATGAAAATAAATCGGCGGAGGAAGAGGAAGAGGAGGAGAAAGAGAAGGAAAAGTAAGAGGAGGAGGAGGAGGAGGAGGAAGAGAAGAAGGAAGAAGAATAAGAAAGAAGAAAAGAAGAAACAGAGAAATGACAAAAGAAATATGAAATCAAAGAGAAAAGAGAAACAGATTTACGAAGAAGGAAGAGAAGAAGAAGAAGAAGAAGAAGGAGGAGGAGGAGGAGGAGGAGGAGGAGGAGGAGGAGGAGGAGAAAGGGGAAGGAAGAGAGAATGAAAGATAAATGAAGGGGGAAGGAGAGGAGGGAATTAAAATGGATGATTGGAAGAAGGGGAGAGGCGAATGAGAAGAATCAGAAGGAGGAGAAGAAGAAGAAGAAGAAGAAGAGGAGAGAATGAAGAGAGGAATGAAGCGAAGAAGGAATAAGAAGAAAAATGGAACCAAGAACTAATTAAAAGGAATGACAGGAGAAGAAAGAGAGAGAGAGAAGAAAGGAATAAGAGGAACAAAGAAGGGGGAAGAGAGAAAGGAGGAAAAGAAAAAAAGGAAAGCGAAGAAAAATAGTGATATTGAAGGATGAACAGAATAAGAAATGATAAAAAAGGAGAATGGAAAAAGTGAAGAAAAATAATAATTAGGCGAACGAAAGAAGGAGAAAGAAGAATAAGGAGGAGGAGAAAGAGGAGGAGGAGAGGAGAAATTAAATGTCAAGAGAGAAAAGAATAATTTAAAGGAGACAAGAAAGTAAGAGAGAGAGAGAGAGAGAGAGAGAGAGAGAGAGAGAGAGAGAGAGAGAGAGAGAGAGAGAGAGAGAGAGTTATCATTGTATTACTTGTTCTCTTTTATCTATTATTTTTATTTTCCTTCATTTTCTTTATTTGTTTCATCTTATTCTTTCTCTTCTTGTTTCCGTTTTTTATCTTGATTTCTCATTCCCTTTTCGTTATTTTTATTCTTACATTTACTCATTTTCTTTCATTATTACTCTTTATTCTATTTTATGTTCTCCATTTTCATTATTTTTTCTTTGTTTACTTATTATTTTATCGTTTATTTTTCTTATTCCTTTCTTCCGTTCTTTCAATTATCGTTTTTCCCCTTTCACTTCATAATCTCTCTCTCTCTCTCTCTCTCTCTCTCTCTCTCTCTCTCTCTCTCTCTCTCTCTCTCTCTCTCTCTCTCTCTCTCTCTCTCTCTCTCTCTCTCTCTCTCTAGGGCGTGGTAGA
>NC_087187.1:530000-532500 GCF_035594125.1 Scylla paramamosain
TAGTAGGAGAATACCTTTTTTTTTGTAGTAGTAGTAGTAGTAGAAGTAGGAGGAGGAGGAGGAGGAGGAGGAGGAGGAGGAGGAAAAAGAAGAAGAAGAAGAAGAAGAAGAAGATGTAGGAATAGTAGTAGGTAAGAAGAAGAAGAAGAAAAAGAAGAAGAAGAAGAAGAGGAGGAGGAGGAGGAGGAGGAGGAGGAGGAGAAGGAGGAAGAAAAAGAAAAGTAGAGTAGTTTTAGAATTGTTGTTTTATACGAGTGTTTTCCTCCTCCTCCTCCTCCTCCTCCTCCTTCTCCTCCTCCTCCTCCTCCTCCTCCTTTGCATAATGTTTGTGTCCCGGGCGGAGGAGTGGTGGAGAATGTAGGGGGGCGGGGAGACGAGGGCCTGGGAAGAGGGGGGCGGAAGTGTTGCAATGCGTTTCTTGGGGTTTTTGTTTCACGTTGGCAACATGAAGGAAACACAAAGGCGAGAGAGAGAGAGAGAGAGAGAGAGAGAGAGAGAGAGAGAGAGAGAGAGAGAGAGAGAGAGAGAGAGAGAGATGACAAGGGTGGATGTGCTGGTTGTGGTCATGGTGATGGTTTTATTATTGTTATTATTATTATTGTTGTTGTTGTTGTTGTTTTCGTTTCGTTGTTGTTAGTAGTAGTAGTAGTAGTACTTTACTGCTGGTGTTCCTGTTTCTTCTACTACTACTACTACTACTACTACTATTAATAATAATAATAATAATTACACATACTCTTTTTGAAAACACGCAAGGAAGAAAATCAGAGAGAGAGAGAGAGAGAGAGAGAGAGAGAGAGAGAGAGAGAGAGAGAGAGAGAGAGAGAGAGAGAGAGAGGCTTAAGCATGCAAGTCTGGCCTCATTAATTACAAAAGCGAAAGAAAACATATGTGCACGTGTATGTATTAGACAGGTGAGGCGCCCCTGAACCCTTAATTGATGCACCTGTGGCCCTTTCCTGGGGGAGAGAGAGAGAGAGAGAGAGAGAGAGAGAGAGAGAGAGAGAGAGAGAGAGAGAGAGAGAGAGAGAGAGAGAGAGTCATTATATTCTCTTTTTTGTCTTTAATTTATTCGTTCCTTTTTTCTTGTCATTTTTAGTCTCTCTCTCTCTCTCTCTCTCTCTCTCTCTCTCTCTCTCTCTCTCTCTCTCTCTCTCTCTCTCTCTCTCTCTCTCTCTCTCTTCACCTCACTAACATATAGAAGAGAAATGGAATGGGAAGGAGAGAATGAGAAAAATATTTGATTGCTCTAGAGAGAGAGAGAGAGAGAGAGAGAGAGAGAGAGAGAGAGAGAGAGAGAGAGAGAGAGAGAGAGAGAGCAGGATAATAGCCAGCTCTGTAATGGGAGTCTGAATATGTTATCACTTTGTCCTATAGCGATTCTCTCTCTCTCTCTCTCTCTCTCTCTCTCTCTCTCTCTCTCTCTCTCTCTCTCTCTCTCTCTCTCTCTCTCTCTCTCTCTCTTATCTGTTTACTTCAACCTCACCCTCCCCCTCTCCCTCCATCATTTGTTCTCCTCCTTTGGTCGCTTTCCTATTCTCCTCTCCCTCTCCCTCTCCCTCTCCCTTGTCATGTGTACCTCGGTATATACCACACAAGGTGATTCATGAACGGCAATAAAGGTACACACACACACACACACACACACACACACACACACACACACACACACACACACACACACACACACACACACACACACACACACACACACACACACACACACACACACACACACACACATAGGGAGGGAGACAAAGGTGACGTGTGTGTGTGTGTGTGTGTGTGTGTGTGTCCATTTTTAGAAACGTACACACAAACGCAGAAAGTCCCCAAGACTATTTCCTAATATGGCGATACGCACGCATGCACGCACGCACGCACGCACGCACGCACGCACGCACGCACGCACGCACTTTTCCTTTATTTATTTACTTATTTTACCAGGTATTCTCTTCCACTTAAGTATTAAAATCTAAAAATAAAAAGAGTATGGAAAAGGTGAACCAATTAATGAACAACAGGTATATATTGCATTATTTTCATTTATTTTTATCTGTGCCCCTTAAAATTTAAAACATTTTCTCTATAGTCGTTCTTTTCGTAACTGTCTTTTCAATTAATAAAGTTCAGATATACTTCTAAAGATATTTCTCTCATTTTTATTTATTTTTTTGTATGTAATTTTCACTTTCTTGACATTTATCTCTCTGAAACTTTACTGTGAGAGAGAGAGAGAGAGAGAGAGAGAGAGAGAGAGAGAGAGAGAGAGAGAGAGAGAGAGAGAGAGACACTGTACCATAATCTTTCCATTTTTCATTTGACAAAAAAAAAAAGTTTATTTCATCATTTTCTTTCTTGTGTCATTTCTTGCTTTTTCATTTTGATGGTTTTGTCTCTTTTTTCATGGATTTATTTATTTATTTGACTTACTTATTAATATTCAGAAAAAAAAAATAATAAATATACCTACTGATGTGTGTGTGTGTGTGTGTGTGTG
>NC_087187.1:577500-580000 GCF_035594125.1 Scylla paramamosain
GGAGGGAGATGGTCTGGTTTGTGTAGGGTCATTGTAGGCTTAGAGAGAGAGAGAGAGAGAGAGAGAGAGAGAGAGAGAGAGAGAGAGAGAGAGAGAGAGAGAGAGATTTCATAAGTTAGGAGATATGTACATACATAAACTACACACACACACACACACACACACACACACACACACACACACACACACACACACACACACACACCTCCCCTCCCCTTCCCTCCCCTCCCATCCCCTCCCCTCCCCTCCCCTCCGCTCCCCTTCCTTTCCTTCCTTCCTTCCTTCCTTCCTTCCTTCCTTCCTTCCTTCCTTCCTTCCATCTTTCACTCCCTCCTTCCGTTAACGTAATGATAGCAAGAAATGGAGAGAGAGAGAGAGAGAGAGAGAGAGAGAGAGAGAGAGAGAGAGAGAGAGAGAGAGAGAGAGAGAGATATGAATAAAAAAAAAAGGTGAAAAAGAAAACCACATAATTTTTCACCTTGACTCAAAATTACCTTGGTTTACCTTGATTGTTTTGATTACACTGGTCATCTGTTCCCCCCCAAGCACCCCTTCCACCCCCAACCCCCCCAACCCACTAGCAGCCGCCTCGATGACCCACAGTGCACCTGCAAAGAAAACGGGACGGGTCAAGGCGAAGAGAAAACGGTGATTTTTTTTTTTTTTTTTTTTTTTTTGAGGGGAAACTCCTGTAAATTTGTTGGTCAGTTTTTCAAATTTTATGAGTTCGTTTCGAGGTCTTTGTGTGTGTGTGTGTATGTCTGTGTACGTCTCTCTCTCTCTCTCTCTCTCTCTCTCTCTCTCTCTCTCTCTCTCTCTCTCTCTCTCTCTCTCTCTCTCTCTCTCTCTCAAATTGGCTAGAAATGTGAAAAATTGAAATACTGAAATGTCTTTATGTTTATGAAAAAAATGAGGTCGGTGAGAGGTAAGTGAGGGGAGGGGAGAGGGGAGAGAGGGAAAGGGAGAGGGGAGAGAGGGGGTTCTTATTGTGGTTGGAGGTGTAATTGTTTTGCTGGACAAGTGAAAGGTGGGGTGGGGTTGGTCTGAGGGGAGAAGAGGGGAGGGAATGAGGGGAAGGGAGGGAGGGTGAAAGGGGAGTTGCGGAGGCTTAGGGGAACAGATTAGTGAGTGAGGGGAAGGGGAAGAGGGAAGAGGGGGAGTCGGGGGTTGGGGAAGAGGGGAAACAGAGAGAGGGGGGAAGGAGGAGAGGGAAGAGGGGATGTAGGAGTTATTTAGTGGGGTCATATGTGTTGGGGGTGTTGAGGGGAGACAATATATAGATTTAAGAGGGAAAATTGGAGGGGAGAAGGAAAAGAGGGGAAATTTTTGTTAAGAGAGGGAAAAAAAGGGGAAATCAGGTAATATTTAAAGGAAAAGAAGGACTGGAGATGATTTGAGAAAGGAGAAATAGAATAAGGAACAGAAGAGAGAGAGAGAGAGAGAGAGAGAGAGAGAGAGAGAGAGAGAGAGAGAGAGAGTGGGGGGAGGAAAGTGATGGGGAAAAAGTTATAGGGATGGGGGAAAGAGAGGATAGGAAGGGAGATTATAGGGGAAAGGATGAAGGATAGGAGGGGGGAAAAGTGAAGGGGGTGGGAGTGAAGCCCGAGGGGAGGTGATGGTGAGGGGAGAGTGAGGGGAGAGTGAGGGGAAAGGGGGACTCAAGCAGGTGACGAGAGTGATTTTTCGTGTCAAGGAGAGTGAAACCAAATAGCCAGTGTGTGTGTGTGTGTGTGTGTGTGTGTGTGTGTGTGTGTGTGTGTGTGTGTGTGTGTGTGTGTGTGTGTGTGTACATACAAACATACATACATACAGATCACTCAATTGCACGCAAAATTAAAGGTATCTCAACATGTACGAAAAGAAAAATTGGGTTAGAGAGAGAGAGAGAGAGAGAGAGAGAGAGAGAGAGAGAGAGAGAGAGAGAGAGAGAGAGAGAGATTACACACACAACACAGTTTAAAAATAGTGAAACGAGAAAAAATATATATGGTGTGTATTTCTCTCTCTCTCTCTCTCTCTCTCTCTCTCTCTCTCTCTCTCTCTCTCTCTCTCTCTCTCTCTCTCTCTCTCTCTCTCTCTCTCTCTCCACACTATTTTTTAAGAGGGTTTCTGCCAAGAACCACAAAACTGCTAAGAAAGAGAGAGAGAGAGAGAGAGAGAGAGAGAGAGAGAGAGAGAGAGAGAGAGAGAGAGAGATTTAAGCTGATTTTGTTTAAACTCCATTTTTTGGCAATTTTTTGAAAGATTTAATTTATTCTTTATTTTTTTTATTTTCTAGTTTTCAGTGTATTTCGTAAAGTTAAATTTCTCTCTCTCTCTCTCTCTCTCTCTCTCTCTCTCTCTCTCTCTCTCTCTCTCTCTCTCTCTCTCTCTCTCTCTCTCTCTCTCTCTCTCTCTCTCTGTTTGTACGTGTTAGTTGTTCGTTACGTTATACTTGCATGTACACACACACACACACACACACACACACACACACACACACACACACACACACACACAC
>NC_087187.1:610000-612500 GCF_035594125.1 Scylla paramamosain
TTTTTTTTGGTGTTATGTATACTCTCTCTCTCTCTCTCTCTCTCTCTCTCTCTCTCTCTCTCTCTCTCTCTCTCTCTCTCTCTCTCTCTCTCTCTCTCTCTCTCTCTCTCTCTCCCCGTGACCACCCGCTGTCATAATCTTGTCCAGGTGTAATTTTTCCTCCCGTTTCGTGCTAAAGAACTACCCTCGTGTTAACTCAGCCCGTCACTTCCCCTCACTCACTCCCCTCACTCCCCCTCACTTGACCCCTCTCTTCCCCCTCACTTGACCTCTCACTTCCCCTCATTACCATACCATTGTCTTTTCCTTCTTTTCCCTTTCTACTTTTAATCTACTTTCCTCTCATTTCTTCCCCTCTGACCTCCAATTTCCCCTCATCTGACCTCTTCCCCTCATTTCCCCTCACTCGCCTCATTCCTTCCCCTCATTACCCTTTTCCATTGTTTTCTTAAGTTATTAGCTACTTCTAATCTACTTTCCCCTCATTTCCCCTTATTTTCCCTCTTTTTTCCGCTCTTCAAAAATTTTCCTCTATCTTACCTTTCTTTACATTGCTTCATTTTTATTCAAATTTAAGTTTCCTTCTTTGTCTCCCCTCACCTTCCCCTCCCCCTCCCCTCACTTCCTCTCCCTCTCTCCTCTTCGTTCCCCTTCATTTCCTTCCTCTTCTGTTTTTTTTTATCTTTTTTCCTTCTTTTCTCTTCTCCCCTTGTTTTCATTCTCCCCATTTTCTTTTAATCCTCTTATTCCTCCCTTAAATTTCCTCTTCCATTATCTCTCCTCCCCTCACTTCCCCCTCCTCGTTCTTCTCTTCCCCTTCTCTTCCCCTCTCTTTTATTTCATTGTTACTTGTTTCCTTCCTCTTTTTGATATGTAATTCTCTCTCTCTCTCTCTCTCTCTCTCTCTCTCTCTCTCTCTCTCTCTCTCTCTCTCTCTCTCTCTCTCTCTCTCTCTCTCTCTCTCTCTCTCTCTCTCTCTCTCTCCAAGCTTCATTCTCTTCTCGTTCCCTCTTTTATTTTCATTATATTCCTTCCCTCATTCCATTACTCTCTCTCTCTCTCTCTCTCTCTCTCTCTCTCTCTCTCTCTCTCTCTCTCTGGACGGGAAAGAAAATGCCGTTAAGAGAATGAATGAACGAGAGAGAGAGAGAGAGAGAGAGAGAGAGAGAGAGAGAGAGAGAGAGAGAGAGAGAGAGAGAGAGAGAGAGAGAACAATGAGGCATACTGAGAAAAAAATTGTTCTCTTCTTCTTCTTCTTCTTCTTCTTCTTCTTCTTCTTCTTCTTCTTCTTCTTCTTCTTCTTCTTCTTCTTCCTCTTCTTCTCCTTTCCATTCTTCCCCCTCTCATCCAATTCTCCTCTTCCCCTCTCATTTGTGCGTTAGTCCTCTCACTTTCCTATTCCCCTCTCGCTCTCACTCTTTCCTTTTGCATTTCCCCCTCTCTTTCCCCTTAGTTCTCTCTCTCTCTCTCTCTCTCTCTCTCTCTCTCTCTCTCTCTCTCTCTCTCTCTCTCTCGACAGCTGGCAGGTAAGGGGAAAAGAGGGAAAACAGCGATCTTGTTAGTGTTCAAGTAGGAGGAGGAGGAGGAGGAGGAGGAGGAGGAGGAGGAGGAGGAGGAGGAGAAGAAGAAGATGGTCTTGGCTGACGCCCAGAAGTCACCGAAGAATTGAGAGAGAGAGAGAGAGAGAGAGAGAGAGAGAGAGAGAGAGAGAGAGAGAGAGAGAGAGAGAGAGAGAGAGAGACTTGACCTTAAAATGAAATATCGAAACGTAAAGAGAGAGAGAGAGAGAGAGAGAGAGAGAGAGAGAGAGAGAGAGAGAGAGAGAGAGAGAGAGAGAGAGAGAGCAGGCAGGCAAATTCTCTCTCTCTCTCTCTCTCTCTCTCTCTCTCTCTCTCTCTCTCTCTCTCTCTCTCTCTCTCTCTCTCTCTCTCTACAACAACAAAAGTTACGTAACATCCAAATTTCTCTCCTTTCAGTTTTGTGGGTCTGAGAGCAAAAAGGGGAAAAAGAGAGAGAATTTGAGGGAAAAAGAGGAAAAAAGAGATGAGTGGATGTTTTTAGAGAGAGAGAGAGAGAGAGAGAGAGAGAGAGAGAGAGAGTAAAAGTTATCCCCACATTTTTCCTCTCTACCTGTTCTTCCCCTCTTCATCCTATTTCCCTTCTCCCCTCATTTGGTTTCCCCTTTTCCTCATTTTCCCCTCACAAATACCCTGAGAGATTGCTTCACTTGGTTTAATAGCTCTCCCCTCACCATCTCCCCTCTTCTCCCCTCCTCCTCCTCCTCCTCCTCCTCCTCCTCCTCCTCCTCCTCCTCCTCCTCCTCCTCCTCCTCCTCCTCCTCCTCCCTTCTCCTCCTCCTCGTCGTCAGCACCTACATTATTTTCTCCTTCATTTCTCTCTCTCTCTCTCTCTCTCTCTCTCTCTCTCTCTCTCTCTCTCTCTCTCTCTCTCTCTCTCTCTCTCTCTCTCTCTCTCTCTCTTCTTTTTACTCAATTTTTTC
>NC_087187.1:617500-677500 GCF_035594125.1 Scylla paramamosain
TCACATAAATTTCCCTAGACGGCTTCCATTCACTCTTTCCTTCCTTATTTCCTTGTATATTTTACCCTAGGGCATTACTTTGTCCAGTATTTCCCTGTACCTATCAATTTATCCCTATTTTCCTCCCCTGACCATGTATATTTCCCGAGACAACTTATTCCTCACCTTTATTTCCTCTTTCCTCTTTGATATTTGAAGACGCACCACCCAGACAGGTTAATGAAAGCTACCTGCGTGTTACCTGTCACAGTGAAGGTGATAGAGAGGACAGGTGAGCACAGTCCAGGTGGAAAAAAATTTATGTAGGAGGAAAAAAAAATGGGAAGTCATTTTTATATATGGCCCAGCAGGAGTCGTAGAAAACGGGAGGTAATGATAGGGTGACTGGTAATTTGCCGTATATATATATATTTTTTTTTATTCTTGTGATTTTTTTTCTTTTCTTTTTTTCCCATATTTTGTTTCACTAGTTTATTTTGACTGGTAAATTTCCCTGTCTTTCCTTTTCTTTGATCAATTTCACTATTCTTCCATTTTTTTTTTTTCAATTCGTCTACCACTTTCTTTTCTTTCATTATTATTTTTTATTTTTTTTTACTTTTCTATAACTTATTTTGACTAGATGGTGTGAGTGTTTATATTTCTCTCTCACCACCAGGCACCACCACCACCACCACCACCACCACCAGAGACTAAGACACGAGAGATTCCAGCACCAGAGAGAGAGAGAGAGAGAGAGAGAGAGAGAGAGAGAGAGAGAGAGAGAGAGAGAGAGAAATTCAAACACCATCTACTTGAAGGTAAAGTTCAAGTATCTATACATTGAAATCCTCTTTTGTTTCTCTTATAGTGGGATTCAAGTCTCTTTAATAAAATCGAACTGTTTATAAGTGGAATTCAACCTCTCTCTCTCTCTCTCTCTCTCTCTCTCTCTCTCTCTCTCTCTCTCTCTCTCTCTCTCTCTCGCTCTCGTTCTCGCTCTCGTTCTCGCTCACCTGCGGCTTCCTGTAATCATTGTTTCCTCAGTTCGCGAGTTAGTTTTTGTTCGTTTTGTTTTGTCTGACGCGTCACGAAGAGCCCTCCCTCACACACACACACACACACACACACACACACGCTTGAGAGGAAACGTCAAGGTGTGTGTGTGTGTGTGTGTGTGTGTGTGTGTGTGTGTGTGTGTGTGTGTGTGTGTGTGTGTGTGTTCACCTGCTTCTTTCTGCTTCAAATCACACACCCTCCTTGTCATCTCTCTCTCTCTCTCTCTCTCTCTCTCTCTCTCTCTCTCTCTCTCTCTCTCTCTCTCTCTCTCTCTCTCTCTCTCTCTCTCTGTGGGGCGGCCTTGGGCGTGGGCGCGGTACGGGTTGTTTAGTTACTCGTTACCCTTATTTTTTTCCTCTTTTATTCACACTTCCCTTCTTTCTCTCATTTATCCACATTTTTCTCACATTTCCTCATTTTTCTTCACTTTTATCATTCATTTCTTTTCTTTCTTTGCTTTTTATCATTTCATTGATTTTTTTTTCAGTGAGTTATCCTTTTAAATCTCACCAGTACAATAAAGGGGTCACTAGTACAAGGGGGTCACCAGTACAAGGGGGGTCACCAGTACAAGGGACTCGCCAGTACAAGGAGTCACCAGTACAAGAGGTCACCAGTACTAGGGGGTCACCAGTACTAGGGGATCACCAGTACAAGGGATCACCAGTACAAGGGATCAACAGTACAAGAGGTCACCAGTACAAGAGGTCACCAGTACAAGGGGATCACCAGTCATCACCAGTACAAGGGGTCACCAGTACAAGGGTGACCAGTACAAGATCACCAGTATACAAGGGTCACCAGTAGAAGAGGTCATCAGTAGAAGAGGTCACTATTGCTATTATTTGAGGTCACCAGCACCGCATTTGAAGTCACCAGCACAGTACAACACAGCATAACACAGCACAGCACGAGTCACTAGCAGCACCAGCACCACGATTCACTCAGCAGCACCACAGGTCACCAGTACTCACGGTGACCACCAGTACACAGCCACCAAACGACCAGCAGGAGTCACTATCAGCATCACCATTACCGAGACAGTCACCATACACGCAGGCGAACTTGTCACGGAGAGAGGTGATGAGTAGAAGTAACTATCATCACTATTACCGGGCCGCCACATCTAACAGGCAAACTCGTCATCCCGGTACGGAGGGGGTGAGGGTGACGGGCTTGGTATTGGGTGTAGTAATCAGGCGGGGCACCATTCCGCTTATCCCTCGGTCGGTGTCCCGGTCCACACTTGCGGTACCAGATGAGGGCCACCACCAGCCCCAGGAGCAGTGCCGCGGCCAAGGTAGCCCCCAGGATGAGACCCAAACTGATGCCGGCTGTTCCTGTGGCGGGGGCAGCAGGGGGCGGTAGTGTCTGGCCCCTCGCACACCGCACTCCATTATCCTCCTGGTGGTGGTGGTCGTGCTGGTCGCCCTGGGGAGGACAGAGGGGGGCGTCACCTGTGTGATCTTTTGAGGCGAGCACAAAGGAAAGGTGAAGGAAAGGTGCGGCGCCCCGTGGGGAAAGGAAGCGAGGGGGATGCCGTGACGATAATTATCTCTCTCTTTCTCTCTTTCTCCCTCCCTCATTCTGAAACGCTTCGCTCTCTCACCATGACTATTTTCAAAGGCCACAGAGATGAGCAGCCGGGTTCTCAAGAGTGTTTCTCCTGTTAATAATGTAGAAATCTTGTCAGTCTGTCAATAGAACCATAAAAACACTCTTGAAAAACCGTGTGCCCTCAACTAGACCCTTTAGAAAGTAATGGCGGCGCGGAAGTGTTTGAGAATACGCTGCTTATCTATCTCTCTCTCGCTCACCTTGTCATAAGCCGCGGCGACGGTGTGCGCGCGGGCGTGGGGTCGTGCAGGGGCGTGCGGCGTGGCGAGGGAGCGCGTGAGGCCGTGCACACACACCTCGTACTCCGTGGCGGGCTGCAGCGCCTCCAACAGGAAGGTGCGTGACGCCAGGGACAGTGACGGCGAGGATTGCGTGGCGCTTCCGTCAGCCGCGCGGTACGTCACCTGGGGGAGGGAAGGGAGGGCGTGATGAAGGACATACACACACACACACACACACACACACACACACACACACACACACACACACACACACACACACACACACACACACACACACACACACACACAGTGGACAGGACTAAAGGCACGCTCTGTTCTGTCACCACTACTGTTTTCCAGAGCCACAGAGATAAGTAGCAGGGCTCTCAAGACTGTTTTTCCTGTTCATAATGTAGAAATCTTAGAACCGTAAAAACACCTTAAAAACACGTGCAATTTCAACCAGAGCCTTTTGAAAGTAGTGGAGATGGAGCAGTAGTGTTTCAGATTATGGGCCTAAGTTCTCTACACACACACACACCTTGAATCCGTACACGGCGGAGGAGTTGGTGGCCTGCCAGGACACAAGGAGCGACTGGCTCTGGATGTCCTGAATGGCGAGGCGCAGCACCACCGGCTGGGGACAGAACGCCGACGACGGCAGCAGCAGGAAGGCGCGCTCGTGCAGCGCCTGCCAGAGAGAGAGCGGCGTCAGGCGGGTAGAGAGGGAGAGGAGAGAGAGAGGTTATGGTGGGGAGAAGGGACGAGGACAAGAGAGAGATAAAGGGAAGAGAAACGGGGAGAGGGGAGAGAGAAGTTATGATGGGGAGAAGAGACGAGAACAAGGGAGAGGACAGAAATGAAGGGACGAGGAACGTAGAGAGGAGAGAGAGGTAACGGCGAGGAAAAAGATGGAGGAAGAGAGGAGAGAGATTATGAAGGGGAGAGAGTACGGCGAGGAGAGGGGAGAGGGATGAGGGGGGAGTGTTCTGCATGGGAGGAACTGAGAGAGGAGAAAGGAGGGAGGGAATAAGGTGTCAGGAAGGGAGGAAGTTACAGATGGTGAGGCTTGGGGTGAAAAGGGAGGAGAGAGAGAGAGAGAGAGAGAGAGAGAGAGAGAGAGAGAGAGAGAGAGAGAGAGAGAGAGAGAGGAGGGAGAGAGAGAGAAAAGGAATGATGATTGTATCTAAAGGAGGAAGAGGAGGAGGAGAGGAAAAGAAATGGATGAAGGGGGAATGGAGAAGAAAGGAGATGAAGGAGCAATACTAAAAGAGAGTACAGAGGAGGAAGAGAAGGAGGAAAAGAGGAAGAGTAATAGAGGAAGGAAAGAAGAGGAAGAGGAGGCAGAAAATATGATATACAGAGAGAGAGAGAGAGAGAGAGAGAGAGAGAGAGAGAGAGAGAGAGAGAGAGAGAGAGAGAGAGAGAGGTTATAGGCTACCCACATCCCGTTTTCTTTATGATCAGACTTACACGGGGACGAAAACGAAAATTAGGACTCACTTCGCTATTTTTTCCTCCCCCTTCCTTTGATTGGCAGAAGATTGGCGGGTTGTGGGGACTAGTACGCAGTTAATGACGGGGGAGAAGAGGATTAGGAGGTGGGGAGACGGGTGAATTAAGTGGGGAGGAGAGATGGGGAGGCTGAAAGACGCGAACTGGGGGTATGGGGGTGATGTAGAACGCTTAAGGAGTGGGGAGTGATGTTGTGAAGTGTTTGGGGATTAGTTGGCGGTGGTAGGAGGTAGCAGTCTTGGTGGAGTGACAGGGAATGTATTAGAGAGTGATGATGATTAGCAGGACGTCTGATAAAAGAAGGGGAAAGGAAGGGGAGGTGATGAAAAGGGGCAAAGCAAGAGAACGAGAGTTAGAATAGGTAGAAGAGGGGAAGAAGATGATTAGGAGGTATAAAAAGAGGAAGAGGGGGTAATGGAATGAAGGAGGGAAGAGGAGTGCAAGGAGGGCTAGAAAGAGAGAGTAGAATAGATGGCCTTAGGAAGAGGAAGAAGAGAAAAAGTGATAGAAAGGAGAGAGGAGAGATCAAAAGAGAAGGGAAAAAAGGAAGAAATTAGAAAAAAAAATTGTTAGAGAAAATACAGAAAACTTGACAGGGGGTGGGGAGAATCCTTATCCAGTACTATAGTAACAACGCACCGGAGGCACGTGGCAGGTGAGGTCCTGAGGGTTGGTCACCTGTTCAGGATGGTTGAGTAGCCACGCCCACAGGTCCACCGCCTCGCACGTGCACCTTAATGAGTTATCTGTAGGGAGAGAAGTGAAACAGGTGAGACAGGGCTCCTTCGCGCTCTGTTTACCTGTGGGTGGGTTGGAGGGGAAGGTGAGGGAAGGTCACGGTCACACCTGCTGATTAATTGGCTTTTGCACCTGTTTATTCTCAGTCCACTTACCGCTCCCTCATTTTCCGGTCATTGCACACCTGTGGGCGCCGCGACGCCTCGATACCTGCTCAGTGTGACGCGCCCGTGTGTCCAGAGGCGGCGGGGCGAGGGGGAGCAGACTAGAGGGTGTGAGGAACGCTTGGTGTGGTGAGTGGGGTTTGAGAGGGGGACTAGTGCAGTGAGTGGAGGGAGACGGTTGAGGCGCAGTGTTAGGTGAGAGGGGAGCGTCGGGGAGGCTTGCGTCCAGTGAGAGGTAAAAAGGATTGAGTGGGATGGAAAACGGAGTGCACTGGAATGGCTGGAAGTGTGGTGTGGTGTGAGAGGCGGGGAGTGTGGTGTGAGAGGCAGGGAGTGTGGTGTGAGAGGCAGGGAGTGTGGTGTGAGAGGCAGGGAGTGTGGTGTGAGAGGCGGTGAGTGTGGTGTGAGAGGCAGGGAGTGTGGTGAGAGGCAGGGGCCCCACTCACCGTGCAGGGAGAGGCTCCTGAGGGAGCGCTCGACGGGCTGCAGCACCTCAGGCCGCAGTACCTCCAACATGTTGTGGCTGAGGTCCAGTGTGGCGAGCCGCGGCAGGCTGGTGAAGGCGCGGGGATGGATCACAGTGAGCCAGTTGTCCCTCAAGTTCACCTCCTCCAGCGCCTCGGCGTGGCGCAGCGCAGCCTCCCGCAGCTCCGTCAGCATGTTGCTTGACGCATCCAGCACCTGCGGAGGCGGTGGGGTCAGGGGTGAGGGGCGCACAGCATGGCATTATTGCACTTGAGTAAGTACAAAGGGCGGAGTGGACTCACCTTGAGGTTTGCAACGTCGGCGGGCAGCTGGTCCAGCTTCTCCAGTCTGTTGTGGGTGAGATTGAGGCGCACCAGCATGCCCAGGCCACGGAGGCGTTCTGGCGGCAGCACCTTCAGCTGGTTGTGGCTGAGGTCCAGGTGGGCCAGTTGAGTTAGGCTCTTGAAGGCCCCCGGGGACACCTTGGCGATGAAGCCTTTCCGCAGGCTGAGGGAGCGCAGCCCGGGCAGGTGGGACAGCTCCAGGCTGGTCAGCACCGATAGGTTGGTGCGGGTGGCCTCCAGCTGCTGCAGGGCGGACAGCGACGCGTCCTGCAGCACCATGGGACCCACCAGGCGCTGCAGCGGGTTGCCGGAGATGTTGAGGCTCTCCAGCGCCTCGGGCAGGTCGAAGAATAGCGCGTCAGGCAATTGCTCCAGCTGGTTGTCCGCCAGGCTGAGGGTGCGGAGCGATGAGCCGAGGAAGCTGCCGACGGGCACCTCCGTCACCAGGTTTGTGGAAATGTCGAGAAGCTGAAGGTGCCGCAGCTCTGCGAGGGCGTTAGGCCGCACCTCCGTCATGAGGATGTTGGCAGCCCGCAGCTCCTGCAGATCTTCAAGCTTTGCCAGGTCTGGACACAACTCCCGCGTCGGGTTCCCGCTGAGGGTGAGCTGCTGCAGGCGGGGTGTGACCAGCACGGCGCGACAGCTGCTGAGGCCCAGGCTGTTGTCAGACAAGTCCAGCTGTGTCAGGTCTGAGAGGCCAATGAAAGCAGCGGCTTTGAGGTGCGTCAGCTTGTTGCCAGCGAGGCTCAGGCTCCGCAAGGACATGCTGGAGTCAAACAGGTTGTCGGGCAGCTCAGCGAGGCCGCAGCGACTGAGGTCGAGGCTCTCCAGATTGGGCAATCCCGCCAGGCTGGTGCCGTTGACGTCCTTGAGCGGGTTGCCGGCCAGATCAAGGTGCCGCAGCTGTGTCAGCTGCAGGAAGTCAGGGTGCAGCGCTCGCAGCTCATTGTCACGCAGACTCAGGGTTTCCAGGCTGGCCAGGGCCTCCAAGGCGCCCTCCTCGATCTTCGACACGCCCGCCTCGTCCAGGCTGAGGCTCCTGATGGGCAGCTCCGTCACGAAGTGGTCTCGCTGCACCACAGACACAATGTTGCCAGACAGGTCCAGGGTGTCGAGCCGCGTCAGGCCGCGGAATGCATCCGTCTCGATCACGGTGATGGCGTTGTTGTCGAGGCGCAGCTCGAGCAGCGAGGCCAGGCCGGTGAAGGTGTCGCTGCGGATGGTCTCCACAAAGTTGTGCGAGAGGAAGAGTCTGCGGAGGTGCGTCATATTGGCGAATGCGTTGTCCTGGATCTCCGCGATGTGGTTGTGCTCCAGGTGCAGCTGGCGTGCGCGCCGCAGCTCCCCGAACACGCCCTCCACCACCACCGAGATGTTGTTGCGGTCCAGCCACACCTGGTCGAGGCTGCCCTGCCCCTGCAGGAGCTGCGGGTGCAGGCTGGTCAGGCGATTTCCAGACACCCTCAGCTGGCGGAGGGCAGTGTCCTCTATGCTGAGGAACTCCGGTAGGGTCGCGATGTCGTTATCCTGCAGGGTGAGAGTCTGTAGGCGAGCCAGGCTTGAGAAAGCTGCCGGGGCCACCACCTGGATCCTGTTGTCCTCCAGATGAAGTTCCTGCAGGAGTGTGAGGCGCCAGAAGATTGTCCTCCCCACGGTGGTGAGCTCATTGTGGCTGAGGTGCAGCGTGGTGAGGGCGGTATTATTGCTGAAGGTGTCCTCGTGCAGCTCCCCCAGTCTGTTGTGGTCCAGCTTGAGCACCTGCAGGGCGGCGTTGGCCTCCAGCAGGCGCGGGCTTATCTCCTGCAGATTGTTGTGGCTCAGCAGCAGCGTGTGCAGCTGCGGCAGCTCCCACAGGCTGTCCTCCTCCACGAAGCGGATGGCGTTGTGCTCCAGGTTCAGGACTCGCAGACTGGACGAATTCCTGAAGGTGTGGCGGGTCACCTCCCGGATATTGTTTGAGGCGAGCACCAGCTCTTGCAGGTGCGGCAGGTCGGAGAACAGGCCGCCGTCAATGTTGTGCAGGTTATTGTTGCCAAGGTCGATGATGCGAATGTTGGGATTGTGCAGGAAGGTCTCGGCGTCCAGCTCCTGGATGTCGTTGTTGCCCAGGAAGAGTGTCTCCAGGGCAGGGTTCTCCTTGAAGGCGTTCTTGGACACACTGGCGATGGCGTTCATGTACAGGGACAGGGACACGAGGCCCGGCGCCCCCGCCACACTCTTACTCTTAATCTTCCGGACACTGTTGCTGCTCAGGTCCAACTCCCGCAGCGCCGCCAGAGAGGCGTCGGCGGGCAGGTCCAGCTCCTTGACGTGGTTCCAGGCGGCCCGCAGCGTCCTGAGGGCGGCCATGCTCTTGAGGGCGTCCGTGGGCAGCGCCTTGAGGTCGTTGTTCTCCAGGTTCAGCTCCTCGAGGGACGACTCGAGGCCGTCCAGGGCGTAGTCTGAAATGAGGCTGATCATATTGCTCTTGAGGTTGAGCGTCTGCAGCTTCAGCTTGGAGAACACGAAGCTTTGCAGCTCCGTGATGTTGTTTCCCTCCAGACTGAGGTAGTGCAGCTGGCGCAGCCTGAGCAGCGCGGCGTGCGGCACAGCGGACAGCTGGCAGTGGCTCACGGTGAGGCGGTCCAGCGAAGTCTCCAGCCCCTCCAGGCTGTCCTCGGCCAGGCTCCGCACGGCTGAGTGGGACACCTGCAGGCTGGCCACACCCGAGCTGCGGGTGAACAGTCCCGGCGGTAGCGTGGTGACATTGGGGTCAATGTTGTACAGGCTGAGGAAGGCGATGGGTCCCGGCACGTTGCCAACCTCCTGGCCCACCGCCGCCAGGGGCACCGAGGGGCACTCCAGCACCAAGCCGTTCCGCGTGTAGCAGATGCACTGCGGGTTGTCTTCCCAGCTGGGGCACGTGGCCTCCAGCCCGCGCTGGGCGGCGGCCGGTGAGGGCCACACCCACGCCGCCGCCCACACCGCCGCCACCCACGCCGTTAGCATCCTTCCGGCAGCACTCAGCGCCGCGGCACCATCCCAGGGGCACTGAACCCTGTGGGCAACAAGGCACGCTACCGTCAGTACACCCACCCCACCCCACACACACACACACACACACACACACACACACACACACACACACACACACACACACACACACACACACACACCTCTGTTCGCCTCTGTGTGCCTGAAGCAGCCCTGCACCATGACCAAGGGAGGCAGGAGGGGGAGTGGAGTGGTCTGCTGCGGCGGCGTCATTACCTCCGCCTGTGTATCGTCGCCTGTGTTGCTGCGGCTGCTGCGTCCGTCACCCCGCACGCACACACACACACACACACACACACACACACACACACACACACACACACACACACACACACACACACACACACACACACACACACAAGGAGGCTCTTAAGGACTCCATTCCCTACACGACACATGCACACACCCCTCACGTCCCTATGACCTTCACCTACAGGACTCCTTTCTACAGACACAGGATTCCTTCTACAGGCACAAATCCTTCTACAAGTGTACAGGAAACGCCTCCATATTTTACTGTCACAGGTGTGTTCATAGGGGCAAGACGCAGGTTACACACACACACACACACACACACACACACACACACACACACACACACACACACACACACACACATACACACACACACAATGCAAGAGGAAACAAAGCTTGAAAAAAAAAATGAGGAAAAGTTTAGTTATGAAAATGGTGCTTAAACAAAAAAGGATAAAAGAAAGAAAACACGTAAATTGTCACCATCATACCTCCCTATCATTAAAGAGAGAGAGAGAGAGAGAGAGAGAGAGAGAGAGAGAGAGAGAGAGAGAGAGAGAGAGAGAGAGAGAGAACTAAGGACGACGAACAGGGGAGAAAGGAAAGAGGAGACAAAAAACAGGGAGAAGAAAGAGTGAGGGGGGAGAAGAAGAGGATAAATAAGAGAGGGTGAATCTTGGAACACAGAAACCAAAGCAGTATCAAAAAAAACGAAACCTCCCTTGATGAGATGAGACGAATTCCTGTGTGTGTGTGTGTGTGTGTGTGTGTGTGTGTGTGTGTGTGTGTGTGTGTGTGTTAATTTCCTCTGTCGCGTGTTTGTTTAGGTAAATTTGCCCACTTAAACTCTCTCTCTCTCTCTCTCTCTCTCTCTCTCTCTCTCTCTCTCTCTCTCTCTCTCTCTCTCTCTCTCTCTCTCTCTCTCTCTCTCGGGCAACAGATGTGGAACCAAACCTTTCTACTCCCACACGTGCTCCACACCTGCCTCTCTCTCTCTCTCTCTCTCTCTCTCTCTCTCTCTCTCTCTCTCTCTCTCTCTCTCTCTCTCTCTCTCTCTCTCACTTTTTTCTCTCCCACTTCTTCTTTCCCATCCATTAAGTGAGATAGATAGATAAAAGATAAAGAATGAGGGGAAAATAGAAGGGAAGGAGAGGAGGAGGAGGAGGAGGAGGAGGAGGAAGAGTACTTTGTTTCCTGCCGTGTGGATCAACATAACCACCTGGGGGGAGGGGGAGAGAGAGAGAGAGAGAGAGAGAGAGAGAGAGAGAGAGAGAGAGAGAGAGAGAGAGAGAGAGAGAGAGAGATAAAAAAGAAGGTACTGTGTTGAAACTGGCGCCTCTCTCTCTCTCTCTCTCTCTCTCTCTCTCTCTCTCTCTCTCTCTCTCTCTCTCTCTCTCTCTCTCTCTCTCTCTCTCTCTCTCTCTCTCAAGTATCTCAGCTTCTCCAACTAAAATGACAGAACGCCTCCTCCTCCTCCTCCTCCTCCTCCTCCTCCTCCTCCTCCTCCTCCTCCTCCTCCTCCTCCTCCTCCTCCTCCTCCTCCTCCTCCTCCTCCTCCTCTTACAGAATGAGACAGGAAGCCTATAAAAGTAAAAGCAGAAGACCATAATGTACTTAAAATTCATAAAGTAACCCTCTCTCTCTCTCTCTCTCTCTCTCTCTCTCTCTCTCTCTCTCTCTCTCTCTCTCTCTCTCTCTCTCTCTCTCTCTCTCTCTCTCTCTCTCTGGAGGAAGAGAGGATTAATGGGAGGTTGGTGAGTGAGGAGAAAGATAAAGGAAGAGAGAGAGAGAGAGAGAGAGAGAGAGAGAGAGAGAGAGAGAGAGAGAGAGAGAGAGAGAATAACAAACAAACCAAGAGAAGAAGAACAGTAAGGAGGAAAGATAAAATGAAAATTCACAATCCACTCCCCCCTCCCCCTTTCCCCGTCCCCCTCTGAAAATTTACTACCCCCATCCCCCCTTCCCCCTCCCACGCTCCACAGGTGAGCCAGGTACACCGGCAGGTAATCCCAATCGCTAATTATCTCGGCCGGAACTAGCTGGTGGTCAGGTGAAGTTTGGGACAACAAGTCTGTAATTACTGTATACCTGTGCTCTGCCCTTGACTCCCCTCCCACTCCTCCTCCTCCTCCTCCTCCTCCTCCTCCTCCTCCTCCTCCTCCTCCTCCTCCTCCTCCTTGTGTGCTACCTGTTGAGATGCGGATACAGGTGAAATTGTGTGTGTGTGTGTGTGTGTGTGTGTGTGTGTGTGTGTGTGTGTGTGTGTGTGTGTGTGTGTGTGTGTGTGTGTGTGTGTTCTGTACCTCCCCTACTGTGATGTTTTAGAAATTTAGGTTCATTTTTAACATTCCGACTTATTCCTGGTGTTTTTTCGTGTTTTTCTCTTTTTTTTCTCTTTCCTGTCAGAATCTATTCCATCTATATTTAATTTTTTTTTCTTTTCTTTTTTTCTATCCCCTTCTGTTTTTTTTATATTTTAGCTGCATTTTTATATGTATTTTTTTCTCTTATCCTTTATCTTTTTTTTTTAATCTTTTGTTTCGCAACACATGTTCATAAAGCTTTCTGTTTTGTTTTGTTCCAATCGCATTTTTCTGTAATTTTTTTCTCTCTTTCTCTCTTTTTTTCTAATCTCTTTACTTTAACCTTTCTGCTTTTTTTAGCGTTAATTTTTTTATTTTTTTATTTATTTTTATTTTTTTTTTTTTTTGTCTATTCTTTTGTTTTACGTTTAAAGTTTGTTTTTCGTAATGTTTTATCTTTTTGAAGTTTTATTTATTCTTCGTGGTCTTTTCCTTTATATTTTTCAAGATTTCTTTTCTTTTTTACTTAATTTTACACTTTTCACCTCATTCCATTACATTCCATCACTCCTACGTGCTTCACTTCTCTCTAAATCATTTAAAAGCCTCACGTAACCTTTACACTTCGCTTCATAACACTCTCTCTCTCTCTCTCTCTCTCTCTCTCTCTCTCTCTCTCTCTCTCTCTCTCTCTCTCTCTCTCTCTCTCTCTCTCTCTCTCTCTCTCTCTCTCTCTCTGGCCTTTTCCGTCCTTGTGAGTTATTTATACAGTGCATAAAGTCTGGATAATTTCTTATATTATGCTATTCTTCACTAACGTCAGGATCTAAATAAACATTATCTCTATGAATCTCTCCTAAGTGCATCGGATTGTTTGCCTTATGATATCAAGGTTTATTTATCTTATTATGTTGTGATTTTGCTTTATGTCTGCATTTAAATTCGATTCTTGTTCTCCTTTGGCCGTTTTCCCCAGAGTGCGAGTTGTCTGCGCCATGTAAGAGTCTCCTTCATTTGTTTTTGTCCCTTGCATGTTCCTCTGTGTCTCCCTTCCTTTGCATTCTACCAGTTTCATCCCTCCATCGCACTGTCTGTTTTCCCCCCTCGATCTTCTTCCCTCGACTCGTTTTTCTTTCTCTTTCAATCGGTTCATGGTCTTCTCTCGTCTCTACGTGACCAAACCACCTCCTTTATTAATATATTTCAGTGTTTTTTTTTTCATTAAGTTTTTGTTATTCATCGTAAACTATAATTGAAAAGTGTAGGGTGTGTTTTGGTTGGTTTTGTTACATTTTTTTCTTTATTTCTTTCTTTCTTTCTTTCTTTTTTCATTTATTCATTTAGGTTTTCAATCATGTCAA
This sequence comes from Scylla paramamosain, assembly GCF_035594125.1. Lineage (NCBI taxonomy): Eukaryota > Metazoa > Arthropoda > Malacostraca > Decapoda > Portunidae > Scylla > Scylla paramamosain. The sequence continues at coordinate 630,555 of NC_087187.1, forward strand.
CGTTCTTTTGCTTTTTTTTTTTTAATTCGTGGTATTTATCGTAAACTATAATTGAAAAGAGTGGCTGTGCTTTGTTTGGTCTTGTTACATTTTATTTACTTATTTATTTATTTATTTATTTATTTATTCATTTATTTATTCTTTCAAGTCTAAGTGAATTACAGTCTCTCTCCCCCTTATTTATTTATTTATTTATTTATTCATTCATTCATTTATTCATTCATTCACTTATTCTTTCAAGTCTAAGTGAATTACAGTCTCTCTCTCTCTCTCTCTCTCTCTCTCTCTCTCTCTCTCTCTCTCTCTCTCTCTCTCTCTCTCTCTCTCTCTCTCTCTCTCTCTCTCTCTCTCTCTCTCTCTCTCTCCATATATCACTCAAATGTATGTATGTATGTATCATTTTACCCTAATTTATGTGTTTTCCTAATTGTTGAAACGTGACGCTGGTTATGAAATGTCACGTCATTTATTTATCTATCTGTTTATTTATTTATTTGATTCATTTATTTTTACGTATTCACTTATGCTTGAAAGGGGAAGGCGAGAGTGAAGTGGGGGAAATTGAATAGGAAGGAATAGGAAGACAGAAACTTGAGGGAAAGAAGGGAGATGGGTTTGGAAGAGAGAGAAAGAGAGAGAAGAGGAAAGGGGATTTTGAATAAGAAGGAATAGAAGGACGTGGGAATACATTGAAGGAAGGATAGAAAGATTAGGATTGAAGGAATGGAGATAGGAAAGGATTTGGGAAGTGAGGTAGAGGAGCGAGGAGAGAGGAGGAACTTAGAGAGAGAGAGAGAGAGAGAGAGAGAGAGAGAGAGAGAGAGAGAGAGAGAGAGAGAGAGAGAGAGCTGGAAGAGGCTTAAGATGGACACTAGAGAAAGAAGAGAATAAAGAGGAGACAAGAGGGAATTTGAGAGAGAGAGAGTTTAAGAGGAACACAGAAGAGGAAGAAGAGGATAAAAAGAGAAATCATGGAGAGGATAGAAGGAAGAGGAGCTGGAAGAAGAATTTTAAGGAAGGAAGGGAAGGAGTGTGAGGGGAAAGAGGGAAAGACAAGTAGGGGTAAGTAGACACCTTGCGGTATTGAGACTTATTGCACCTGCAGGCTAAACACACACACACACACACACACACACACACACACACACACACACACGTGGTTAAGATACAGGTGGAAGGAGGGAACAGGATATTATGCAGACAGGTAAACAGACAAACACACACACACACAAACAGACGGACACACACACACACACACACACACACACACACACACACACACACACACACACACACACACACACACACACACACACAGATAAACAGGTAGATAAGAGTAACGTTACAAGCAAACAAAAAAAGAAGGAAAGATAGAATAATTTGTAAGACATGCGATTTCACACACACACACACACACACACACACAGACACACACGCTCGCGTTCTTTACAAATTTATCCTCTAATTTCTCTTGTCCTTGTTTCATGATTGTTAACGTCAGAGTACCCACGTTTTCGCTTCTCCCTCCTCTTTGTCATTAATTAATTTGACAAGAAGAATAAAAGAAGTGAAAAATATAGTGTGAAATTGGTAGACTTTGTGATGTACCTGCCATGCACACTTTTTGGGGGGTGTTGAGGTGTTAATATTCCAACACACACACACACACACACACACACACACACACACACACACACACACACACACACACACACACACACACACACACACACACATCCTTGACATTAGCTAAAATCTTCAACATTTCTCTCTCTCTCTCTCTCTCTCTCTCTCTCTCTCTCTCTCTCTCTCTCTCTCTCTCTCTCTCTCTCTCTCTCTCTCTCTCTCTCTCACTAATGAAGAATAAACACACGAACTTTAAATCATAACTTAAAAAAACACACACATTTAAGAATTTACCTTCCATTCTCTAAACGAAGAAATAAAGAAAAAGAAAACACAAAACAAGAAAAAAAGGAAGCTTTCCGTCAAAAATTAACCTAACCACAAATCACAAACAAGAAACAAACGCGTGATCAACATGTACTCACCCACACAAGGCTATAAAGTAGCTGGAACTTTATGTAAACCTTCTATTCGAGTGGCCCTCCTTCCAGTCCACCTTTTCTTCACCTTCTCTTCCTTTGTCTTATTTCCTCCGTTCCCAGCGACGTTATTCAGATTCTTATGTAATTGCACTCGCCCTCCGCTCCCTGGCGTGATCGATAGAGCGGGGGACAGTCACTCACTCAGTCACTAACTCACTCAACTTTGCGAGGGAAGGATTACGGCACCCCAGCTAAGGTTGGAATCCCTCGCGTCGACGCACACGCACCACGCTGCAGAAAAACCACCGCGATTCACTGTAATTTCAACCCACTGTGTCGTATTATTGTCTCCTTTTGTGCTAAATATTCTGTACTTATTTTCCTTCACTGCTTGACACGGGTGTTTCGCCTGTGCTTTGCGTGAGGGATTGCTTATTGTGTGTGTGTGCGAGTCAAACTTTGAGTGCGTGTGTTACCTCCTCCACTCAACGCCGTGCAGGACCCCGCGTGCAACACACCCACCTACTTCCACGTCCCGTAGGGCACTGAGGGGCTTCCTATCAGCAGGCACCCCGCCACCACACAACGCCATGACAGACCCCCATCCCTCCGTCCCTTCCCTTCTGCCCCCTCCCTGCTTCTCCCTGCCACCCCGCCCCGCCACACACCACCCAAGCCACTTCCCCTTCCTCTCCACCCACCCTGTCTCTCTCTTCCCATTCCTTACTTCCCCTCCTCCTCCTCCTCCTCCTCCTACTCCTGTTTCTGCTTCATCTTCTACTGTCATTGTACGTGTATAGACTACTACTACTACTACTACTACTATTATTATTATACCGCCACCACCACCACCACCACTACTACTACTACTACTACTACTACTACTACTACTACTACTACTACTACGATAGATAATAATAGCATTTAGTTGCACCTGTCTTATTATTATCCATTCCACCCACGTCAGCCAGCCAGACATATATAGTTAATGAAAAACAGTAGGTACCATTGTAGAAATATATGGCAGTGTGTCCTTCGCGCTAAAACGTTAACCTTGCTCTGTATTAATACGCCACCCACACACACACACACGTAAACACAAAGGGGTTACGTAAATTTCAGCACATGCACACGCACACACACACACATCCCCCCCCCCCACCTTCTCTCTTCGTTACAACCTCTCCTTTCCCGTTATGATTACTGTTCGCGGCGAGGTACGATGCTATTGTTATCAGACTTCATGTTCTCTGCGTGGAATGACTCCGGATGCGAGGCGACGCGGGATTGCCAATGTAAATGCCGAGCGTGTCTCATTTCTGAAGGTTTTATTTTGGTCTCCCATTAAGAGCCGTTTTCCTGGGAGTTGCAGGGGGTACTTGGCCAGAAGACGAAGTGACTCACGGCCGCACGCTGAAACACTTCTGCGCCGCACCTCAACTCCTTTTAAAAGGTTCTAGTTGAAGCTACACAGGTTTTAAGGCAGTTTTTACGGTTATAGTGACAGATTAACAAGATATCTACATTATTAACAGGAGAAACGCTCTTGAGAATCCGGCTAATCAGAGAGCTAAGTGTTTTTAAGGGCCTTTTTACGGTTCTAGTGACAGATTAGCAAAATGTATACATTATTAACTGGAGAAACACTCTTGAGACCCATGTTAATCATATTTCTGGTCTTTGAAAACAGTTGTGGTGATAGAGCAAAGCGTTACAAAATAGTGACCCGGGCTAGAGAAGAGAACTGTTAGACGTGCATGCAGTCGTTAAAGTATGCACAATTTCACAGATCCAGGGAAAATAAAGGCCAAATATGTATGTAGAGAAAAAGATAAACGTGAACATAACGAGATTTATTGAGTCGTGTGGAAATATTTATATATATACTGGATGTGCATTTTGGGACTTTTTTTTTTATCACCACTTTTTTTTTCTTTTTTTTTTTTTCAAAGGCCAAATAGATGATAAATGGAGTTTTCATGGGCGTATTTTTTTTCCTTTTTATATTTTTTTTCAATGATAATGCAGTATCCTTGCAAAACTATCACCTAAATCACATTTCCTGTTTTTTTTTTTTACAGGAAATGTGTTTATGTACGTATCTTTATTTATTTTTTTTTTTTTTTTATTCACTTATCGTATTTCTTTTTTGGCCTCACTCACGGCTGTCCTCGTACCCTCGTTGTATATGTCACCATTTTCTCCTCTGCTTCATTATCGCAGTGTTTATCATGCCTTTTATACTACATATTTATAGGAAGTTTGCATTCATTTTTCTATATATATATTTTTTTCTCATCCTACGCATTAACATCCTCTCTAAGCTGATATAACTGTTTTCCTCTTATTTGCTGAGAGTATCATTTTCTTTCTCTACTGTTGGCATGAAGAGCTGTGGTGTGGCGTGGTGTGTTGGTAAAGGAACAATGAAACACTTTAATATTGCGTAATTATTGATGTGATAGTTACCAAAACATCGATTTTTTTTTTTTTCTCTCTCCTCCTCTCTCTCTTCCTCTCTCTCCTCTCTCTCCTCCTCTCTCCTCTCTCTCTCTCTCTCTCCTCTCTCTCTCCTCTCTCTCTCTCCTCTCTCTCTCTCCTCTCTCTCTCTCTCTCTCTCTCTCTCTCTCCCAGTTAGCGGCCACCACCGGCAGCTGTGTGGCGAGACAGGGCCATCCCGCCTCCACTCTATTCATTCCTTTAAACATTCTAGTCTTTTTGGACAAACTACTGCTGAGGGATAACTTGCGAAGGATCAGTGCGCGCAAAGTTCAGTTGTTTTATGTAAAAATTTCTGAAGATAAACTTTCGCACTGTCTTGATCCTGGGACGGTTTGGGTTCTTGTATGGATTATTTAAATTGAATGAAACTTACACATCAGTTCGCTTCGTGTTCAGTTATTTTTTAAGAGAAAATAACTAATTGAAATGACTGATCGATATATTATGAAAAAAAAATAATGTAAATAAAATCATAAGGTGAAATAATATGAAAAAAAAAGACGTAATTTCATGCAAACGATAAGCAACGTGTACTGTATACAATTCAGCACAATCAGTTGTAGAGAACAATTTACATTCAACACAGGGACTAATGAACCGTCACAAGAACGAGACGGACTTATGGCGGCTAAATAGCACAGTTGCCACAACGGGGAGAAACCCTTGGGCTCCTCCCGTCTGACCTGTCACGAGACACGGAATTGTTCAGTGTTCCTTTCTCTGCTTCAGGCTTTGGGTTGCGCGTTTACCTTGTTTCTTTTCACGTGCAAGAGGAGAATGGCCGAGAACTGCAAAAAGATAATGAAAGAAGATTAAAGTAATGTTGAATTGCTCCTCCCCTTCAGGAGAAAAAAAGAGAATTGCAGTCGTGTTGACCAATTGAGTTCCAGGGGCGCCTTCAGTCTCTTTTCGTGAAATGGATGATAGTTTCTTCAACACGCTGGAAATGCTCAGACCTTGTACAGTTGTGGCACAAAGTAAACATAATACAATTGCATCATACTGAAAGGGAGGCCAGAGTTGTATACGAAGAAATATACCACAGACTAACTTTGTGGAATATACAATATACCAATATATATACCAATCAATATACCAATAGTCAGATGCTCAGATCTCCTATTGGGAATTATATACATAGTTTTAATAGAGAATTATACGTCAGTCTATTGGGGGAATCATCTTTTTTTATCAATATATATATATAGCAAGGTTATTATCTCATACAGGCTGGTCCGCGATATTTTTTTTTTATGTCTACAATTATTCATTTATATTAGCAGACCTTATTTTTTATCACCTTGTACTATAATTCGTCATGAAGAGGGGAGGTGGAATCGGACAGCTAGGTGACAGCTAGGCATCAAGGAAGACCATGCACATGAAAGAAGCTATTGGTGAGAGCAAGTGCGCCTGACCCCAACAGGGATTAATTATATCGAGGCGAAAAAGAAGACACTGTAATTCGGGGAGCAGGTCAAGAGAGAGAGAGGGGTAATGAGACGAACTACTGTTCCCTTGAAGAAGCTAGAAGTGAAACTAATAAACTCCCTCATAACACATTCTCTCTCTCTCTCTCTCTCTCTCTCTCTCTCTCTCTCTCTCTCTCTCTCTCTCTCTCTCTCTCTCTCTCTCTCTCTCTCCTTCCATTACCAGCTTCTGTGAATGTTTAATACTGTATTTCGTTATGAGTGGATAGTAATTAGAATAGGGGAAGAAATAATGGACTCAAGCTTGACAAAGTTAAATTTAAAGAAAGGAAGAAATTGGACTATAGACTCAGCAATCAGGGAGCTATAATAGATTAGACAAATTTATGGATAGGGATGATAAGTGGAAATATGCAGGCAGATTTCATATAGGGACTACCATGTGTAGGCCTGGTGGCTTCTTGCATCTTCCCTTATTTTCCAATGTTCTAATAATGTAAGTGGCGTGCGGGGGGCGTGGGAGCGACGCGAGACAGCGGTTGGCAAGGCAATTCGCGCGAGGTTGGCAACACCGGCGCCAAGCGAGGGCCAGGAGGGGGGTCGTTGTGGAGAACAGTTTGGGCATGAAGTGACTCCTCCTTGAGCTGAATTAGTGTGCGACATGTCCTCCAAGTACAAGGCTTCTGAGGGAGACTGGGTGTGCGTGGACCCGAAGTGAGTGTAGGGTATTGAAGGCAAATAGTGGGGGGACAGAGGGCTCGAGGAGGAGGTGGTGGCGGCGGCTGGTGGTCTGGGGCGTCGAAAGAAAAGCTATACCCAGATTTTTGTGGTTATTTCGCCCCTCTTTTTCTTTATTGAGGGTGTTCATAGTGTTTTCCTAACGCCTATTGAATGAGGTTCTTGTGTTGTGTTCGTTTATCTCGTAATTATTGTCACCTGTGTTGTGTTATTAATGTTAGGCTTATTCTTTACAGATCAGACATAACCTGTTTTTTGTGGTTATACTCTCTCTCTCTCTCTCTCTCTCTCTCTCTCTCTCTCTCTCTCTCTCTCTCTCTCTCTCTCTCTCTCTCTCTCTCTCTCTCTCTCTCTCTCTCATAGACTGACCTAGTGTTGCTGTGGCGTGATGGACAGTTTGGTTAACCATCCACACACCTGTATATTAAAATCAGTAACTTGTTGGCCAGGTATATTATACAGGTGACTTCCATACATTACTGTGCCTCTTCTCACCACCTCTGTGTTACCTGTCACCTGGTGGGCTTCCCTGCTCCTCAATCATTACCATAAAGAAAATGGAACGTGGGGAAACCAACACTGGTTATGCGTCAGCCATACAACAAACTAACTTGTGCATTAACTTGGTAATTTATGCCAGCTGGTTACTGCATCAGAAGGTGTCAGGTTATACAGACAGATCAATTAATTCAATTAGTTTTTACCTGCCTGACTTGAGGTGCCCTTGCAGGTGCTCCAATGTGAACTTTGCCCGTCGCAGCACGTGCAACAGGTGTGGCAAAGGTGAGTCCTGCACGTCCATCTTCCTGTCTGTTAATAAATGTTAATATACTACTTATACTACCTATCAATTTTGGCTAAAATGACACACTGGATCAGGATTCACATAATAAAGGGACTGACAATGAAATTAACTTTATGAAAATTATTGTATCCTACTGATTTTGTGACTATCTATTTATGAGCTTAAATATTACGTGATCTGTGCAATGAAGGGATCAGCAATGAAAGTAGTGAAGCTCACGGAAATAACCCTTGCCTACTGATTTCAAGACAGTGACCGTCTATTTCTTGGCCAGACTATTATCTTTTTCAAATCAGGATACACTTGTACACAATGAATACATTAACAATGAAACTAGTGAACTGGATAAATGTAAACCTAACTTAACCTTTGATGAAATAAACCTTTTTGGCAATAAGTAAGCAAGTTACCTACAATAGATAAAGAAAGCTGTACCTAACTTGTGTGCATTTGCCTCCCTGGGGTTCAGAGCGCAGTGGGTCAGGTGGCAGCAGCGCAGAGAAGAAACGGCAGCTAGGGATGGAGATTGGCAAGGCTGCAGCAGAAAAGTCCCACGGGCTGTTCAGTGCAGACGACTGGCAGTGCAGCAAGTGAGTGTGTCCCCTGTGTCTCCTAAAGGGTACACTTAGACACTCCAATTCAGAATCTCTCTCAAGGTGCCTTTATTGAATATTTATTGCCAAGATGATGCGTGATGTTTAGTGTACAGAAAGGCATCAGCTTGGTGCTCCTGGTAAAATGTAAATAAGTGAATTATAATTTGAGAATGACTTATGCAAACACTTCACTTTTCATAAAGATAGGATTTCCTACGTGAACATTTCAACAATACAGTCCTCCCCTTCCTTTCCTCTGATTCAGGTTTGAGCATCACAGTATAAGGGCACACCTTTTACTCTTTCCACAGCAGTAACAAGCTGGCCATATTAGCTTTCTCAAGGAGAGGATTCCTAGTCAAAACATTTTAACAATACAATACACTCCTCCCCTTCCTTCATGCTGTTTCAGGTGTGGCAACGTGAACTGGGCGAGGCGTCAGACGTGTAACATGTGCAATGCACCCAAGTTTGGGGACCTGGAGGAGAGGACAGGGTATGGAGGTGGCTTCAACGAGCGTGAGGGTGTGGAGTACATCCAGCGTGAGGAATCCGATGATGAGTTTGACGAGTTTGGCCGCAAGAAGAAGAAGTTCCGGAATAAAATGCCCCCATCTTCTGATAATAGGGTAGGTGTGGTTGTAGTAATGCTGGTACAGTTCTTACTTTCCAGACACTTATCCTTTAAATTTTGATGACTGCTTTTGACTCTCTTTAGGGACCAGCACCTCAGTGGGCCTTTTTATAGTTTTGTTGGTTGATCCCTGCTACATAAAAAAGTTTAGGCTTATTTATTCATTTTTTTATTATTGTTTTTACAAATTTTATAATTGACTGATTAATTGTATAAGTTGAGTATAATGATGAAAGAAAACAAACAAAAAAATTAACTTGTCTTCTTCAGAAACATGTAGCGCCTGCCAATGATGATGACGATGATGATGAGGATGAAGATGATGATGATGGTGATCTCTCCAAATATGACATCTGGAATGACGAGGACGATGACGACAAGAGTGATGCGAAGGATGATAAGGTGAGGAGGAGAAGGATAAGGAATGTGAGTTTTAGAATCTTATAGTTGTATTTTAAGTTCTACTATTGATATTCCACCACCTTGAGTTTCCTCTGCCTTACACAATATGCCTGCCCATTTCCACCTGTCATCTTCATCCATAAATATGTCTAATATTCTTTTAAAGCTCCCTACTGACAAACTTCTGTACCTTTGTATTCCAAAAGTCATTCAATATAAGCTATGACAAACTCCTGTACTTTATAGGTCCCAGTCATCACAGTTCAAATAGTAATGCATACCTTTATGGGAACTACACGTGTAGGCCTGATGGCTTCTTGCAGCTTCCTTTATTTTCTTGTGTTCCTTTTATATTCCTAAAGTCATTCCAGTATAAGTTATGACAAACTCTTGTACAGTAACTCCAAAAACTCTCTTTAGATTGTGGTGCAAACTGTGGCATAACAAACAATATAAAACCTGTTGTCTGATCATGTATTGTGTTGGTAAGGTTGGTATGCATGGCTTGATGTGATGCTGATATCCAATGCATTTCCCTGGTCATATTGGACAGGGCTACCAACCGTTGCCACCATGATCACTAAACATGTCAAATATTATCATCCATTGTGTTAGAATGTAGACCTCTGATTTTTTCAGAGATAATTTTGGGGGCTACTGTTCATTTATATTCAATAGTCACCCAGTACAAGCAACAGCAAAGCCCATATGCTCACCCAAGTCTCTTCCACCCACTGCAGAAGAGGAACGGGAAGACTGACGACTCCCCACACAAGGGTCGGCGTTCCCGCTCCAGGTCTCGCTCTTACTCCAGGGGTCGACGCAGCTCCCGGTCCTACTCCAGGTCACGCTCCAGTTCATCAGGCTCCTCTAGATCCAGGTCCAGGTAATGCTTGGGTTAGGTGTTTTTTATTTGTTTTCTTTATTTATTTTGTTTGTTTATTTTATTATTTTGTATAGTGGGTGAATATTCATTCGCCCACCATGACCTAAATCCCCATCACCCAGCGTATTTTGACCCACCATGACCCGAGTCCCCTTGTACCTTCAGATCTTCACGGTCGTCCTCAAGGTCCTGGTCCAAGTCAAGGCGGCGGCACAACAGCACCTCCAGCTCCAAGTCCCGATCGCCGCGGTCTCGCAGGTCGCGACGGACCAGGTCAAGGTAAACGGGTAACTTTGAGGAAAAGGTTAATATCACTTCCGAAGTCTTTCTTGTACCTGGTGTTCGGGGACGGGTCGGGATTTGGGAGAGGGATTGGGAATGGAGAGGGAAGGGAGGGTGTCTGGGAGAGGGAGAGGGGAAGAAAACAAGGGATCTGGGAGTGAAAATGGGGAGAGATGTTATTTTGTGTGTGATGGAGGGTGATTACCTCCACCACCTTATGTTCTGTATTGGATGGAGGTATGTATGGCCTTCCTGTCCTTTTGTGTGAGGGACTGAGAGGTGACATTTATTTCATCAGTGTGTAGAAAGACATGTGTGGGAGAGAGTCTGAGAGAAACATGATTTATGGATGGAGGTATGGTCTTTCTGTTCATGTGTGAGGGACGATGCTTTTATTTTATCCAAATGATGTAAGATGAGAAATGGAGGAACTTTATTTATTCTATTACGTTCTCAGATGGCAGGATGTGTATGAATTGAGAGAAGAGAGTTTTATGTTATTTTACAGTCATGCAGTGGGTTGTCTGTAGGTGTGTGGAGACATGAAAAGACTTCTAGATGAGTAATAGTGTGTTTGTAGCAGAGACAGAGAGGCATTATATATTTTTTACAAGTTAGGCAGTACAGTGCATTTGTGTGTGTGTAAGAGAGAGAGAGAGAGAGAGAGCGAGCTTAATATATCTTACAGTTGTCAATTTCTTGCCTTGACTACTTTGACCATATTTAGGATTTTGAGAGAGAGAGAGAGAGAGAAATGTTGAAGATTTTAGCTAATGTCAAGGTGTGTGTGTGTGTGTGTGTGTGTGTGTGTGTGTGTGTGTGTGTGTGTGTGTGTTTCTCCATCCATTCAGTATATTTAAGGATTGCTTTGGGATTACTCTTCTATTCTTCACACTCCAGTAAATCTTTATCCAATATCAATCATTATCACTGTAATTATTCATTATTCATCCACTTACATGCACTCATTGTCTTGAGTAATTTTATATGAAGTCCCTTTTGATATTTCACAATCAGTTAATACCAAAATTATTCAGGTGCCAAGACTGAGTGTAAAGTTTTGATTCCTTTGCATAACTAGACTTAAGATTTACCAAGCATCACCTTTATTCATTCCATTCATGTGATTTACCCAACCTCTGTTATCTACACCACCTTAACTCACACCCATCACACAGCCCTGAACTCTGGAATGTGGTGATGAGAGGAAACACAAGATGAATCAGGGGAACTCTTCTCTTCCCTGCTTTGTAATGGCCCAGACAACCATTAGTTTAAAATTAGAGCTTTTCCTCTTCAAAGAAACCTCGGAAAGTCATTTAGATTCCTCCAGTACATTTGCTTCCATCTTTTGTGTGGTGCTTAAGTGACCCAACATCCCCCTTCTGGATCCTCAGTGTCCTGTATTCTTAGCTGCTTGACTGTCCACGCTTCAACTGGTTGTGTGAGGTGTCTTATCTGGTGTGTGGAGCTGAATAGACCCAAACCTGCCCAGTAAGGATTTTGCCATGTCCTTGATTCCCAGCACCCTCTGTTCTGAGTTGCCCTACCATGCACTATGACTAGTTTTGTGGTGTCTTATATGCTATGTAAGATGGCTCAAACTTACCACGTGATCCTTAAGCCCCACCATGCACGCTGAATGTTTATGTGAGGTATCTTTGAAGAGGGAAAAAATCCTCATTTTAAACTACCACTTGTCTGGCCCATTCCACTTTCAGTTTCCTTCAACAGAGTGATACAGTAGAGAATTATTTATGTTTTGTCTTGTGGTTTCCCTCATCACTGCTTTGCACTCTATCTTACACTACATTAGCTTAGCAGTTACTTTCTCAGTACCTGAATATTGAACTTTTGTGGATTGTTTATGGTCATCATATAACTCGCAATGGATAATTTTTGATAGTGATAATGCTATTGTGTCATCTAACATTTACTTCAGATAACTCATTTGGCTCCTTACAAATCACATGGTATTTTCTCCTGGCACACCTTCAAAATGATCACAAACTATTTACATTACTTATTTATTTATTTATTAAACATTTTTAGGAACATAATTCATTAATAAATTATAGTTCACTTATACACTTAACTATTTAAATCCACATCTAACATTATTTCACCTAGCATACCAACAATACAATCACAAACTATTTTTTCATTTATTTATTTAACTTTTATAGGGAGATAACTTGTTCATAAATTGCAGTTCACCTGTACACTTTACTTCAATGCACACCTAACCTGGTCCCTCCCATCACACCAGCAGCACACACACAAACCACGTCATGTCACTCATGCCTAAGGTTAGGATAAAATTAATCCACACCTGACATCGTCTCTCCCAGCACATCTTAATACTTAACTCCACACCTAACAATATCTCTCCTATCACACCAACAACAATCACAAGCCACGTCACAAGTAGGCAGCCAGTGTAGGTTGATAACAACACTCATGCCTGTGGTTAGGGTAAAATTACATGCCTTGGTCATTGTAGGTCTGGGGATCGTTCAGGCTCCAAGAGGAGGCGGATATCACGTCACAGCAGGACGCGGTCACGCTCCAGGTCGAGGTAACAGGTCACAGATGTGGAGGAGAGAAGGAGGAGAAGGAGGATGGGGGAATATTAATGTTTGTACACTTGTATGCTCCTTTTCTGCTCTCTTCTCTGTTTAACCCTTAAGTCTGCTGGGATTGTGTTTATAAGCCTTTTATACATCCTGGTTATGCCTGATCTTTCCCTGATGTTATCATCCTGATATGCCTAAACTTTTGATAAGATTGGTCCATTCTGTAGCTGGTGTGTGCTTCACTTTGCCTCTCAGAAAGAGCTGTAGTTCCTTCCACATGACTTTTTAACTTGCACACAGAATGAACTTGCCTCCCCTGCTTTGCTGTGGGTGATGTTTTGGAAATCCTCTTGTCTTCTTCCAGGTCATATTCAAGGGACCGGAAATATTCCAGAAAGTAATGCTAGTGTGGAGTGGGAGTGGTGGCAACTCAAGCAGCAGGAACAGCAGCAGCAGCAGCAGCAGCAGGAGCAGAACCCCATTGCCCCCTCCCCCTCACACACACATACGTACACACACACCTGCAGCAATCGCAGGTGTGTAGCAGTATTTTGTCTTTCCATGGATTAACTCAAACTGGTCTTTTTTCAACCATCTCTCTCTCTCTCTCTCTCTCTCTCTCTCTCTCTCTCTCTCTCTCTCTCTCTCTCTCTCTCTCTCTCTCTCTCTCTCTCTCTCTCTCTCTCTCTCTCTCTCTCTCTCTCTCTCTCTCTCTCTCTCTCTCTCTCTCTCTCTCTAGTCTGCACAGATACCATGTTTACTAATTAATTGGTTGGAAATTGTCTCTATTCCTATGGAGATGAATAACGTTAGGGAAGAACACATGCATATGCAACTCCTGATAAAGAATGCGCTCTCACTCGGCTTGTGCAGACATCATGCACCACTCGGGGGCATTACTGTCAAGACGTGCGGCGGTGTGTGAAACCTCTCATTACCTATCCCAGACTATGCAAATGTGTATCAGTTGTAGCATAAGGAAGGTAGTTAAGTAAGTGTGCTCAGTGATGTGTAAGTGAAGCAGGCATCCTGATGGCCCAACCCACTGCAGCTGGAGGCACCAGGAACATGTGCATCAAGTGTCCCGAGTGATTGGGAGAAAACATTGTGAGGGAGTCTCTCCCCAACGACGCTTCTGTTTGTCCTTCCCTGCTTGTGTGTGGCAGATGCGGGTGCTTACTGTTCATTGGCTGAAGGGAGAAAGGAGGGAGGGAGGGCAGTAATTGCTGATTCCACCCTTGCACACAGCTTGGTGGGATGAAGGGATGTGGTGAGGGTAAAAACAGAGCAGAGTTCACCATTGCTTGAAAAAAGGGGTTTTATCTTAAGTATTTTAACCCTTCGACTGTCAGGTGATTACTGTATGACACTTGTTACTTCCTTCAAGTAACTGTTGAGGATTTTTACTTATTAAAGAGGAAATAGCACAGAGAAGTTATGACAACTTGATCATTCCTCTCAGACTTATAATAATAAACTTATTCCAGAACATTTCATTAAGTTTATGTGGAAGTCATTGCAGTTAAGACGAGATTGTTCAGTGTTTGAGAGGTTTTAACGAAGCAAGCGAGTAAGTGTCTTTACCTCTTACTCAAGTACTTCTGACGATGTGGTTAGCTTTAGATATGTCACCATTCGTAGTAAGTTTTCCACACTTGCATTTCTGGGACATGTGCTGTATGTTAAGGGCATGCTTTCATCCTTCAGAGACTTCTTGTGTAGTAAGGAGTAAGACCTAGAGTAAGGTGTTGTTGTAAGTAAGGCTTGGTGGTGCTGTGGGAGTCTCTCTGGCCACAGCACTGCTCTCGCCTCCTGTTCCACATGGACTGTGAGACTTTTTTGAAGCAGGGATCTACACACTACAATCTTCCTCACTGCCACTACATAATTTGGCTCTCGGTTTATAGTCAAATTTTACGACAACTACAAACATGACCATTGTGAATGCATATTCCTGTATTGAAAGACACATGTACAAATGCTTAAGAAATTAGACACAACAGGAGAGAATTCACTTGTGAAACCAGATCTGTTAGTTTTCATTAAATTAGAGTGTTAGAAAGGAGTCATTTAACACAATTAATTAATCTTTTGCTTGGCTGAGACAGGAGAGGATGTATGGAGATACAAGTTCTTAGAATGTAGGACAGGATGCTAAATGCTGGGATGAGAAAGATTAGTGTCAGTGTAATCTCCTCCCTATAAAGTCAAGGGTTGGGTTTCGATGCAAGGGGAGGGAATGAGGAAGAGATACATACAGGACTTTGAGGCATCCAATAAATACATTTAGGTTGGGGAATGGATGTATTTTTTTCCAGGGGGGTTGTTAAGTGTGTTCCTCATCCCTAACTATGGTATATGTAGCCACACAGACATCACAGAGGCGCGCGCGCACACACACACACACACACACACACACACACACACACACACACACACACACACACACACACACACACACACACACACACACACACACACACACACACACACACACACACACACACACACACACACACACACACAGATACGTGCATTGTTGACTTGCCATTCTTTTCTCATGTTTGACAATGATTCCTGAAGCAACATTGTGGTTCCTGGTTACATTTACTTTGCAGCAGGACTCTCATTGTTTCAAGTCCCATCACAGACTGTTGGATATCCCCCTCCCATTGACTGGCCATGCGTACTCTTATGTAACAGTTTCCTTTGACGTTATGCATTTCCCTTCCATTGAACACGAATCAGTGCTCACAGGTCCTTATGAGGTTAGTTTTAAGAGCAACCCACCCACCACTCACCCAGTTTGTGTATTAATTGAAGATCCATATGTAGTTTGCCTTGTAAAGGAGATACTCGTTATTAACATCCGATGGTTCAGTCGCCGTCAGTCGTCAAGTAAGTTCCTGCTCTCCCTTCACTGTGTTGTGACTCACTTCAGTGTTGAGTCTCCAGGCTGCAGACACTCCATATGAACCCTGACAAGTGACAGAGTCCAAGCAGTGCAGCAGACTCATCACTGGGGAACACAAAACACTTGGGAGTGAGTAAGGTTTGTTACTTGACTGTTGACCAAGATCAAGTGCAGTCAGCTGTACTGAGTGTTGTCACACTTCTCAGAGGGTTTCACCAGATGATGGCTCCCGTCTTTTACTGGTGAGTGTTTCAGTATGTATATGTGAGTACATTCTTTCAATTATTTTATTGTGAAATGTAACATTGTACAGGATACTTTGATTAAATTGTATTCTTGTGAATTTATTTTATATATGATTATGGTTGTATAACTAAAACCTAGCTGACCCTAGAGATGAGATACCACACACATTTATCTATACATTATTTATATAGTTCCTTTGGAAGTTGATGAATTATATATAGTATTGTTCTTATCGAGATTTGAACAGAAGAATGAATTACATGTTGAAAAGTTTCAACAAGGCCTTGGAAATAAATCCTTTTAGAGAACAAGTAAAAACAACAGATTTGTTTTATAAATCGGTTTATTTGTAATGACAGTCACAGTAATAGTTGTATTTTTATAAGAAACAAGTCATGATGAGCCAATTGCCATAATGTAAGATGTTGGATGAAGCTCACAGGACGGAGTGACAACACTTGGTGTGGGTGAGTGTACACGCAAGACTGATGCGTCTACATCCATTCTGCACGATACTTAGCTGTTGATAGCTTGCCACATTTTCACAGTTAAGAAGTTACCAGGCATTCACTGGTTCCTAGACTGTTTTGTGTATGTACATACACTCAGTTCACCTTGCTATACAGTTCCCTGAGGTGGCTAAGAGTTGTCTTCAATAGGTTCAACTCATCCTGGGATGGCAAGATGGTAAGGAGACTTGAGCTGAAGCAGGAGAACTGTATATTCTTACATCTCAACTATAATTATTTTCAGTGAGAATATATTAGTTAATTTGTACTTGAAACAAGAGGATATGGAACTCCTACCTCAGTCTGAATCTTCCTATCACCTTCCCCACTTATTTAACTCATCTTAAGGCATCATCTCAGTACACATCCACTGACACACTCACTCAGACACTTGCTGTAAAGGCCACATTGGGGAGTCTCACAGAAACAGGCCATCAGAACCAGAGTGTCTTGAGGGTTTGCTTATGTGTGTATTCCCATCACCACATTCTTCATCTAGACTTAATGCAGTCATCCATACCATCCCTTATTTTGACCTTCAAGAAATCAGAGTGTTTCAGGGCTCAGATAAAGGGTCAGACCAGAGTATCAGTAGCGGTGGTGGTGTCCCTTTGGCTCCACTCGGGGTCAAGGTGTGTTGATGTATACTATTACTACTTAGCAGTGTAACAGACTATCTCATGTGCTTGAGTGTCCTGTAAAGGCAGCAACAGTGGCCAGTTTCTATACCTTTTGAGTACATAGAGCTGATTCCTCTAGGCTCTGCAGTGGAGTCCAAGCCTCCCTGAACTGCTAACACTGCTTGACGACTGTGTAGCGCTGTATTTGTTTCAAGATCAACCTTCATATTCATGCAAACACCTCATTGAAGTTTGATTTACATCCCTGTATTACATATAATGTGAACATTTATTCCCTGTGGAGATTAATTTGTGTTGAAATAAAAAAAAATATACCAGTTATATGTGATTGTAATTTGTTGACTCCCAATAAGTTTACTTGTATGCTTGTGTCATGCATGTGAGGGTAGCCACATGGTGCAGGCTGACTGCACCACTGGTAGCAGTTTACTTATCACACCATGCTGACTAATGAAACAGTTAAGAAATTGCAACTGTCAAAATCCAACAAGGACAATTACATAGTAATACCCAAGAATGTACAACTGAGACTTTATTCAACACTATGTACACAGCAACTCCTTAAACTACACAGGTTGCTTGTATCTTCCTAATAGGTGATTTAACTGCTTGTGAGCAAGTCGCTTCTCACCAGGAACCATGACGCCCCGCCTCTCTTGTTCTTTCTTCCTCTTCTCGTTGGTCTGGAAGAAAGAGGAAAGCAACATGCACGCACTGTTTCCAGAAGTTGATAAAATAACACTAGTAGGTATACATGTTAAATTATCATCCATATATTTATTAATTATTCCTCTGCATAAGCTTGTGACTGGGTTAAACTTGAGTATGTTATAAGGTCTCCAAGAAATATCACCTGGAGTCTACTGCATTGTTCAGCATACCAAGCCTTTCTCAGCCTCCACTGTGAGACTTGGGACCATATCTGAAACACTTGTATGCTGCATCTCCACTATACTCTAAAGGCTCTAGTTGGAGCTGCTTGGGTTTTTATGGATGATTTTATGATTCTAGTGTCAGACTAACAAGATTTCTACATTATTAACAATAGAAATGCTCTCGAGAACCCAGCTATTTGTCTCTGGCCTTGGAAAGTAGCTGTGGTGAGAGAGCAAAGTGTTTCTGAATGCAGGCTTACCAGATGGTTGAGGTGACATGCTTCAAAGGTCTGGATTTCCTTACTACACAGTGCCTGGTCAAAGTCATTCTTCTTGAAGCAGGAGAACATCACAAACATTTCCTGAACACATGGATTACCTGTAGAAATGAGAGTTTATGCTAATCATGTTGAAAAAAATAATAATAATAAATTCCTGCATATAGTTATAGAATAATCTTGTATAGAGACTGAAGAAAGGATTGTTTATGATTTTTAACTGCATCTGCTTCCAAAGTTGTGTTCCTAACTCCGTGTTCTCCATACAATGTCTCCCAACAGGTGTAATTGGGTAGGTGTAGGATCAGCAAGGCATGACAGGATGGCATTTTGTCAGCACAGTGTGGCAGGCAGATACTGTGGACCTCCCTCCCAACTGGCACCAAATATAACAGAAGTGACAGGAATCAAAACTAGTAGGTCTGTCTGTATAGTTCTGGTGTTATTTCTGCCTCATAGCATCAAGAATCCATTAATGTGAGGCTTGTTCAAAGAGTACAATTTATCCAACTTTTGCAACATCAAGGGTTTACTGCATTTGTGATTTAAGCATACTGAGTATTCCTAAACATATTTAAGTTAAGCATCACCCACTTCAACTTAGATCTCTCATAACTCAATACACTGTAGATATAATATTAAGGAAGTCAGGAAATGCCTTGTCTTGTACCAGTCACTTTCCTCACCACCACAATAACAGCACACAGTAAAGGAGAACTTCAAGTCAACTCCAAAAACTCACTCTGCAGTTTTTCACTCTTGCCGGATACACTGTCCCGCAGCTGGAGGGGCAGGCAGCCATTGAAAGGGAACGGCACACGGGTGGCACGGCGGCCATTCTTGGGGCGCTGGTTATTGACGAGGTACATGGAGCGCAGGTTGAGAGGGGTGAGCCGCATGGTGGTGGACAGTTGATGGGGTGTGCTGCGTCTGGCCTGGAATTGGGGCAAAGATGTAAGGTAATTGTACTGCCACTTGGAGGAATGTAGTGTAATGCTTGTGTCAGCATATGTTGGTTTCCAGTATGGAATGACATGTGCTCTGTTATATCTCTTGTTCAGTCAATAAGAGCTGTCCTTATTGCATTTCTAAGATTCTTAGATTTCATGTATGTCTAAATTTGGCATATTTGGCTTCCCTGACCCTACAGCCCTGCTTCCTCCACCAAGTCCTCAAGTTTATTGAGGATAGAGAAGGATGTATTTCACCTATTAGGATAGCATAGCAGTTTATGGAGGGGGCAGAGTCCCCCCGTCAGCAAGGTTAGTGACTTTAAAAGATTATGATAGCGTAGCGGGGGTATGGGCTGCGGATATTACCCGTTTGTTGACTAATTTTTAGGGATTTTATCCAAAGGTTGTGTTTTTCTCCTTAGGTTTTTAAGAGATCCCAAATTTGGCCTATTTTAGCCTCTCCCAGCTTCACCCGAAACCCCGTTGTCCCATCAGGTCCCCAAACCTGTTTGTCCTGGAGAGTGGCGGCAATAGAATACTTAAAAATTTACCCATGTATGTATCTTGATTTCACAGTTTCATTCCTTCACTGTGCAGATTACGAGAGAGAGAGAGAGAGAGAGAGAGAGAGAGAGAGAGAGAGAGAGAGAGAGAGAGAGAGAGTTACCCAGAAATGAGGTCTGGTAGTCGGTAGGCTACCGTGCTACCATAGGTGGGAGTAGCGACTCTTACAAATTGCCGACACTACTACTCAGATGCGGCGACTGTTCTCAACATTAACCACACTGAGTGAACCTGCTGCTGATGTCCGCAAATTCCTTAATAAATGGAATACGTGAGACCTGTGTGGTGCCTGATTACAGCAGGGAATGCATCATAGTTACCTAATTCATGAGGAGAGTCGGCTGTGTTTTGATGTTCAGTTGTGGGTCGGGACGGGAGATGGCCCTTTCAACAGCTCTCCCCGCTGATTTTAAACCCCGTGTTGCTATCTGTATTTTCTTATTTGCTTATATATATTTGTTCTTATTATTTATATTCTTTCTGCTTTTTCTTTACCTTATTTCTTCCTCTTGCTTAATTAACTCGTTAATTTCTGTGTTGTACTTCTTCACATTGGTTGTCAGACGTCACTTCTGAGCGCTTTAGGAGAAATGTCTCACGCCTTCCCATGGATTCTGTTTAGACTCCGTGGGTCTCTCTTGCATGATCATTGCACCCATAAATCTCCTCTTTGGTCTTCCTATCTTCCTCCTGCCGAGTACGAGTACATAGGACCATTTCCAGCATCCTCCTTCCCACATGTCTCGTCCCTTTTAATCACATGCCCCAACTATCCCTACTAGTCTCGCCTTTCTTGCCTTGTCCCCGGACTTTTTTTTGTGTCACTCGCTGACTTGACGCGGCCTCACAAACACGAACAGGCAGGTGAACGAGGTAAATATATTATTCTCATAGTAGAAAATGAATGTCACGTGCCGAGTTGATTGTACATGTTGTCTGAGTTCTTTTTCTTCTTGATGCCAATGTAGAAATCACATTATATATTGATTTGTGCTCCTAGCATTCACTATAACTCATAATCTCATATTCTCACTCGCCTCTCACTCTCTCACTATCAAAACACTTCCTGTAACACTGTACTGGCTTGTTCCTTCCACCTGTCTTCTCACTCTCTTTTCACTCGTTCTTACATTCAACCTGTTCCTAAAAAGGGTGACCGTTCTAATCCCTCAAACTACCGTCCTATTGCTTCAATTTCCTGCCTATCTAAAGTTTTTGAATATATATCCTCAACAGGAAGATTCTTAAAAAACATCTATCACTTCACAACCTTCTATCTGATCGCCAGTATGGGTTCCGTCAAGGCCGCTCTACTGGTGATCTGGCTTTCCTAACGGAGTCTTGGTCATCCTCTTTTAGAGATTTTGGTGAAACTTTTGCTGTTGCCTTGGACATATCAAAAGCTTTTGATAGAGTCTGGCACAAAGCTTTGATTTCCAAACTACCCTCCTACGGTTTCTATCCTTCTCTCTGTAACTTCATCTCAATTCCTCTATCTATCAACTCGACACAGCCTTCCAGACAACTATCCCCTCTTCTTCAATGACACTCAACTGTCCCCCTCTTCTACACTGAACATCCTCGGTCTGTCCTTTACTTATAATCTGAACTGGAAACTTCACATCTCATCTCCAGCTAAAACAGCTTTTATGAAGTTAGGTGTTCTGAGACGTCTCCGCCAGTTTTTCTCACCCCCCCAGCTGCTAACTCTGTACAAGGACCTTATCTGTCCATGTATGGAGTATGCTTCACATGTCTGGAGGGTTCCACTCATACTGCTCTTCTAGACAGGGTGGAATCAAAAGCTTTTCGTCTCATCAACTCCTCTCCTCTAACTGACTGTCTTCAGCCTCTCTCTCACCGCCGCAGTGTTGCATATCTAGCTGTCTTCTACCGCTATTTTCATGCTAACTGCTCCTCTGATCTTGCTAACTGCATGCCTCCCCTCCTTCCGCGGCCTCGCTGCACAAGACTTTCTTCTTTCTCTCACCCCTATTCTGTCCACCTCTCTAACGCAAGAGTTAACCAGTATTCTCAATCATTCATCCCTTTCTCTGGTAAACTCTGGAACTCCCTGCCTGCTTTTGTATTTCCACCTTCCTGACTTGAATTCCTTCAAGAGGGAGGTTTCAAGACACTTATTCATCAATTTTTGACCACGGCTTTGACCCTTTTATGGGACTGGCATTTCAGTGGGGATTTTTTTTATTAGATTTTTGTTGCCCTTGGCCAGTGTCCTTCCTACATAAAAAAAAAAAAAAAAGTGGCACTTCAAATTCTGGCGAAGACGTCACGCAGGGTTTGTTTACATTCTGACAGCTGCCAACAAGAACCCTTCAAGGACACACCTGCCACCACTTGCAAACAGGTGTGCATTGCTATACATCCGTCATTGAATCTTGCTAGGGAGGAAGTGAGGACAGCCACGTCACCTGTTGCTGTGTGATGCTGTGTTGCTGGGTGATACTGATCCGCCCCCTTCCTCCCTGCGTCATCACTTCCAGATCCTCGTGATTCCTAAACACACCCAGCCACCGCCACCACCACTTAACCTCTGACCACCCATTATACACGCCTTCATCATCACGTGACCACACACAGCTCGGTAGCCAAAGCCAGGACCAGCTTCAGGTATCGCGGGCAGGTGTCACAGAGCAGGTCATTTTCATAAACAACGGAGCCTCTGAAGGAGTGACGGGGTACTTGTTTTACGGGAGAAGGGCGTTGGTCTACAGTAACGAAAGGATGGGAAAAATGTTCATGTATTCTGTCTTAATGAGAATGTATGATTTTTACTTGAAAGCCAGAAGTGTTAGACTTGTTTTTAAGCCATCATTCAAAATATATGTGATTTTCTTTTCTTTTTATCTAGATTTTGCTGCTGTGGTTATCTGACTTATCCATAATGCTTTTCTAGTTGATAAAAATGAGTATATATATATATATATATATATATATATATATATATATATATATATATATATATATATATATATATATATATATATATATATATATGTAAAACCCTCCACTTGATGCTATGGTGGGCCATAGAAATTATTCAGTGGGGCAAATTTAGTTAAAGGACCACATCCAGTTCATCTGTGGTATAGGAAGTGCCTGTGCAGACGGGTACACCATTCAAGACGTGTGTAGTTGTGTCATAGTAACCCATCACAAAACCTCACTGCCAGCAAGGACAAGTGTCTGACTCATTACACTGATTAGCACCATTGTGTTAAGCTAACCCCCCCCTTCTCTCTCTCTCTCTCTCTCTCTCTCTCTCTCTCTCTCTCTCTCTCTCTCTCTCTCTCTCTCTCTCTCTCTCTCTCTCTCTCTCTCTCTCTCTCTCTCTCTCTCTCTCTCTCTCTCTCTCTCTCTCTACAGCCTTTCCACAGATATGCCATGAGGGGGCAGCAAAGCAGGTCCTCCGTGCTCTGCCAGGGTGAGGGGTAATTCCTCTACCACCTGAAGGTTCAGGAGAGGAAGAGTGAGACTTGCCCACCTCCCAGCACCTAACCCACCACCACTCCGTCAAAACACCCGCCACTTAACATAGTATCTCCATAGCTTTACCTGTATTGGCTAAGGACAGGTGTGCAGGAGGTGAGCTGAGTTACTGGAAGAGAGAAAACTGTTTGTCCGTTGTCTGTTGTGGATGGATGGATGGTGAAACATATTAATAGGATGATATGGAAGTAACGTTTGCGTTTTCATCTGAAGCTTAAGTTATGTTAGGCAAGGTTTGGTTGGATACTATTGGAATAACATTATTATCATTTTCATCTGAGTGGTAGGTTAGGTTAGATTTAAATTCATTCAGTTCATTGATTTTACTGCTGATCCTTTCAATGTGTAGCTCACAACCTGAAAAAAATATATTTTCCCAAGAGACAAAACAGTTAAATGTCTGTAAATTAGTGGGCTGAGAGTACTCCCTTAATCCTCATTTAGTTACCTGCAGCTTGCACTAGGATGAGGAATTGTGTGAGTGAAAGCATTACTCAATAGTTGATGATAATGGGAAAGATAATTGGATGAAGGCAACAAAAAACTATCACAAATGTGGAGATTAAATTCTCATTTGCCTCATGACTTTTAAACCACAGGCTCACTGCTACATAATAGTTGGTGGTTTTATATTTGTCCCTTACAAGTGGATTCCTCTGATAGGGATCATTAGTACAGCTGATTACATTGTTTGGTGATCCATTGTTATTTGTTTACCATATACAGATAAACAACTTGATAAGGAGCCATTGAAAAAGTAAACTGATGTCAGAGAGTGATGGAGAGTGGAGTCCGTGGGGTGGTGAAGAAGAGGAGCTGGAGCAGCCTTTGATTCGAGACCCAAAGACACACTCCCAGCAGGTGTGTGGATCAGATTTGCTGGTTGAAACTGAATATGTACAAGATATTCAACACAGGTGGATGTCATTTAGACTATTATTGAATGAATTTAACTGCAAGAAGCCATGTTTACATTTCTTTACATCATCCATTAGTAGACAGCACTTGTACAATTGTAAGGTAGATTAGAATATGATTTTCTACCAACATTAATTATAATACAGTGTCAGAAAATATGTTTTGTTGTGTTTGCAGAGGTCAGAGGCAGCCATGGGGGACGCAGTCCTCACCTCACCCCTGGTGGGCAGCCGTCCGGCACGTGCTCCCCAGTACTTCACTGCTCTCTCAGGTTGGTGCCGCCAGACATTCCAAAGAAGCTACAGCAGTGACTCACCAAAACAAATACATACTTATGTATATTTTAATTATACTCACCTACACACACACAGCTTTAGAGCAGGAGTTTCACTGAGAACAAATATTAGTGTATAATTTTCTTACAGCCACTCTTGGAGCATTTGCAATGGGTACTGTGCTGGGCTACTCCTCCCCTGCCGGTGCCCAGCTGATAAACAATCCCACTCATGATTTTGTGCACCTGGACAAGAGTCAGAACTCACTGTTCTCCTCCATCATGAATGTGGGAGCCCTGGTAGGTGGGCCGGTGGGTGGCCTGTGCCTCAACAAGCTGGGGCGGCGCGGCACCATGCTGGCCTCTGTCGTGCCCTTCATCAGTGGCTGGCTCATCATTAGTTAGTATTTGCATCTCATTTTTATATTTTCCACAGAATGCAAATGTAGTCCCTAATGTGACATTAAAGGCCTGACACTTCTGTATAGATTTTTGGCTTAGTAATCCCCTTAACTGGCTCCTGTGATGGGAAGAGACTGGCCCCTCACCATATGGTTGGGTGGGAAAAATGCTGCCAATATATTCCCTGTGTGTTGTGAAGGGGAATGTAGGGCATGGAGACAAGAGACTGGGAGCTCCTCTTGTTTGTATTGTTATTGGCTCATCTATCCATGTTTAGTAGGATATCAGCCTGATATAGGATAGAAGGATGATCTTATGACCCTTGACTTGTTTCAGCCAGTATTTATGAATGTTCATACATATCTATAGTGTTTAATGATTTAAAAATGTACAATTCTGGTTTTTATTTAATTCTCATTTGTGTATGTCTGTTTTCTCAGCATTTGCTCAAAACTTTGCCATGCTGCTGGTGGGACGTGTGTTGACAGGACTGTGTTGTGGCATCACCTCCCTCTCTGTGCCAACCTACATTGCCGAGTACTCCTCGTCGGACATCAGGGGAACGCTGGGTGAGGCTTCCAAACCTCATTACACAGCATCAGCCTTTCCTCAGGCTGTGCTGTTCACATTACATATTGTTGTTGTAATACTTGCTTCAAGAGTTTAGCCATGGGAGTTCATCTGTAAAATTCGTGTGTTCATCCTTAGGCAGTCAGTTTTGTTGGTAACCAATTGTATGTATTGGCTGTGCTGTCTGGTGATCTTTGCTGATGCCATTTTAATGTCATTTTATCACTTAATGAAGATGTAATTGTGTGGTGTGCAGGAAGCAGCTTTCAGTTGATGGTGACGCTGGGCTTGCTGTACTCCTACGTGCTGGGGGCTGTGTTGCCATCCTGGCGCCTGCTGGCCGGCCTGTGCATCATTCCTGTCACCCTGTATGCCATACTCATGTTCTTTGCCAAGGAGTCCCCAAGCTACCTGCTGTTCAAGGGCAAGGAGGATCAGGCTGCAGCATCTTTGCAGTACTTCAGAGGTACTGCTGCACCAACTCAAATTGATGGTTGGACTCTTACTGTACAAGCATCATCACAAACTACTAAGGATTTTAAAAGCATGTATAAAAGTTAGAAATGTGATATATCAGTTTATACACGTGTGTGTGTGTGTGTGTGTTCCCATCCAGGAAAGGACAGCCACATTCAGACTGAGCTGGACATGCTGCGTGCGGCAATGGAGGAACGGCAGCAGAGCACAGCCTCCTGCTCAGACCTGCGCAAGCCATACATCCTCAAACCGTTCTTCATCTCCTTGAGCCTCATGTTCTTCCAGCAGTTCTCGGGCGTCAATGGCGTCCTCTTCAACCTGACCATCATTTTCAGTGTAAGTCATCTCCTTGAAGGACAGAATTAAAGAAGAGAGGCTGAGTGGAGTGTTCATCTCCATGCCATTATATTTAAACACTTCTTTTAGTTTACTTCTTCACTTTCTTGGATTCTGTAAGAATTTCCAAAGTGTATGTGTTAAGACCTGTGCAGCAAGTGTGCAGCAGTTCTGCACCACACCAGGGGGTGTGACCATTGTTTGCTGCTGACCCTTGCACAGTGTGGCCAATGGGAATTAGACCTCTCCCCACCTGAGGCCCATACAGACTCAGGGAGTACCTAAAGGTGCGAGTGTGTTGATGTGGGCACCAACCTCTTTTGTGGGAGATTTCTGCCAGTTATATATATTTCAAGACAAAATTTTTGAATGAATATCAGTAGATAACTTTAAAAATACTTACACATGTCAGATGCTGTCATGATATGAATGGATATGTACATGCATAGGGCAGATCTGTTTCCTTAGAAAGTTTCCATGAGTGGCAAGGACAAGACAAGCATCCCTTAGTATGTGGCTTTCCCCCTTAGAGTGCTGGCTCCAACATACCAGATGACGTGAGCTCCATTGTGGTGGGCGCAGTGCAGGTGATGGCAACCTTCCTGGCCACAGTGCTCATGGATAAGGCAGGGAGAAAGCTGCTACTCATTGCCTCCTCCTCCATCATGGCCTTGTCATTGGGTATGGCTCACCACTGGGACAAGTGTAGCTTTCAGTAGCTCACTGCATCAGGGATTGCCTTCATATTTCCATTGTTGACTAGTTGTTACCAAATATGGAATGTATTCTGTGTAATGGCACCTCTAGGCTTTGGAATTATCATGTCTAAAGGGAATAGAAGATATGTTTGCATTAAATGGCAATGCAGATATGGTGAGAATCTGAGGTGAAGGATCATAGGGATGACAGATTCAATAGAAATGTCTGTGATTATAGTTTGTCACTATATATACCAGGTCAGCAATCCCACATGAAGTATCCCAGACAGAGCACCACACACTTACACACACACACACACATCATTCACACTCTGGTGGAAAGGGACAGTCTCGTAGACCAGTGCACTACACCCCTTGTCGTTGTAGTAGCAGATGAATGTGTTATTTAGTCAAAGAAAGATATTTTGAAAGTAGTGAAGTGAGTTGCAATTGGTGGGATGCACACCCTCAACTTAACATGTATGATATTGCCTCTTTCAGTTGCTCTGGGTGAGTTTTTCTACATGAAGACAGAGGATGCTTCATGGGCCACAAAGACCTTGGGCTGGCTGCCTCTGGTGTCCCTCATGGTGTTCATCTTCTCATTCTCAATTGGTTATGGCCCTATTCCCTGGCTTATGATGGGTGGGTGTCTGTGCACAGGCTCACTTTCTGTACTATCTCACTACTGTTTGTGATTGCAAGTCCAAAGTGCCTTGTGTTTGAGCCTGCTTATGCAATATGTTGAGGAAATTATTACAGGAAATGTGTGTTACATGGTAGTATTTGTCCCCTCCTTCAGGTGAACTCTTCTCTCCTGATGTGAAGGAGATGGCAGCCAGCCAGGCCACCATGTTCAACTGGACTCTTGCCTTTTTGGTCACCTTTATTTTTGCTCCACTTGAAGTGAGTTTATTGCCTTACTATAAATATTCATATCATTGTTTCACTTCTGAGTGTGAAGTTTTATGAGCATTGATGGTAATGTGCAAGAAAAGTTTAGGTGGTGTGTAAGTGGAGGGGCAGCCCATGTTGTCAAGTGGTCTGCTTTACCATTATATGTATACAGGGATGTCTTTTTATCTGCCTGGAAATGCTGAGTTTTAAGTCTTCTTTCTCATCTGCAGTCTGCTCTTGGTGATGCTGGCCTGTACTGGGTGTTCTCTGCACTGTGTGTGGTGAACTTGGTGTTCTGCATCACCGTGGTGCCTGAGACTAAAGGCAAGACCCTGGAGGAGATCACTGCCTCCTTTGGTGCGCCAGCCCCCTCAGTGACAATAGGGAGACGCAACTCCTCTGACTGTTGATGCTTGGTTGTCCATAATACGGCTGTGAGGCTTGAGTGGGCTGTTTCTAAGTTCAGCTGTGTATCAGGGAAGACAATGAACAATATCAGAATTGCACAGATGTGATACCTAAGTAAGTTCATGAACGAGTGAGTTTTCAGTATTCACGAATCTTTTCTTGGTTGTGTGTGCCCTTTTGCTGTTAGTGATATTTATTGATTACTTAATTTTGTTTCTTATATTTTATCTTATTTCATTTATTTATGCTTATTTTTATTTATTTGTTTATTTATCTTATTTTATTTTATTTATTTATTCATTAATTTTTTTTTGCATATTTCACATTATCCAATTACTGTATAATGATGAGAAGGCACAGTGAGGGTACAAGGATATATGAAAATATATGAAGAACCTTAGTTGGAATTAGCTGCACTAGAAGGGATAAAATTTCATCATATATACCCTCAGTGAGGCTCCATCCCACTAAGACCTCAATGCTTTGCTGTCCCACCTCGACTATTTTCAAAGGCCTCAGAGATGATTATTTGAGTTCTGAAGGCTGTTTCACCTTTTTAGTAATGTAAAATTCTTGTTAATATGTTACTATAACCATAAAAACAATCTTTAAAACTCCAAGCTGCTTCATCTCGAGCATTTTGAAAGTAGTGGAGGTGCGGTGCAGAAGTGTTTCAGAATATGGTCATAATCTGTGTGCAGCAAACTACTGACCACTTTTGTCATGCAGAAGGAAAGGCAGCTAAACTTCCATAACTAATTTTTATGCAAAGTATCACAGTTTTGTGTGTCTCGTTGCTTTTGTTACCCATAATTTGGTAATTTGGTTGATATTATTACATACTATAATTTGCTTCCTGTTGATGCCATTTATTTCTATCATTATTTTTACCTAGGTTAATTTTTTTCATGTACTTGTATATGGTTTTAGAAGAATGTGTGTGCAGTGAAGATGCTGCTGCTGATAGGCATGCACATTCCTGTACATGGTGAATACAAGGGCTTCATTGCTGCCATTGAGGATAACGGACAAAACAGACCTACTTAAATGTGAATTTTTTAATAAGTATAACAAATTTACCAGAATTGATTACTGGTAGAATGTCGTATACTTCAATAACTATGTATAAGAGAAATTCTTGCCATTATATCTGTTTGGGACCAAAGCAGCACAGTACATATCTTCGTTAACACTTATTTACTGATGGATGAACAAGAGGACAGTTTTGGGCTGGGCTTACCTATATTAATTAAGAGGTATTCTTGTGTTTTAATTGCACTAGTTTTCTTAAACAGTAGTAAATATTATTTTGGTTTTCATGCATGTCTTCCCAATTCAAGAATTCTGCACAATCGCCAAGAAAGAAAAGCAGTGAAAACTTGATTAATCATCTCTTTTGTCCTTGAAAACCTGGATTCTTAAGATGTAAGAGACAAGAATTGTTATTTGATTTTTACATGAGTATTACATGAACCGAAGTCAGTATTCACAACCAAATGTTGCTGTTATGTATATATATATATATATATATATATATATATATATATATATATATATATATATATATATATATATATATATATATATTATACTTTATTTAGTGTGCCTGTATACATTTGCGGTGTCACCAACTCCAGAAATGATGACTTACTGAACAAAGAGCATCAGTGTGACCTCGAGAAAACTTAAATCATTCTTAAACATTAATGATTTCTTGAAATATCTTTACATAAATCTTTATCTTTTTCGTGTTGATTTTATTTTATTTCACTTGTAAACGTGCTTTTTTTTTTTTTTAGGATTCCTTTGATATATTTGTGTGCATTATACTCTGTGCACACAAATCATAAAATGTGGGTTTTGATGTGCAATATGTCACCCAAAGAATCCTCCCAAGCCTGTGTTGTGCCCCGTAAAAGTGGCTTACAAAACCATGCTGCTGGGGATCCATAGATCTCAGCCATGTGTCCCGCTCCTCGCACACCACTATCAGTCACCCCACAGATCTGAGCCCTGTCTCCTGGCCCCCCACCCCCCATACACACACACACACCCCTCAACCCCAACACCAGACATCTCCCATCCTGCCAGCTGGGTCCACCACCTACACACTGCTCGCCCTTTTACTCAGGTTCTCTCAAGTAAAACCTATCAAAATATTACGTTATTTTGTCATTCCCATGACTTCCCCTCCTACCTTACCTACATACTCTTACTTAAATACTTTTATTCTGTAAAAGTGCTCTCTCTCTCTCTCTCTCTCTCTCTCTCTCTCTCTCTCTCTCTCTCTCTCTCTCTCTCTCTCTCTCTCTCTCTCTCTCTCTCTCTCTCTCTCTCCATCAAGCCAGAACATTCCTTATCAACATGGTCATTCCTCAGAGCATAGATCCATATTAAATGTATTTATAACATCTTCATCACAGACCGAATGATCTTTTGTCTTGTTAATGAAAAGTATTTGAAATAGAGTGACGCAAATGTGCATTTTCAAACACGTGCATTATTAACCTTTGTGTTGCGTGGTATAAGCTGAAAGACTGAAAGGCCCATATTCTGAAACGCTTTGCTCTCTCACCACAGCCATCTCCGAAGTCCACAGAGATTACTAGCCGGGTTTTCAGGAGTGTTTCTGCTATTAATAATATAGAAATCTTGTGGGGGGGGGGTAATATCCTCATACAACAGTAGAAGAGAATGAAGAACAACAACAGCATGAAGAAAGAGGAGGAAGAGTAATTCTAATACCACATAAATTAAGGGAGAGAATTTAACTGCTTTTGCAGAAACAAAGAACTGTTCGATTCATTGAATGATTTTTCAGTTTAGCCACCCTAACAAAGTAAATATAAAAGTGGAGTTCAAGCTGTTTCTTACACTGATTAAGAGGAAAAACCCACGTTCTTATTCTAGCAATGGCATATTTACCATCAGACACTGTAATGATCTCAATTCACTCATGCTTACTTTGTATTAATCTCATTCACTTTTTTTTTTTTTTTTATGCTAAGAGGACCAAGAGCAACAAAAGTTCTCTCTCTCTCTCTCTCTCTCTCTCTCTCTCTCTCTCTCTCTCTCTCTCTCTCTCTCTCTCTCTCTCTCTCTCTCAGATCCGCAACTTCCCGTTTCTCCGACGCGGAGGCGGAGCTTTTGTGATCTAAAAATATGCTGTTGTGGATATTAAGGCGGATCTTTTGTTGCATTAAAACATGGATACGGATAATAATGCAGATATTTTCACTAGGATGTTTCATGGATGCGGATTCTGAGGCGAATATCCGATATATCACTACTAGGTGTGAAGTCATGATAGAGTCTGGCACAAAGCTTTGATTTCCAAACTACCCTCCTACGGTTTCTATCCTTCTCTCTGTAACTTCATCTCAAGTTTCCTTTCTGACCGTTCTATTGCTGCTGTGGTAGACGGTCATTGTTCTTCTCCTAAATCTATTAAGAGTGGTGTTCCTCAGGGTTCTGTCCTGTCACCCACTCTCATCTTATTATTCATTAATGATCTTCAAAACCAAACTTCTTGTCCTATCCACTCCTACGCTGATGATACCACCCTGCACTTTTCCACGTCTTTTCATAGACGTCCATCCCTTCAGGAGGTAAACATATCACGCAGGGAAGCCACAGAACGCTTGACTTCTGATCTTTTTAAAATTTCTGATTGGGCAGAGCAAACTTGGTATTGTTCAATGCCTCAAAAACTCAATTCCTCCATCTATCAACTCGTCACAACCTTCCAGACAACTATCCCCTCTTTTTCAATGACACTCAACTGTCCTACTCTTCTACACTGAACATCCTCGGTCTGTCCCTTTACTTATAATCTGAACTGGAAACTTCACATCTCATCTCTAGCTAAAACAGCTTCTATGAAGTTAGGTGTTCTGAGACATCTCCGTCAGTTTTTCTCACCCCCCCCAGCTGCTAGCAAATTCTGTACAAGGGCCTTATCCGTCCATGTATGGAGTATGCTTCACATGTCTGGGGAGGTTCCACTCATACTGCTCTTCTAGACAGGGTGGAATCAAAAGCTTTTCGTTTCATCAACTCCTCTCCTCTAACTGACTGTCTTCAGCCTCTCACCGCCGCAATGTTGCATATCTAGCTGTCTTCTACCGCTATTTTCATGCTAACTGCTCTTCTGATCTTGCTAACTGCATGCCTCCCCTCCTTCCGCGGCCTCGCTGCACAAGACTTTCTTCTTTCTCTCACCCCTATTCTGTCCACCTCTCTAACGCAAGAATTAACCAGTATTCTCAATCATTCATCCCTTTCTCTGGTAAACTCTGGAACTCCCTGCCTGCTTTTGTATTTCCACCTTCCTATGACTTGAATTCCTTCAAGAGGGAGGTTTCAAGACACTTGATATTCATCAATTTTTTGACCACTGCTTTGACCCTTTTATGGGATTGGCACCAGTGTCCTTCCTATATATAAAGAAAAATAAAATAAAATAAATAATACTATCCAAATATTCAAGTCTGTCATGAAACAAAACACATTTTCTCTCACAGCAAAAATTTTCCCTTGTCTTCTGTTTCAATTCATTAAGTTTCGCTCACTCGCAGCCATTTGAATCAATCCCCGAAACCCAACATGGGAACAAAAGTCACCCTAATAGGCTTGAAAGAAAGCATCCCCGCACGCAGCCCATCTTAACCACTAGCCCGATGAGACCAGACACACAGGAGAATACAACCTGCCTGCTTTCCCAACCCCATTGATCATTTTGAAAAAGTTCGTCTGCAGCGTCTCCCAGAACTAAACCCAGCGCGGGACTACTTGAGGGGAAATAAGGCCTTCTGTCCCGTGTCCTTGATGTCCTAATAGCGATGTCCACGTACCAGGTAAGGTCCCTGGAGGAGGCGGACCAGATCATCAGGGAGCACGAGAGGAAGACCAAGACTACATACGCCCTTCTGCGCTCCACCAAGAACTTCGGCTGTGTGGACGTCCCAGGTGAGGCAGGCAGGCCAAGGGTGAGGTGATGCTGGGGTGAGGAGGCAGGATCTGGAGGCTGGGCCAGGGGTCAGTGAGGTGGCTGATCCAGGGGTGGCGCAGGCTGGAGGGGTTGGGGTAGTTCAGGTCAGGAGGCAAGCCCAGGGCAGGGGTGGTTCAGAGGTGGTGACGTTATTCCAGAAGTGGCTCATTGGTGGTTTAGGTGAGGAGGCAAGTCCAGGGTTGGTTCAGGGGAGGCCCAGATGAGGTGGCAAGCCCAGGGGTGGTTCAGGGATGCCCAGGTGAGGTGGCAAGCCCAGGGATGGTAGAGGTGAGGTGGCCCAGGTCAGGAGCCATCCTTGGGGGGTGTTCTGCTAGGGTCAAGGGTTAAACAGACTTTTCTTCAGTTTCATGTGAAATCATAAGTCAAACAATGTCATAAATCTTGTTCACTTTATCACTTGTCAATTAATTAAGTAGGTGTAAAGTAATGCTGATTAAGTTAAAAGTTTAGCTAGAGTGCAAGTAGGAACTGCAGCTTGCTTGTGGAGCTGGTGACACTATCTGATTGTTTGTGGCACGGTGCCAATGTTTGCAGCGTGTGCCAACGATGAGAACGAGGTGCGGTTTGAGACGGTGGGTGTGCCATACTGCGGGGTGCCATTCTTTGTGGCTGGACTCAAGATCCTCCAGTGCCAGTCCTACAGAGTGCGAGGAGGAAGGAAAAAGAAAGAGATAAAAATAGAGGTTTGTGGTGCATGTCATTTATAGACAAACTTAATTTGTACTGTTGCTTTTTTATATTTCATTAACCTTAGGATTTGAGTGTGTTGCTAGAAGGTGATCTGTTGTGAGCTAAGAAATTTTGTGGTGCATTTCATTTGTGGAATAATTTATGGGAATGGATTTTTATACTTAATCGATGGTAGAATTCATATATGGGTGTGCCTGGTGGAGAGTGATGTATTGTGAGACAAAAAATTGAGTTTTAGAAGTTATATTTTGTATCTATGAATACAATGACCCAAATGTAGAGGCCTCACAACCTTGCTTGAGCATTTGTTGAACCCGTTGCTCAGTCAGTAACATGCTGGGCTTTCATGCAGTGTTTCATGCAAGGACTGCCATGTGTAGACCTAATGGCATTTTGTACCAATCCTAATTTTCTTACATTCATAGGTAAAGACATACAGGAATATCATAAAAAAAGGAAGACAAAGGTGCAATTGAACCATATTGTTGTTGACTGGTTAAAAAAAAGTCCCACCAAGGTGCCAGTCCTCAAAGAAGAAACAAGAGGATTAACCAAAAACAAGAGAAGTGTTTTGAGACCTCTCTGGTGTGCTTATATTGGTAACAATAAACTATAGGAATATTATATAAAACAAAGACAAATGTGCAACTAAACTATCTGGTTGCAGCTGACTGGTTCTGGTGCAGGTGTGATTGGCGAGGCGGGGGTTGGGGATGCAGGGGGAGAGGACGACGGGGACTCGCTGCAGCCCAAGCCAATGGTCAAGAAGAAGAAGAAGGCTGGCCGCACCCACAAGGTCAGCTGCACCGCCACCATCATCATGAAGGAGGTCATCTACTACCCAGAGTTCCAGGTGAGTGGACTGCATTCTCAAACACTTCCAGCTGGACCTCCATTACTTCCAAAAGGCGGTATTTGAAATTACATCAGTTTTAAGGGTGATTTTACAGTTTTAATGACCAATTAACAAGATTTGTATGTTATGAAAACCTGGCCAGTGATCTCTGTGGCTTTTGAAAATAGTTGTGGTGAGATAGCAAAGTATTTCTTAATACAGGCCTATTACTTGTGGTTTGCTTAAAAAACAACCTTGTCTTTCATGAATACAGTATATTTCTTTGCTGACTAATTTGTGTTCACGATCATCATTAAGTCCTTATTCGTTACTAAACATTGCGGGAATGTATTATTATTTTCACCTCTTCATCAGTAATTTCATTCCCTGCACCAGAGTAAGGACATCTAAAATCAAGCCAGCATTTACCACCACAAGAGCTGAGCTTCACCCACTCACGCCTCCAGCTCCAGTAGATAGTGGTACAGTCTCGGAACAACTTGGGTCTCTTCTCCACAGCTCTTTGAACACTCCAAGAACAACCGCATTGCTGTGGCGCGTCAGCTGAAGGACGCCCTTAAGTCCAAGGCACCAGTGCAGAAGGACAGGATAATATATGTGACAGTGCCAGCCATGTCAGACCACTTTGGGCACACTGTTGGCCTGGTGAGCTGCTTCTATGCCATCCATGCTTCATTTTCCAGTCTCTCATAGCCACATACCTTTATTGCCCTTTCTTCTTACCATGAGCATTTAGCTTTGCCTTCACTGCCAGGCTTTGCATTCCATGGCTGAATTGGAGGAGTATTGCTACTGTGTTCCCAGTGTGTTGTAAGAGGCAACTGGTAGAGACAGAGAAAAAGAGAGAAGACTTGGACTTGATATGTAAGAAGAAACTGAGAGGAACAGAGAGAGAGAAGACTGGAGTTTACTTTTGTATATTTACTCCTGCAGTGGGGATCTCAGCCTGACATGTCAATGAACTTCTCAGTGATATATGTTTTATAATATATGTAGGATGTGTCTTTGCTGAATATTTGATAATCTTTAATAAGACTAAGATTTGGTGCAGGTGATAATAGTGTCTTGCATTTTGTTATTTCTTTGCAGATTTATATTGGTGTACTAATGTTTTTTTTCTCCTGTCCCTAATCATCGCATGGCCTCAGGGCACATCCAAGGTTAGTAGAGAGAGATCAGATTTTTTCCTTAATCTAAACATGGTGTGGAGAGTTGCTGGCCAAGCAGAAGTTCTTGCTTTACATTGCATTACATTAGAGAAAGAGTAATGATCCAGAATGCATCTCCCCACCAGGGCAGGCTGACAGGCAGACCTTGTCCCCAACACAGCCAGACACTTTGTAACCATACTTTCATTGATTTTTTGGGAAAGACAGCCTTGGTATATGTATTTATGTATGTGCTTTCATTGATCTAAATATTTTTTACTACCAGTTTCCTCACTATAATATTAAGAACCCAAGTAACCCATCTATTCTCCTTTCCTCCCCAAGTAATCCTTCTATTCTCTTACCCTTCCACACCAGTTACCTAAGTACAATAATAGGAACTCCAGGTAACTCTTCTCTTCTCTCATCCTTTCACAGCAGCAGGGCGGCAAGCGGCTGTTTGTGAAGAATGACTTCTACGGCCACAATGAGCCGGGCTCCAGCAACCGAGTGTATTACCCAGTGAAGCAGGAGAAGCTCAACGTTGCTCAGCTGGCCCGCCGCATGAAAGTGGATGAGGACGACACAGAGGCTCGAGCCAGGGAAGTGAGGGAGATTCTACAGAGTATCATGGGCCTCACTTATAAGGTAGGGCAAGTTAGGTGAGGATATAAACATGCAAGAAACCACACACACACACACACACACACACACACACACACACACACACACACACACACACACACACACACACACACACACACACACACACACACACACACACACACACACACACACACACACACACAAGAGCAACAAGAACAAATTAAAAAAAAAAAAGATAATAACAAGCCTACCCAAGTTATATAGCAACCCCAAGATCCAAGGCATTGATTGTGTCTCCATATTCCTTATGTGGAGACCTGCATTACAGTTCTGTAGTTTCATTCCATTGAGTTAGGTGTGCCAAGCATGATTACCCATATCAGTGAAGGAGGCAACATTTATCAACATGCATCTGTCTATTTATCAGTGTATTATTCCTGCTGTTCATTCACAAGTTCAGTAATGTAATCTCAGATGAAGGACTTTGAATTAACAAGGTGAGTCTTGCAGCAACCAGGAACAACGGAGGCATACCGGGAGCTGCACAAAGACCTGAGCCAAGCCAGACTGAAGTACCAGCAGACCATGGACACGCTACTTGGCGGAACACCCGTCGCCCAGATCCATGTGGTGGACGGCCTGGTGAGCCAGAATGGAGACCCTCTGGGTGAGTGGCCTTCCTCCACCTGTCTGTCCTGCTGTTGTGGTGCTGATTTGTCAAGCAAAGACTCACCAGTTGTGTTTCCAATTACCATGTAGCTTAGTTAAAGCTACATAGTTTTTTCAATGGTGTTTTTATGGTTCTGGTGACAAATTAACAAGATTTCTACATTATTAGCAGGATTATACAAAGGATAGCAAGAGTCTCAACAACCTTGGTATCAACTGACTACACATATATACAATTCATCCCAAACAGAATCAGCACCACAAACAAACAGTGCAGGGGAAACGTGGCCAGCAACCCGTGCCACAGTGGTCACCACCACCACAGGGGTCAACGTATCCCAGGCAGTGGTTGTGTCCTCGCCCACCACCACCACCACCACCATTGCTGCCGTGCCACAAGTCCAGCAGAACCCAAGTGCAGGAGCCGCCACCACCGCCCCTACTGATGGCAATAACCAGGAGACCAGTATCTTCATTGAGGCCATGGAAGCGATCTTGAACTCTCAGATGTAATGGGTGCTGGCTGGCTGGCTGGATGGATGGGTGTGGCAGCGCTGGTGGGACTGAGCTCTCTGCTACCTTCTTCTAGTGCATTATACTGTATCATGGATGTAATAGACTAGTTTCATCCTTTTCTCATCTTCTGGGCAGCTGTGTGTGTGTGTGTGTGTGTGTGTGTGTGTGTGTGTGTGTGTGTGTGTGTGTGTGTTGTAACAATCATTTTTTCATGCTGTAGTTTTGTAGGAGAAATGCAGGTTAGTTGTATGATTATTGTAAGGATTTGACAAGAGGATTCACTCATTATATCT
This sequence comes from Scylla paramamosain, assembly GCF_035594125.1. Classification (NCBI taxonomy): domain Eukaryota; kingdom Metazoa; phylum Arthropoda; class Malacostraca; order Decapoda; family Portunidae; genus Scylla; species Scylla paramamosain. Next base: position 668,713 of record NC_087187.1, read on the forward strand.
TGTGTGTTCCTCTCTCTCTCTCTCTCTCTCTCTCTCTCTCTCTCTCTCTCTCTCTCTCTCTCTCTCTCTCTCTCTCTCTCTCTCTCTCTCTCTCTCTCTCTCTCTCTCTCTCTCTCTCTCTCTCTCTCTCTCTCTCTCTCTCTCTCTCTCTCTCTCATATTGATCCCTTGATGACAATTGTTCTGCAGTTTTTTCTTACACTAGAAAATTATATCTATTTTTTGATTGTTTGTTTATTTGTTCTCTGACTTTATATTTATCATACATTGGTATATTTCTACGTATTCATGTCTCAGCAGTGCAGCTTGGACATTTCCTTGCACGTGTTAATGTTGAAAACTATTATTGTACATACCTGGCCATCAATCCCAGGGTCTAACACTTCCTGACACATTTTCACCAGTAAAGTTATGTACATACTTGTGCCACATTCAACAATGTACACTGACACTGTAATATATTTCCCAGCACAAAAAATTGTTTATACTTGGGTTAAGTTCAGGTTAATTTAAGAACATCAGAAAATAAGGGAAGCTGCAAGAGACCATCAGGGCAACACGTGGCAGTCCCTGTGTGGAGGTCATACCGGAAGAAGGTTCTATATGACTTGACTTATATTAGTTGTGTGGACCATGCAGGTGTCTTGGGACCAGGACACAGGTTGTGAAAGGCTGAGGTGGATGTATGGCACCAGGTGGACCATCCATGTGTCTTGGGGTCTGGATGCACAGGTTCTGGAAGGCTAGGGTGGATGTGTGGTGCCCAGTGGACCATCCAGGTGTCTTGGGGTCTGGATGCACGGGTTCTGAAAGACTGAGGTGGATGTGTCAAGTTTTTGACACTTCATCATCTCAGAAGAAAATGTTTACTTTCCTAATAAGTTGTTTTTTTTATATATATATATATTTTTTTTTTCATTTTTTGCTACTTTTACTTATCAGTTTCATGACATTTATGTATTTTCTTTTCAGAATGACATTGTTTATTGAAATTTATCTTTAGGTGAATTCAGAGCAGTATTTTTATTTCTTTTCTTTTTTTTTTTTTTTTGATACACATGTTTTGTGCAAATCTTGTTTACATTTAGATCTTCAACAGTCAGAAATGGGTGCTATACATATATAGGGTAATTATGATCTGATATGAAAGCCATACATATCATCTACAATATCATTACTGCTGCTTTTGCCAGTTTGATGATTCTATCTGTGTCTACATACCTGGCTGGCAATCCCACACAGGGTGGCCCAGACGAGGCACCACACACTACAGAAAAAAATGTAAAGTAGTTCAGTAATTGATAGTAAGTAAGCTAAGCAAGCAGTCTATACTTCTATGCAAGATCATAGTGTTTTGTATGTACAACAGCTGCTGAGATACAGACAATGAAACATTTGAAATAATCACCCATTTTGCTGTCAAGTGGTCTTACAAAATCAACTCAGCTTACACCAGGCTGTTTTGTTGACTGAGGCATGGCAGTGCTAGGGTCATGATGAGTAAGCACACCCAGGCCTGTCTGGGATGGGTCATGGCCAGGGATTGGTTCTCAGATGCTCAGGAAGGAAATTATGTCATTGTGGGAGTGAGAATAATTCTGGAAGTATAGTTTACATGGTATATCTAAGTTGGGGTGAAAACACATCCCCTGTGGCAAATGGGTACTTTGTTTTGCAGTATGTATGTATGTATGTACATGACACTTTGTCTGGTAATCTTTTGAGTTATTGTTTCAGTATTGTCATTGGTTTATGATATGTACATTTTTAGCTGTATAGTAGTTGTTTCCTTCATTGTACAAAAGTATATATATATATATATATATATATATGTTACGCATAATGTGGACAATTGCCTAATGTGAACATTAGGCAGAAAATTGCCTAATGTGTACATCAAGCAAGTAGGTTGCGTAAAGTTTACAAATTGTTAACATTAGGCAAAAAATGCCTATTGTTCAAATTATGCAGCTCAATTTTGCCCAATGTGAATAAGGAAAACATAATTAATTAATGCAATATTAGTATAAGTAAAATAGGTCAATCGATCTCAGGGTTCAGTTGAGTCCAATCACAAATTTTTGCATGATCTGCCTGGGTGACAGCGCGAGTTGCATTTAATTTCTTTTCTTAGGCAGCTGCACCTTCCTGATGTACATTGAGTAGTACATTGACACTTTGTATAACCTTGCCCACCAGTGGCTCTTGCTGTTGCTGTTCTCATCGATAGGCAGATATCAGGAACCTCTTCAGACTTTATAAGGGTCTGTTTGATCCCACTTAGGTCAGCTGGTGTAAATTTTGTTCTAATAATAACCTAACCTAACCTAACCTAACCTAATCTAACCTAACCTAACCTAACTATAACAGACCCAAAGTTTCGAACAACATTCGAACAAAACTGTAGACACTGGTTTGTCATTCAATTCACATTAGGCAAAATACCCTTGCCTAATTTGAAAATCATGCCTAAAGTGGACATTAAGCAAGTAAGTTGCCTATTGTCAACATCGTGCAAACAAATTGCCTAATATGAAGATTAGGCAATTTCACTGCCTAATGTTCACATTAGGCAATTATCCACATTATGCGTGACATATATATATATATCAGTATCCAAGTTGTTGATTTAAGTATTAGTTACCATGATACCATTGCTGTCTTATACATGAAGCCTTGGGGAGACTGTTGGCAGCAGTGGCACTTCCCATAGGGAGATAGGAATGATGGTGGTGGTGGTGTTGGTGAGGGATGTTTCTTGGGGATCGGGAACAATGTGGTTAAACATCCTGAGTGAGTAGGGATGGTGGTGGGCATTCCCAGGAGAAAAGGAGAGGATTGAAGTAGTGGTGGTGGTGGTGGTGGAATGAGATACGTCTGTCATTGTCAACCTCTCCGTATTTTATCTTCTCCATCCTGTCTAAACTCCCCTCTGATAGAAATTGTAGCTTTTCTAAGTACAGTATGCTTCAAACCCTCTCTTAATAACAATGGATCTGGTACATTACCCCCCTCTGTATTACTTATTTAATAAGTAACACTGGTGCTTCACCTGATTGAGCCATACATACATATGTATCATTATCATGTGTATAGCTGTTGCAAACTGAGAATTGTGTAAATACTTGTATGAATTTGTCATTAGATTTGCATTTACAACAAATTCTATGCCGAAATACTTCCACAAACATGAACCTGTTACTGTAATGAAAACTCACATACATGATAGAATAAAATTTCATGTGCCCTTCTTAGACTATAGTTCATTCTCAAACTTTATAAAATCACATTGTTACTTAGAGTAAAGAAAAAAAATTGTATGTGAATAACTATAGAGGTGATTTTTTTTTTTTTTTCAGCTAATTACAAAAATATCATTCTAACTCGTTAAAGTGTCCAGAATAACAAAAAAATAAAATAAATAAATCAATCAATAAATGGTCTGCACTTCCATTGTATATTTACAAAAATGTCAATTTCACCAAAGTTTATCCCGAGATGTGATCATGGAAAGCAAGGTTGGATTACTGTTTGTGGAAGCGAATCTGTCACACTTCTCAGCTATAAATGTGAAATAAGACATCTACCTCATCATACAAGACTTTTTAACCTCAAATCAATGTGAATTAGGGCGCGTCTCCTTTTCATCATGTCACTTTCAACTCCAAGGCAGTGTCCTGCTTAGCCATACAGGCCACTTTTCAACCTCAAGCCAGTGAGAAATAAGATTTGTCTCCCCCAACACAAAGAGGTTTGCAAGACACACGCAGGCACTTGTCTTATCAGCCTCCATCCTGCCACATCCTGTTCCAGTTATCATCTCAGTCGCCTCTCTCCACCACACACACACACACCGCCGCCTACATCACACGCATGCGGTAAGTTTCAGCCTAATTTTACTGTTTTCTTTATTTTGAACCGCTAAATAACTCTCTCTCTCTCTCTCTCTCTCTCTCTCTCTCGCTCTCGCTCTCGACTGTCATGGCCTGTAGTTTTATCCTGTTATGGTTTATTGTAAGGTCTGGGTATAATATTTTAAAAATACCTCTGATATTATTTACGTCAAATCTTTTAGTGCTCCGGGTTATATTGTTTTGTTCAGTGAAATTGTGTAGGTTTTGTGAAATGAGGTAGTAAACGGATCCCATCGTTAAATAATTTTATATGTCTTTCACTACTTACAAAAGCGCAGCAGATTTCTTGTTTTTGTTTTATATATGAAAAAAAAATTTCATTATTATTTTATTTGGTTAACAGATTTATTCACTCATTTTTCCAAATTCCATCCTTCCTGTCCTCATAACGCGGCGCGGTCCAGTCATAACTTTGGATAGTTTTTTTTTTTTGCATCTTTCATACCTCCACGGTCTGCGTGGGGCAAAGAACTTTGGTGATCCCGCGCAACGCCGCCTCCGTCTAACTTACTCCCATGATTTTATACTACTGGTTGACAAAAAATGCGGATGTGTGTGTCCCATACTCTGAAACACCTCTGCGTCGCACCTCCACTACTTTCAAAAGGCTTTGGTCGAAATTTCACACGTTTTTAAGGATGTTTCTACGGTTCTAGTGACAGATTAAACAAGATTTCAACATTATGAACAGGACAAATACTCTTGAGAACCCGGCTTATTATCATCTCAGTGACATTTGAAAATAATTTTGGTGCGAGGACAGAGCGTTTCAGAATAAGGGCCAGCAGCTACAATGCTACGCAACTTGCGAACCCACCGTTGTGGTTATAAGCTGCTACTGGCAAAAGACTCGGTCGCAAACCAAGTTAGGTCACCAAAACGTTTGATAAGTCTAGTTATTTCGTAAGACTGTTTCCCTTGTCGATGCGCCGCAACACACGTGTGGCACCGGATGCAGCTGCTTCGGCTTCATCTTATCACTTTGTCTTAGTGTTTTCCCGAAACTCTTGCGAATCAATCTCTCTCTCTCTCTCTCTCTCTCTCTCTCTCTCTCTCTCTCTCTCTCTCTCTCTCTCTCTCTCAGATATTATCAGATATTTTAATGTACCAATTTCCGAAACACTTCTGCGCCGCGTCTCTACTACATTAAAAAAAAGTTTGAGGGATTAGAACGGTCACCATTTTTAGGAACAGGTTGAATGTAAGAACGTAAGAAAATAAGGGAAGCTGCAGGAAGTCATCAGGTTTACACGTAACAGTACCTGTATGAAACATGCATCTATCACACTCAGCTATAAATTTGTCAAATTTTTTGAGCTTCCTAATAACTCCGCATTAACAACCAGATTACTAAATACATTCCATTCATCCACCACTCTATTTGAGATCCAGTTCCTTGCCATTTTTTTTTTCCTTTCTTAAATCTTAGTTTATTATTATTCTGTCTTGATTACTGATCCTCAAAAATTTTCTTATATCTTATGTAATTAAGATTAAAAAAAATAGTTCGGTTAATTTATCCAATGACAAATCAAAGTTCCGTTTTCCTCACAATTGCTACAGCCAGTACAGTGATGACGTTATTTTCCCAGGAAAGCAGTGTTAAGCTGGATTGTGGTGGTGGTGGTTTGGGGCGCAGCCAGCGAGGGTGCGGGTCAGTCCGCGCCTCTCCTAAGGCCTGACCCCAGACAGTGGGCCGCGCGCCAGACACGGGAAAGATTCGGGTTTCTGGATTGGTTGATTGGAAACTGTAGCAGGTAAGTACTTGCAGAGCTGACAAGTGTTTAGCTTACGCTCACACTAAAAAAAGTATCGTTACAGTGGGGTCCAAGGAGTTTCACACCTCGGTATAAACTCTCGGCAGCGTTAGTAGGCTTGTTCGACTGAGGTTCTGCTGCCTATGTTTCATGAAAATTTGATTCATGCAGGTGTGTCCTCATAGATGGTGCGGTAGAGTCTATGGTGAAGGACACACGAGTTGTAGAAGGGTTGCCATATATTAAGACAAACTAATACAGCGGTGCATAGAGAGGAAGTGACAAGCTACCACGTCCGTTGCCGGCGCTCGGGAGACACTTCGGGAGTGAATGCAGAGCATGGATACCAGCGTGTGTGTGTGTGTGTGTAGAGATTGCCACCTCGGAGAAGGTGACGTGGGCCTATGTGCTGGCCCACAGCATAGGCTTTTACCAGCTCGGATCGCTCAGGCTTGGTCTCATTGGGAGTCTGCTCGCTCGCCGAGGCGGAGCGCCAGATACACCCCACGCAAACGTAACCACAAGGATTCGTCGGTGTGAAGGAATTGGAGTGGAAATAAGTTATAGGAGACCTAACGACAAGACTGCTCTTGGCAAAACCCTAGCTAAAGCGTGTTTTCGGTGGTGTGTATTGTTTTTCTCAAGTTGTCAGGTCTTGGTGTGCTGTGTGTTACTTTTCTGCTGCGTTCCCTAGTCGTCTGATCAGGTATGGAGGAGTTTTGTCATACTATAATGAGCGTGAGTAGCCTGTTATCATTGGATCTGTTCTTGGTGTGTAATGATACTTTGTTGAGTATGTGTACATATTGTGGTAATTATTGAATTATAAATCTTCTCTTATGGAAAAAAAAAAATGTCGAGGCAGAGAAATAAGGTACATTTGGAAGCAAATTCAAAGTTGTCAAATATTACACACACACACACACACACACACACACACACACACACATATATATATATATATATATATATATATATATATATATATATATATATATATATATATATATATATATATATATATATATTATGGAATCATGCATTACTTTTAATGGTTATGATATTAAAAGCGTAGTAGAGTTTATGTAATATATATTTTATCAGCATTTTCATACTTTTCAAGACTTTAGAGAGAATTGTTCTGCCTAGTATCTTGACAGTGCGTCTGATATCTTAATATCTTTGACCTAACATTTGTAGTAACAGCGGTGATGGTGGTGGTAGGCGCTGCCAACACCAGGAACCCGAGTTCGAGGGGTATGACGGCTGGTACAATAATCTGGCTCGACCCAGCTTGGGTGCCGTGGGTGAGTGTATTTACCATTATTTGTTCATCACTAGATTTAGATGGGCTGCAAGAAATGGCCCGGTTAAATTAGGTTTGGTGAATTGAACCTTTGTTTAGAGAGAGAGAGAGAGAGAGAGAGAGAGAGAGAGAGAGAGAGAGAACTTCAAGTAGAGCCTTTAGAAGGTTTATAATGTAGTGGAGGTACGGCGCAGTGTTTCAGAATATGGTCCTGCATCCTTACAGGGTTGGACAACTTAAGTGTCTCATGACCACGTGTCCGAAGTAAACGTTTTCTTTCCTTGGTGCGCTTCTCTCTCTCTCTCTCTCTCTCTCTCTCTCTCTCTCTCTCTCTCTCTCTCTCTCTCTCTCAGGCAGTGAATTTTTATTTCTGGGTGGCTTTTCCGTAGGGGGCTGCCGACAAGGCTGTACAGACCCCTCCCCAAGCCTGCATGTATCATGCCCTGCATGACTGTGTGGCGGCTGCAGGACTCGCCATTACCCAATGTCATTTGAAGTCACCCTTCCAAGCACCTTTATTTTAATTTATTTTCTTACAGTAAATAGAAATCATTTACATCTTATGTGAAATCCGAGACATTTCCTACCACACACACACACACACACACACACTCTGATATGCTTAGTAGCCAGTTGAGGCTGGAGGGTGCTATCCAAGAAGGTCTTGCTACTGCCTGGCAGTGTCTGCCACCCGTGTGATGCTATGGAAGTTCGAATGTGGATTTTCCACTGAAATTGAGCAGTCTGTCTTGAGCAAAGGTGTGTGTGTGTGTGTGTGTGTGTGTGTGTTCTTACCCGTAGGTTGATCTGATCTCAAAATTCTGAGGGAGGGTAACAGGTGGCAGCCACCAACAAGGAAGTAATGAATTATACAGATGTGCCCTCATTCTTCCTGTATGCTACTCTCATTAATTCCAGCCATATACACAGACACTCCTCTCCTGCGCCTACTGCCAGCTGCCTACAGTGACGGGGTGTACCAGCTGGTAAACCACTCCACCAACCCTCTCACACTGAGCGACCAGTTGATGAATGGCGACAATGGGAACCATTCCACGGGGGGCAGGACTGCCTTCCAGGTCTTTTTTGGTGAGAGAGAGAGATATATAGAGAGGGGAGGGGGAGGAGTCCATCTTGAGTAGAGATGGCATCTTATGTCTCAGTGACATAATTATGCAAAGGACGGATTCAATCCTCTCTCTCTGCTCCTTTAAGGCATCTTAACTACATGCAAGGCATACAGCTGCAGTGTTCTTGTAGTGGATTATTAAAAGGTGTTGCTAATCCATGGGTAATGATAATGCAAAGAAGGCAAAGAGGACAACACACCATGAGTGGATAGGAGAAAGACAGGAGGAATGTAAGTCATCATATTATGTAGATATCCAGCTGTATGTTGTAACAGGAAGACAACCGTGCATTAAAGTGGAGTCAATGTGCAGGGCAGCAAGTGGTGGAGGAGATCGTGGATGCGCAGGGAGCTGGCTGTCCCCCAGAGTATCACAACATTCCCATCGAGGAGGGCCATGAATACCGCCGCCACCCACCTCACATGAGGGAGATGCCTTTCCTGAGGACCCGCTATGACGCCACCACTGGCTTGTCCCCCAACAACCCCCGCCAACAGGTACACATCTTTTTCATTTATTTTATTTTTATTTTTTTTTATTTTTCTAATACAGGAGGAGCACTGGCCTAGGGAGAAAAAAAAAAGGCCCATTGAGGTGCTGGTGACAATGATCAAGAGCCATCAATGATTTGTATTTATTTGTACCTTGAATTATATTGCATAATATGTTTAATTCTGTGAGC
>NC_087187.1:682500-700000 GCF_035594125.1 Scylla paramamosain
ATTTCTTTTGAAGCTCCTTAGTTTAATTGTATCAGACCTTCCTTCTGTTCCATTAGGTCATTAAACATTTAACATGAGATTTTTCTTCTTCTGTTTCATTAGATCATTTAACATTTTATTTTTTCTGAAGGTCTCTATGTCAGATTTCTTCCTGTTCTCACCTTCCATTCAGCTCCTTATCTTACCTGAAGCTATGAGTGAGTTTCTGTGATTTTGTTCTTTAAATCCAACAGCACCATACAGGGACTCCTAGTGATCATGTGTGCTCAAGTGTTGAGTGAGAACAGGAATAAATTGTTATTTCCCTCTGAAAGGTCTTCTTCTTTTTCTATTTATGTTTCTTGTCTCACTTTCTCCACTCATTCAGAAACAAGGTTGGCAGTGGTCTCGTCTTGTTCCTCCTTTGTAATGATAAAAATGTCCAATGTGTGAGTTCTCATATAACAGTGATCCTTTTTCACTCCCAGGATTATCTTAGACCAGTTCGAACGCATCCGTGAAGGCGACCGATTTTGGTTCGAGAATAACAATAACAAGTAAGTTTTCAGGAAGGAAGTAATGAGATGAATTATTGTTGTGTCATTTTGTCACGTGTCACTTTCATCTCCATTGAATTATTGCAGTGTCATTTTGTCATGTGTCACTTTCACCTCCATCTGTAACTTTTCTCCTGGACCAGGTTGTTCACACCAGAGGAGCAGGAGAGGCTGAGGCAGACCCGGATCATTGATGTGCTCCTGACAGTCACAACTCTCCTGCCAGAAGACGACATTCAGCTGGACCCCTTCACGGCTGTGCACGACAAGAACCGTAAGTCTTCTACAGGTGACTCTTGCTTCACACCATATATAGAAACTTACAGGCATTATATAAACAGAAATTACATAAAAGAAATTGTGTAAACCGACTCAGTTGTATTTGGAGGCATGTGAAAAATTACCTAAACTCCTGAGGTGTAATATGATGATCCAAGAGACTGTTCCTTTCCACCACGGGTTGATGGGGCTAAGAGTGATGACCACCTGCCTGCTTCTGTATTTCCCCAATGTGTATCTTCAATTTTTTTCAAGAGGGAGGTCCCAAGACACCACCAATTTTAAATAATCCTTTTGGCCCTTTTCTTTAGGAACTGGCACTGGTAAATTTTTGTTGCCCTTGGTCAGTACCCCTCTTACATAAAAGTAGTGTGTGTATTAATTGTCCTTCTTGATGAGGTGTGTTTATAGATGTGAGTGAAGTGTGCTGTATCTATATTCATTGTTCTGCCTGATGGGGTGTATTTTTAGGTGTGAGTGAAGTGTGCCTGAGAGAGTTCACCTTGGAAGCCCGGTGTACACTGCCCCAGGGGAACACCACTCGATGCCAGTACTTGCCTCAGATCAATAGTGTTAATGCAGAGAAATGCACTCCACTTCACACCTACGACTACTTTTCCGGCTCAGAGGTCTCTTACATCCTCACTTTCACCTTGGTCCTGGGAGCCTGTGTGGGTGAGCTTCAATACTATGTACAGTGTCTGATGGTGTTCAGTTCCACGTCCTTCATGAGCTAACTCTGGACTCTTCCTTTGAGAGGGGAGTACCAAGACTGCTTGAATATATATAGATTGTCTGGCAGTATTCAGTTATATGCCCTTCATGAGGTAACTCTGGACTTCTTTATACTGTTTTCTTTGAGAGGGAGGTAGCAAGATAGCTTGAATACATAAATTATTTGAGGAGTCAGTGTTTGAGGTTTTGTGAGTCATACTCCTGATATTCTTTATGTGTCCGTTTTCCAGCTATGTTTGTGTGGATCATTGTGATGAACAGAACGCTGGCGGATGACATGACGCGGGACACTCTGAGGAACATAGCATTACCTGACAATGTTCATAAGGCAAAAGGTAAGGCTATATATTGTACTTTCTACCTTCTATCACCCCTAGTCTGTCCATCTCTCTAATGCAAGAGTTAACCAGTATTCTTAATCATTCATCCCTTTTCTGGTAAACTCTGGAACTTCCTAAATGCTTCTGTACTTCCTCCTGTGATTTGAACTCTTTCAGGAGTGTGATTTCAAGACATTTATCTTCCAACTTTGGATGATCCTTTTGACCTTTCTCTTTAGGGACTGGAACTCTTTGTGGGCTTTTTTTTCACTCTTTTGTTGCCCTTAACCAATGCCCCATTTACCTTTAAAGCTCTGAATGTTTCTTGCACACACAACTTTGTCAGTCCATGCATTCCATTGGGTGATTGCTCTGTCAGGAAAACTATATTTCATCACATCTTTCTTTGCTTTTTTTTTTTTTTGTACAGTTTCTTACTGTGTCTTATTGTGTTTTCATAAAAGATCATGGCATGTTATAATTCAGTAATAACTCAACAGAGAAAGTGACAAGAATGAAGAGTCGCTATGTAGTGCTGGAGCTGGACAAGGCCATCAGGCACCTCCAGGTGAAGAACATCCAGCTCAACCTCCTGAGGACCATTGACCTGAACAACGTGAAGGTGGTGACAGTGCGTCACCTCAAGGACTTCCGGGAGCTGATTGTCACTGTTGCCAACCATTACGACCTGGTCAGTGGGCTTCTGTATTTCTTCCTTCCTGTGACTTTGACTCTTTCAAGAAAGAGGTTTCAAGGCACTTATCCTCTAATTTTGGATAATGTTTTTGATCTTTTTTTGAGGACTGGCATTCTCAGTGGGCCCTTTTTTTTTTTTTTTTACTCATTTTGTTACCCTTGGCCAGCAATCCTCTTACATAAAAAACAAAAAACAAAGAAAACAAAGACTGTCAGTCTCAGGGCTCATTTTCTTCAGCAGTATTGATCCTTTTTTGGCACCAAACACCTAATCTGTGAACCAAATAGATTGGCTAAAATTAAAATATAGAATGGATGAAGAGGAACTAGAGATGTGTTTGGTATTGACAATTCATGTGCTTTGAAACCTGTGATTTCTTTTCATCTCTTGTGATCTCTTCCTTCAGAGCCTTGTGTTTGAGGGTGCATCGCATGGCAGAAAGTTCTTTGAGGACCTGAAGGATTTCTGTGAAGATTTGGATCTTGACCTCAGACACAAACAGGAAGGTCGCCTCTCCATAAAGTTTGGAGTGACAACCGTGTATGACCGACAGAAGAAGCTGGCTGAGCTGTGCCGCTTTGTTATGCATCACGTGAGTTGTGGTGACTCTTTCCACGTCAGGTTGTGTGTGCTGAAGTGTGATGCACACTCTGGGATATTCTTGAGTGAAGTGAAGATTTCTGTAAACTTAAATGTTATTGTAAGCATGTGGTCATTGTTGATGCATTCTCTTATGGCATGAAGACCCATACACTTGGCAGGACAGTCTTGTGCTCCACCCTGCCTGTGGAAATAGGACAGTCTTTTTACATCCATAAAATATACCTTATGCCTTGGTGTATAAAATTAGGAGCTTGTATAGAAGTAAAACATCTAACTAAAAAAATGTTTTCTTTGCTTAGACTGTCTATAAAGAGAAAACTCCCAAGAAAGTGGAGCAAAATAAGAGTTTTTTCATCGACATCACCTTGGATGAATTGGCCAACGAGCTGGGAATGGTGCCTGAAAACCTCTTCGTAAAGCAGGTATTGTCTTCATTCCAGTGAGAGATTCTAAAGAAAATGTAGTTTGTTGTAGTATTCCTCAAGAAGAATGAGTGCAACTCCTGATGTTGTCTGTTGTTTGTCAGCTGTTCCGTCGCATGGACACGAACAAGGATGGCTTCATCACTGTCAAGGAGTTCTGGGATGTGATGGAGGTGCTGGCAAAAGGAAAGCCTGAGGAGAAGGCAAGACTTGTGTTTGACATCTACGACATCAATCAGTCCAACTTCCTCTACACAGAAGACCTTGTGAGGCTTATCCAGTATGTTGAAGTTGAAATAATGTTTATTTCACTACATAACAAACCTTTCCCTTCATTATCTTTTAGTTTCTCATGAATTCTGATTCAATCTCAAAAACTCAATTTCTTTCTCTTTGTGTATTCTTGGTTTCCTTTCTTTGATTGTCATACAGAAATTAACTACTTGAACCTTTACACCCTGTATTAGAAAGAAAACGAGGGAGGGAAGAAAAGAGGGCAGTCTTCCTCTCTTCCATCAAACAGTCTTGTAAAGAGAAAGAGGGAGAAGAGTAGAGGCCATTGAAGGGAGAGATAAAAAAAATTAACTACTTAAAGGTGAAGCTAAAATCTTTTTGTACCCTGACACTTCTGTGTGCTGCAAGTTCTGAAGGGACGTGTGTCCTTGTCTCTTGTACGACTCAGGTCCGGCTGTGGGTATGATAGCACGGATGCAAAGTCATTGGCAAAGGCAATGATGAAGTCAGCAGGAATGTTGAAGGACGAAGGCATCAGCTTTGAGAAGTTCAAGAACATTGTCCTTCATCCGGGAAGCATCTTCCGGAAAGTTTCCCTTCACATCGGCAAGGACAGACAGTTGACTCGCTCCTTCAGCATTGACAACTTCGAGTCATTCAGGGGACGTTTGGAGAGTGAGACAGGAGATACCAAGGATGATGACACTGACTCTGCCTTCTCCCAGTGGTACAATGGCTGGATCAACAGCATAGGAAGCAAAATACAATATGTCTTCTGGCTTGTGCTGTACACCATTGTCATGTTTCTCATATTTGCAGAGAGAGCATACTTTTTCTCGTAAGTCCTGTTGTGTTGCCTTAGTCTTATGCTGTTTTGTCATCTTTATCTTAAAAAGTTATGTTTTATATTTCATAATTTTCATAAGTAACTGCCTTTCTAACATGAAACAGTGTTTGAAATCAATCATGATGAATGTCAGTAAAGTTCCTTATCCTGTATTATTTCTTCATGAGTCAAGTACAGCACCACTTCAAGGAAATCATCTCTGTTGCAGGGTGTTGTTGCAAATTTATATTATGTGAAATAGAAGTTTTTTGGTGCCCTTGAATTGTGTGAGGAAGGTTGAGTGGAGTGAGTGTATTTGTTCCCTGCAGTGTGGAGCGGGAGCACAGGGGCCTGAGGAGGATAGCAGGATATGGAGTGACAGTGACTCGAGGAGCTGCCTCCGCCATGATGTTCACTTACTCCACGCTGATTGTCACCATGTGTAGGAACCTGTTTGCTGTCCTCAGGTGAGGTGCAGTCAGTATTGTGATAGGCTGAGATTCTCTCTTGAAATATGTAGCCGAGACCAGCCAGGCTAAGATTTAAATACAGGTAGCATAGGCCAGTACTCCTTGTGTCTTTGTAGAAACAAATACTGAAGAGGGGAGGCCTTAGTCTCCTTGTTCTGTGCCATAACACATAGGGAATACCGTGACATTTCTCCCTACATATCCACAGGGTAGGAAATGTGGTTGAAGACTAGATATATGATATGTAGTATATGCACTTAAATTGACACATCCCTATTGCAGGAAAATTGCCTCAGAAGAGAACAAAAGATGCATCAACTAACTAATGTGTAATGTGTGACAACAGATCCACCTTCCTCCAACGCATCATTCCTTTTGACCACATGGTGGAGTTTCACCGCTACATGGCGTCCTGGGCATTGGTGTGGACAGTGGTGCATATTGTGGGTCATGCCATCAACTTTTATCACATCTCCACCCAGACTGCATCTGACCTCACCTGCCTCTTCCGAGATTTCTTCAGGAGGTCAGGATTCACTGTCTTAGGTCATTCAATGTTAAGTTGTGAAAAAAACTTCCTACATTGGAATATTGAAGTAATGACAAAGGTGAGGAGAAAAATGAAAGTAGTCCCAGTAAATCCACACCTGTCATGAGTGTTGTGGTGTGAGTTGCTCTTGGTCCTTATGACAGCACCTTCCTTCCAGTACACATGTGCTTCCCAAGTTCCACTACTGGTGCTGGGAGACCATCACAGGCCTCACTGGTGTGCTGCTCACCCTCCAGACAGCTCTCATCTACATCTTTGCTTACTTTGGGAGGACAAACTTCTTCCGTCATTTCTGGGTGACTCACAACACCTACCCCATCTTCTATGTGCTGTTTGTCCTTCATGGGTCAGGGATGCTGGTGCAGGTTAGTGCAAATGTGCTACATTGTGTCCAGTTGCAAATGTTCTGATTAGACAAATCTTTGTAGTAATGTGACAGGTCCTTAGCCTGTGCTTCCCTCTCTGATTGGGGAGCAGTAGAAGAGAGAGGGGCTTGCTGTAAGTTTATTTCTGTTTGCTTTTATAACAGTGTTTGTGGTGTTTTGCAGCAGCTGTCTATGCCTCTGAAAAGGTCAAATGTTATAGTTACTTAATATACTTTATTTTTGTCAGCGACCTTTCTTCCACTACTTCTTCCTGGGGCCATGTTTTCTCTTCCTCCTGGACAAGCTGGTCTCCATCTCCAGAAATAAAATAAAGATTGACATCATCAGTGTCGCACAGCTGCCATCTGGTACGTTGACTGAGATTTTGACTTGCTTTGTTTGGAACTTTTCACTCCCATATCTTGTTGTGCTAGAATGATGAACATCTAATGAACCCTGAATTTTAGTATTATATGTATTTTGGTCATCATGATGGTAATGATGATGATGGTCATCATCATCATTATTGCCACTTGATTGACTTTGAAAATCAAGACTGTCAGTCAAGTCTTCATGACATGGATTTAATTTATTAAAAGAACTTTCCTGCACCAACAGACGTAATTCGTCTAGAAATTCGACGTCCGCCCAATTTCAATTTCCGATCAGGCCAGTGGGTGAAGATTGCCTCAACTGGCATCAGCGGACAGGTGAGTGCACTGCAGCAAGCCTGGAGGACCCACACCTCATCACTGTGCCCTGGTCCAGTGCTGTCTGTTCCAGCGCATTCATGACAAAATCCCCCAGAGGAGTAGCCCTGCAAGAATCTTTACTTGCACCTCACTCCTGTCTTAGTATTCATTTTATGCTCATTTTCAGGAGTACCACCCCTTCACCCTGTCCTCAGCACCTCATGTGAAGAACCTCACCCTGCACATCCGTGCAGTGGGACCTTGGACCAGGAAGCTGGCTGAGGTTTATGGAGACAAAATAGGCAACGAAAAGTATCCTGAAGTGAGGAAGAGCTTGTTCAGTATTCTTATTTCATACTTGTGTCATCAGGCTTGTGTACACATGTAGGGGACAAAAGTGTGTAGTGATAGAAGGCTGTGTGTAGAGAAGCACTTCTTGATGCCTTCTGCCTTGTTTGTGGCTGAAATATTGTACTTTTGATTGATATTCACTGTCAAATTTCCCTCAGTCTTACAAGGCAATAACTGTTCTTCAAGCTAGTCATCATTCCTCAGATTTACATGGATGGTCCGTTTGGCGAGGGACATCAGACATGGTGGGACTATCAGGTGGTTGTTCTGGTGGCCGGTGGGATTGGTGTGACACCCTTTGCCTCCATCCTGAGGGACATGGTGAACCGGCTACAGAACTCTACCAAAATGATGCGCACCAAACAGGCAAGATCCTTCTCTCTTTTCTGAAAGTCTTCTGGTAAACACAAAGAAAAAGCAAATAATTTTCACAACACAGCATTGGTACTGCTTTCCTTTACCAGGGAGCATGATGAAAAAGCAATTTTATTCAAGGCATAATCAACCTTTTATTACTCTACCAATGAACAAAAAAGGACAAGTTTCATTCAGTGGATAATTGCTCTTGCTTTGGCTTGCCATTCAATTCAACAAAATTTGAACCTCAGTTGACATTGTAGTAATTGTAATTGCCACAGAATATCTTGGTGATTCGTGTTGGGTGCCACTTCAGTTTCTGTCATCCTCTGGTCTCCTCAGGTACTGTTTTTGTGGACCACGAGGAGCCAGAAGCAGTATGAGTGGATGATTGATATCCTGAGGGAGGTGGAGGCATCGGACAAGAACAAAATCATCAGGATCCACATATTCATCACTCAGTTCAGGAGCAAGTTTGATCTGCGAACCATCATGCTAGTGAGTTCATTCTTCTTCTCACTCCCTCTCTGGAGCTCTTACTTTCTCTTCAGCTTATCTAAATTTAAGTCTTGTTCTAATGTTGTTCTCTTTCACATGTTCATGTTCTTCAGCTTGTGTGAGTACTTAATATTTTTTTATTTATATATTTTTATTTTTATTTATTTGTTTTTATTTTTTCTTACTATTTGTCCAAACACTTGTGCTTGCATATGCACTTTCTTTTGTTAGGTGTATTTTATTAATAATCTGCTTTTTTTTCCTTCATTCACTTTATTTATTCCAACACTATTATTTGGAACATACAAGGCATCTTGTGCAAAAGCGGCAACCTGCCATTTTTATAGTTTTGAGAAAATCACATTAAAGGAAATTTTCAAAATTTTGCCTGTAACTCTGCAATTCATTGATGGATTTCATATATATATATATATATATATATATATATATATATATATATATATATATATATATATATATATATATATATATATATAAAGTTTAAAACAAAAGAAAATGTCCATAATGGCAAGAATCATGCTTCCTTCCAGGATGAAAGTATAAATTGCTGGGGCTACGTATTCAGAAATTGTATGTTTTGGGGTATTTACCTTTTATTTCTTTCATTATTTATGGATTGCTTTTGATGGTTACAGTCATTAAAGATAACTTTCATCAAAGGACATTTGATTATGTAAAAGAAAAATGTGTAAAAAATGGAGTCTCATTTTCAGAGATCCCAATATATTATGAACCCTTTCCTGCATATTTATAGACCACATTATTGTACTGTATTTAACACTACACAGCACTCGATGTCACTCTGATGGGAGTAGGGAAATAATGCTCCATCAGCTAAGTCACACACCTCTTTTAAAGGGATTGCTGCACTCTACATATCCTGTGCTGGCCGGGTATATAGATAGAGAGATAGATTGATTAATGTATTTATTTATTCACATATGTATACATTTTTATGTGTGTTGCAGTATATGGCTGACAGATTCTACCAGTCTGAGTCTGGCATCTCGCTCTTCACTCAGCTCCGTGCTATCACTCACTTTGGTAGACCAGACTTTGATGCCATCCTCAGGACTATCAAGAAGAAATGCAAGGTGATTAGACACTGTTTGTAACACCAGAACTGGCTATAAGAGGAGACATTTTACCAGGGGAGAGAAAGAGAGAGAGAGAGAGAGAGAGAGAGAGAGAGAGAGAGAGAGAGAGAGAGAGAGAGAGAGAGAGAGAGAGAGAGAGAGAGAGAGAGAGAAAATATCTTTATATATACCTGACTGACATTCTCCTTAAAGTAGCTCATTTATATTACTAGGATAAGGATGGCCTGCTCTGGGAGGACATGGGATGAATACTACAAAATGTTTTATCTTATTTTTTTCTGACATTTTTTTTTGTCTGAAGTTGCTCTTTTTATTTATTTTCAATGTTACTATTTTTTTTCCTGACATTGCTCTTTCTTCCTCTGACCTCTTTTTTATCCCCTCTCTCTCGCTCTCTCTCTGATGTTACTCATTTTATTTACCTATACTCACACTCGACTCACACACCTTTCTACAGGCAAACTTGATTGGTGTGTTCACGTGTGGGAGCCCTGGACTGAGCCGCTCTGTTGAGGAAAGCTGCCGTGAGATGAACAAGTCTCCTGATGTGATATTCCGCCACTACTACAAGAACTTCTGAGGTTGTGTGGAGGACTTGTTGCTGCATCCCAGATACTAGTTGGAACATATGGAACCGCAGCAGGTTGGTTTAGGGCCATGTAGTTCCTAGTTAACCTAGGACCATACTCTGAAACACTTCTGCACTATATCTCCAGTACATTTGAAAGGCTCTAGTTGAAGTTACATGGTATTTTTGCATTATGAATAGGAGAAGTAGTCTTGAGAAGTCAGCTAATCATTTCTGTGGGCTCTGAAAATAGTCAAAGTGAGAGAATAAAGCACTTTTTAGATGTTCTTATCATTCTAATGGCAGATTAACAAGATTTCTACATTATTAACAGGAGAAACACTCTTGAGAACCTAGCTAATCATTGTTGTGGCCTTTGAAAATAGTTGTGGTGAGAGAGCAAAGTGTCTCAGAATATGAAGCCTATGTAACATTGAGTCTGTATGTGATTCAGTGCCTCTTGCAAATTTGTGGACCTTATTTTTTTTAATTTCTGGACCAGTCAAAGTGAAATGGACCAGGATGAGATTGTGTACCCTTAAAAAATCTAAGTTAAAAAAATGCAAATTTCATGTTTGTTGAATAGAGATTTGCATGTATACTTGTGTAGCATTATTAAATTGTGCTGTATGCACAATTGTGTAGTGATATTGTGCTGTATGCTTGTACTGTGATTGTTGGACTGTATTGTATTGTACCAGCTTGTGGTGTTCATATGGTGTATACTTGCACTGTGCATGTTGGGCAGTGTATTGTATCACCTTGTGGTGTTGCTGTTGTTCCTTCCTTTGATTTAGTAACAGTCTCTTAAGAAAAGCTGACACTCAGTAGATTATTAATTAGCACATCATAGAACCTAAAAGTGAATGTAAGTACAGCATGTTACTTGGCGATTTATTAGAACAGTTTGTATGTATGTACTTATAGCAGCCCTACATGATTGTCCTTATCAAGTGCAAGAGTATACAGTAATTCCTACAGTATACATCCCAGTTTGTGTATGGCATGTCTGAATGTTGCATTTGTCCAGGTATTTGAGGGATTAATGCAGGGATTCTCAACTTTTCCTCCATCATTAATCCTCACAGCTTGATGTATTTCTCTATTTACCCTCTTACTTCCATACAAAAAAAGAAAAAAAAAATCATGGCCATTCCTCTCTACACACACACACACACACACACACACACACTCTCTCTCTCTCTCTCTCTCTCTCTCTCTCTCTCTCTCTCTCTCTCTCTCTCTCTCTCTCTCTCTCTCTCTCTCTCTCTCTCTCTCTCTCTCATTTTACAAAATAAAACTTAATTTAATTCAATTATCAGGTATATCAGTTATTTATCCCCTGCCATGTAATTTTTTTTTTATCCCCAGGGTAAATTTACCCCTGGTTGGGAATCACTGGATTTTTTTATGGAGGAACAGAAAATTGTTCTGGTTTGTTAACATTAACATCAGTGGCTTTGCTATATTATGTGGCACACCAGTCTAGAGTGAGTGCCTTGGGAGGGGGACATGTAGAGAGATTAGATGGGATGAACCTGTTGCTTTGGTTACTTAGCCTTTAACACAGTTGTATCAAACTTTAACTTAAATGCACAAATCTATTATTTCTGTAGTCAAATCATGTACATTATTGCTAGTGGGCATGGTAACGCAAGAAAACTCAGCTGTCCAGTGGTGCGATTAATGGTAAACATGCGAGCGAAATTAATGTTTTCCACTGGCCGCTAGACGTGCCACCGTGGCGGCGTGAGCAAAAGTTTACCATTGAGTGGATTATAGTCCTTGATCACAGTCACACGTGTTGTCCATCATAGCCTTGCAGGGAGTTGACCTCTGCTATATCGACAGGATGGAAGGCCGTGAAGCGTGGAGAAGAAATATGACCAGTGCGGTATAAACAGAAATATGTATGGTGCCTGAAGCAGATGAAGTGACGATTTTATTCTGGAACGCGTAGCTTAAAACCCGCGGTAATGAGCACAAGGGAGTGACTGATGGCAAGCGTTATGTAGAGCAGCGCGCCATGTGTCTACATCAAGGCGTTAACTGCAGGCCCTCCTCCCAGGCTGCACGAAGT
The DNA here is from genome assembly GCF_035594125.1 of Scylla paramamosain. Taxonomy (NCBI): domain Eukaryota; kingdom Metazoa; phylum Arthropoda; class Malacostraca; order Decapoda; family Portunidae; genus Scylla; species Scylla paramamosain. The sequence continues at coordinate 694,202 of NC_087187.1, forward strand.
CTCCAACAATCCAATCGACTGGCTGGCTGGCTGTTTGCAGAAAGTGCCCGTTCCGCCCATCACAAATACTGCATCTGAGGGCGGGGAGCGGCACTCCCTTGAGTTATGGCTTGGCTGCTACACGTGCTGCTGCTGTGGCTTGTTCTGTGCGTGGCGGGGCAGGTGGGACGGAGCAGGGAGATGCACTACACAGTAGTGGGCAAGGGCCGCTGCGGGACACCCTTCCTGGTGCGCACAGTCTCACTCGTGTCCTGCGCTGCGCTGTGTTCAAGCGGTGGGTGGAAAGCAAAGGGCAGCTTGTGCGTGGGAAGCACCCATTATTTTGTTTATGCACTTTTGTTGAAAGAAAGAACAGACTTTAGTCTCTCTCTCTCTCTCTCTCTCTCTCTCTCTCTCTCTCTCTCTCTCTCTCTCTCTCTCTCTCTCTCTCTCTCTCTCTCTCTCTCTTTCTCTCTCTACATGAACGCATTGGATATGCACTCCAGCAAGCACTATTCAGAAGTCAAGTTATAGTTGTCTGCATTCCCGAGACTGGTGTGCGACGAAAGGAAGGAGTAACGTGTGACGTGATGGTGACTTTCAGCTGTAACGTGTGGCGCCTTCAGTGTGGGCCTGCAGGGGGCGGCACGCGGGGACTGGGCCAGGAGGACGTGTGAGCTGGTGACAGTCACTTCCCTGCATCCGATGCTCATTAATGACCCCCTCTACCGGTGTTACCTGAGGAGTAAGATTCGTGTGGTATTTCTTGTGTTAAGTAAAATATCTACTTAGGTCTGGCACAGGGAGGATGTTCAATGCATTATGTCAGTGTGAGTGTAAACCGGTGGAGGTGATGGAAACTAACTACATAATGCCTATTTTTGTTTTTTCCGGACCAAATTATCACATTTGTTATATATATATATATATATATATATATATATATATATATATATATATATATATATATATATATATATATATATATATATATATATATATATATATATATATACGAGTATATATATATATATATATATATATATTACTATAATATATATATATATCACGGAGTATATATATATATATATTTTTTTTTTTTTAATTGTCTACGCACACCATTTCTTCTGGCAATACAATATCGCGAGCACGCGCGCGCGCGTGTGTGATTTACCTACGGTCGTCTGCTGATCACCCAGCCAGCCGTTCCCCTACGGAAAGGGCTCAGAGCTCATAGTGACCGATCTTTGGATAGGACTGAGACCACTTACACACCAAACACCGGAACAGCGAGGTCACAACCCTTCGGGTTACATCCCGTACCTACTTCCTGCTAGGTGAACAGGGGCTACACATTAAGAGCTCGCCCATTTGCCTCGCCGCGCAGGGCTTCTTGGTTGAGCCAAACATGCTAACCACTACACAACGCGGTGTGTGTGTGTGTGTGTGTGTGTGTGTGTGTGTGTGTGTGTGTGTGTGTGTGTGTGTGTGTGTGTGTGTGTGTGTGTGTGTGTGTGTGTGTGTGTGTATACTAACCTAAGACTCTCTCTCTCTCTCTCTCTCTCTCTCTCTCTCTCTCTCTCTCTCTCTCTCTCTCTCTCTCTCTCTCTCTCTCTCTCTCTCTCTCTCTCTCTCTCTCTCTCTCAGACGAATCTATCTCCGCCAACGTCATTACAACGTATCGCTCCATCAGCACACCACTCTTTACTACCGTTACTACCCGTACTCCCCACCTCACCACTACAACCCGGGTCAACAATACTGCTGATGCTCGCCTCACCACTGTCACCGCTACTTCTCCCCGCTCCAACACTGCCCGCGTCAACACTACTGATGCCCGCCTCACCACTGTCACAGCTACTACACTCCACTCCAGCATCACTGCCCGCTTCAACGCTAATGCCACCTTTCTCAACACGACATACCAGTCTTAATAGGAGGAGGAGGAGGAGATTAGCACGTGTATAGTTTAGCCACGCCAGGACCCCTCTGCATCACCCAAGAAAACCTGTTTGAATTTTGGTTGGAAAGGAAGGAAAGATACGTAGAAAGAGAATCAGTGTACCTGTAGGTGAATAAATAAATATGTTGTGCTAAGTATGGGTAGTGTAGTTACGATGGTGTTACTGTGTATTATTGTAAGGTGTATCAAGGCATGCGTGTGAAAGATACACATAATATTGTGATTCATTTATTATCATCACAGTCACACAAACACAGAGTAACAGTAACAACTCTTCGGAGATTAACAAGTATATCCATCGGTTATCGGTTGGCCGATCAGTCAGTCGGTATCGGTGTATTTAGACATGTATTGTGTTCGCATCTTGCAACGCTCTGGACTTCCCTCAGGATTGTTTTGAAAGACCACAGGAGTGATTTGTCGACTTCTCACGGGTGTATTTTCCTACTGATAGTGTTAAATATTTGTTTCGCTATCATCAGAATCACGAATACTCTCCTGGAAACATTAATTTGTTCAGGCGTACTGAATTTTTGTAACATTTACCAGCTAGAATCATGGGAACACTTGGAAACCTTAACTTCTAGAGCTTGTTGGAAGGTGCTAAATCTTTGGTAAACAATCACCAGGAACATGCAAACGTTCACAGAAAACTGGTAAACAATCACCAGGAACATGCAAACGTTCACAGAAAACTGGTAAACAATCACCAGGAACATGCAAACGTTCACAGAAAACTCTAATAACATCTGTTAGTAAGAGTCGAGACTGAAGCACCAAAAATCTCAGAATGCGGCTCTTGAGCGTCCCACAGCGTGCTTTACAGGAGGCGGTGGGTGGGTGGCAGTGACAACAGCTGTGGTGGTAACGATACATCAACAAAGGTATTGTGACAGTTAAGCCTCCCCCGAATTTTGCAAGTATGTTTTACGATATCCCAGAACCTGATGCCTATTTCCAGAGGACCTCCAGTAGATCTTGAACCTTTAATGGTGACGACAGTGGTGACAGCAGTGGCGGTGATAACAATGCATAAGCAAAGGTATGGTGACAGTTTTATGAGATCTCAGAACTTGATGATGCTGCCGCAGTGAGTCATGCGTTCCCCACTAGATCTACAATATAAAAATCACTTCAACTACTCGTTAAAACCTATCGTAGCCGCTGCTGGATTCCCCGTCATTGAGACCCGCAAGGCGACGGTCAAAGTCAGTTCTGATGGTGAGCACGCCCCTCTTCAGCAACAGCATTCCCGCGAGGCCCACCAGCACCAGAGTCACCAGTACCGTCACCACAACTGTCGAGGCCGTGGGGGTGCCGCTCTTAGCCAGGTCTTGAGTCTGCTGGCACGCTGCGGGGCGGTTAGTGCTGCTGGGCGTGCCTCTGGTGCTGGCCTGGTTAGGGAAGCTGGTGACTTTAGTGCTCTTGGTTTTACTAGTAACGGGGGTGGTGGTGGTGGTGGTGACTTCACTGCCAATGTAAGTGGTGGTGGTGGTGGTGGTGGTGTTACTGGTGGTCTTATTGCTGTTAGTGGTGTCCCTTCCCCCAGCGCTGGTCCCCGCCTGTATGAGAGGAATAAATACATAGGGAGCATCAGGAATCGCTGCTATTATGTCATAGCAGAGGCAGTGAAGTTCTATGATGGAGAAACAAAGAGAGAGAGACGTCCCTCACTCGCTTACTCAATGCATACTTAGTCTTACAAAATTCTGCTTTACGTTACCCATCCAGCGTTTCAATGCCCCAGATACATACTGTACAAGCATATCCACACTCGTATCTATGTGATCCACTAACCGTAGGGGGGATGCAGGGGACAGGTGAGGGTGATGGGGGCGGCGGGGGTCTGTGGCCGCAAGCCGTAGAGCTAAAGAATACTATCAAAGCCTCCTTCACCACATCGGCCTTACCGCGGCACTTCTTCTTGTTCTTCTCGGCGTCCTCAATGCAGGCAGCCACCGAAACCTGCAGCATACTAAGAGAAAGAAGGAATGCAACGGTCATTTAACGTAGCTAGTACATTTAAACCTTATGAACTGTATGGGAGTTTAGTATATGTGGCAACAGTGGAAGAGTGCATGCTGGGAGCTGACAAGTTTCCCCCTCTGTAGCGCTTCTCTCAGCAGGCGCATTACTGCCCAGTACTAGAGATTCAAATGAGGACTATTATCAGAGGCCACAGAGGTTATTAGCTGTATTTTCATAGTGTTTCATTTATGGTTGATGCAAAATTCTTGTTAAACTATCACTGCAGCATGAAATGGAGAGCAAAGAAAGCAGTTGTTATGTAGATCAGCCAGTAAACAATTTGGATTCTAATGAAGACCATTTTCAAAGGCCGCAAGGGTGGTTAGCCGGGTTGTCAAGAGTGTTTCTCCTGTCACTAATTTAAAAACTATGTTAATCTGTCACTGCTGTAGACCCTTAACTCTTTGCCCTCTCACCACGACTATTTTCAAAGGCCACAGAGATTATTAGCCGGGTTCTCAAGAAAGTTTCTCCTGTTAGTAAAATAAAAATCATGCTAATCTATCATTTAATCTTTAAAACGCTTTTAAAACCCTTGTATTTTCAACTAAAGCCTTTTGAAAGTAGTCGTGGTGGGGAGCAGAAATGTTTCAGAATACGGGCCGATGTGTGGCAGTGGTGGTGGTGGTGGTGACTCACTTGCACTCGTGGAGATCAAGCTGAGTGGTGAGAAGATCCGCCACGTGGGTCAGGTTGGCTCGATCCTCCACACACGTGATGAACTTCTTGAGGCGGAAACAGTTCGACTCTTGCAGGAGATCTGTTACCACACACACACACACACACACACACACACACGTATCATTAGTAAATCACTCCTTGCCTCAACCATTAACGAGTCACTACTGAAAGAATGATGAAAGAGAAAGAGAGAAAAAAAAAAAAAAAAACTAGGAGGGATAGATGTGCCATACCAGTAATTAGGTCCAGATCCTCGTCATCCACACACAGGTGGGAGTACACGCCCTCCAGTCCCATTAACCATACTTGGAAGGTGTTCAGCCCATCAGACTCCGAGCACGATTCTATGATGTCCTCGCAGCAGATCAGGGCTTCACTCATGCTCCTGTCAGGTAGTGACTGAGATTTAGAGACTTCTTAATACCACTTAAAGACATCTAATACCACTTAAAGGCCTCTAATACCATTTAAAGGCCTCACAACCACGTAATACCCCCATACACCCCCACACAACATACAAGCAAAGGTCGTTGGCGTCTCTGTGGGTGCAGTTCTTGTTCGGGGTTGGCTTGCCTAGGTTACACAGGAGGTTGTCATTCACGTCGTGGAAACACGTGTCGGCCTCCTCGGGATGACAGCCGTCCACGTATTCCTTGTCCTCGTACTCATCAAAAGTTTCGCAGTACCCTGGCACGTCTGGGAAGAGAGAAGGGGTGGGTTTATGAAAAGTCTCGGATAGCCGTGTTACGAGGTGGGATGTAGTTTTGAGTCTTTTTCCATAGTTTTTTTTATTTATATATATTTTTTTTATTTAACTGCTATGTTCATTTGTTTATCAGTATTCAGGTGTGATGAAGGGTGTTTTGAATTGCTAAGGCTTTCAAATAATTTGTAATCTTTTCCTTAGAGTGTTTGATTGCTCTGCTTCGTTCATTTGTTTTTTCGATATTCAAGGGAGTTTACAATGGATTTCAAATACCAGTGCAGTTTTTTTTAAATTCTTTCGTAGGGTGTTTGATTTCACTTTTTTACTTGTTTCGGTATCAAGGTGCAACGGAGTGATTTGCAATTAGTGGAGGAATAGTGGTTAAAAATGCAATTTCCTCATAACTGGTATTGATTTACTGGGTATCTTCATCACAACACCG
>NC_087187.1:705000-707500 GCF_035594125.1 Scylla paramamosain
GACGAATCAAGGACAAACTCAAAACAAAACATTCTCTATCACAAACGAATCTCTCTCTCTCTCTCTCTCTCTCCTCTCTCTCTCTCTCTCTCTCTCTCTCTCTCTCTCTCTTTCTTTCTCTCTGACACGTCTTGAATACAAAGCAATATGTTCCCTCCCCCTGTGTGTGTGTGTGTGTGTGTGTGTGTGTGTATGTGTGTGTGTGTGTGTAGCGCCTCATACACAATACACTCCTTCATTTTATCCTCGAGTCATCATTTTTTCTGGTAAGTTCTCTAGTAGTATGTTTGTCTTGCGCAGAGTAGGTCAGCTGGGCCTCGCAAGGGAACACGAGGGAGTACAAAGGAAAAGCAAGCAACAACAACTATACTTTTGGCCCCTTCGCGTGTGTATGTGTGTGTGTGTGTGTGGGGGGGGGGGGGGGCGGGGGGGGAAAGGTCGGGAGTGGGGGAGTAAGTTTATATCAATTGTATCTGACTTGTATCTAATCTAAATCTGGAGATGTAGGAGAGGATTGGGATGGAAAGAGAGAGAGAGAGAGAGAGAGAGAGAGAGAGAGAGAGAGAGAGAGAGAGAGAGAGAGAGAGAGAGAGAGAGAGAGAGAGAGAGAGAGAAATGTGAGTTAGTGCCTTAAAATTATTAGGTCAAGTGTGTCACGTATGAGAACAGGACACACACACACACACACACACACACACACACACACACACACACACACACACACACACACACACACACACACACACACACACACACACACACACACACAGACAGACAGACACACATATTAAGAAGGCAGACAGTTTATTTACTCACACTTTGAAGAAGGAAAACAAAATGCACGTGTCACTAAATTTTAAGACAACATAAGAGAGACTCAAAAATATTATTATCGTATCTTGTTTCTGTGCGTCGTATGTATGTATGTATGTATGTATGTATGTTCATTATGTATGCATGTATGTATGCATGTTTGTTTTCCAGATAGAGATAGATAGATAGAGAGAGAGAGAGAGAGAGAGAGAGAGAGAGAGAGAGAGAGAGAGAGAGAGAGAGAGAGAGAGAGAGAGAGAGAGAGAGAGGAAGAAAGAGCACGATACACCGACAAGATAACAGAGGGGGGTTGGGGAGAAGAAGGACGAGGAGGAGGAGGAGGAGGAAGAGGAGGAGGAAGAGAAAGAGGAGGAGGAGGTGATGATAGTGGTAAATTATATTACAAAAGAATATTAATGAATACTTAACATTATGCCTTGTTTACTGTGCATGCTCTCTCCTCCTTCTCCTTTATTCCTTCTTTCCTTTCCTTCTTCCTTCCTTCTGTCTTCCTTTCCTTCTTCCCTTCCTCTTTCTTCCTTCTCTCCTTTCCTTCTTCCCTTCCTCTTTCTTCCTTCTCTGCTTTCCTTTTTCCCCTCCCTTTCTCCTTCCCTGCATCATTCCTCCTCCTCTCCCTCCCTCCCTCCCTCCCTCGTCCTCCCTTCTCTCCTTCCCTCCTTCTCTCCTCTTATCTAACATTGCACAACTTCCCTCCCGTTCCGTTTCCTCCGCCTCCTTCATCCTTCTTCCTCTCCTCTCCTTCCTTCATCCACCTCGCTATCCCTCCATCCAGAGAGAGAGAGAGAGAGAGAGAGAGAGAGAGAGAGAGAGAGAGAGAGAGAGAGAGAGAGAGAGAATTTACGTGCGATGAGGAAAAAAGAACGATATAAAAGAAAACGTCGAGTCACCATCACACACACACACACACACACACACACACACACACACACACACACTAAATTACCTCTCACGTTTTGATCGCGTACGTGTGCGTGTCAGAGAGAGAGAGAGAGAGAGAGAGAGAGAGAGAGAGAGAGAGAGAGAGAGAGAGAGAGAGAGAGAGAGAGAGAGAGGTGTATGGTGTTCTGGGAAATCAACAATGAACAGGAAAGAATGATTGTGACCGTTAGTGAGTGAGAGTGGGCCTTAAATTGTCAGTGATAACGTAACAGGTGATAGTGAGGAGAGATTGACAGCTACTGATAGTGATAGTGATGGTGATACTGCATGTGACAGTGACGTGGCGGGTGATAGTGAAGAGTGACGTGATAGTGGTAGTGGTGATGGTGATGGTGATAAGAAGGAAGAGGAGGAAAGAGGATAGGAAGACGGAAAGGTGAAGGGAAGAGAGGAGGGAAACCGGAAGGAGAGAGAGAGAGAGAGAGGGGGGGGGGGGAATTTCATATTTGAGAGCTTGGAAAATTTTTATGATTCAGAGAGAGAGAGAGAGAGAGAGAGAGAGAGAGAGAGAGAGAGGAGAGAGAGGAGAGAGAGAGAGAGAGAGAGAGAGGTGAGGGCGCTAAATCCTGCTCAGCACTCAACAAATGGAGGAATTTCCGGCTCTGATAAAAAAAAAAAAAAAAACTGCCAATTTCACATAAGTCTCTCTTCCTTCTGCCTCACACCCACCCAGGCCACTCAACAACCCAAAGACTCATCCAGCTATCCACCCATCCAAATATCTACC
>NC_087187.1:722500-802500 GCF_035594125.1 Scylla paramamosain
GAAGTAATAGATGGCGGAATCTGCGAAAGTATAGAGGATAGAAGCTGGAGCAAAGGTACCGCAGGATCAGAACAGTGGCTTGTTGACTTTCATAACCAGCATCGTGTATTTTGTTATCACGGACCTTAGCCACAGATAGGAAAACCACCGGATGCCTTCTTCAGTAACATTTACTTGCTACACACTCACGGCTGACACTCTAACACCACAAAATTACCGCCAACACCTCTCTGTCACTGCACGCGAGGCACAGACACATAGACACACCTGCAGTAGTGTCACAGAGGAATGTTTGTCATGTCTGTGCGTGCGCGCGTGTGTATGCAGAGAGACCGGGTGACTATACAGTAAGGCGTGTACTTGGCATCACTGGAAACAGAGACAGGAGGTATTATGGATAACCGCCAGTTACTCGTGCGCCGCTCACTCGTGTACGCTACCACTGCCAGCCAGCCATTTCATCTTTGTGCTTATTTCTGGACGCATGGAAGATCTGAAAGGAGAACCAGAGGAGACAGGAGTGGAGAATGTTGTTCCTCATCCCCCTCCTCCTGCGCCTCCTCTTCCACCGCCTTTACGGTCGTTGGGGAGGAGCTGGCGTCCCCGTGTTAAGACAGAGGAGGTTGTGTGGCAGCCTGCCCCCCAGAATAACGTGCTTTCTCACCACAAAGCTTCTTATGGAGCAGCACGTGAGTGGTTTTGAGAAAGTGGGGAGGAGAGAGAGAGAGAGAGAGAGAGAGAGAGAGCCCGTCTTCTGAAACTCTGCTCTCTCACCACTACTATTTTCAAAGGCTACCTAGATGATTGACCGAGCTCTTAAGAGTGTTTTTCTTCTCTTGTTAACATTGTGGAAGTGTTACTCTGCCACTAGGACCGTTAAAACACTCTTGAAAACCCGTGTAATTTCAACTAGAGCCTTTTGAAAGTAGTGGAGGTGCGGCGCAGAAGTGTTTTTAAATATGGACGAGAGAGAGAGAGAGAGAGAGAGAGAGAGAGAGAGAGAGAGAGAGAGAGAGAGAGAGGGAGGGGTCTCGTCCCATCGTCTCTGGCCACTGTGGATGACTGACGGACCAGTGATGAGGCAGGCAGACCATGAGGGGGCGCATACCGCGTCTAGCAGCGGTGGTGGTGGTGGTGGTGGCGGTGGTAGGGGGGTGTGTGGGGGGGACGTGAATATTATGAGGTTAGGAAACTGGGCGGGCACTGCCGAGCCTTTCCCTTTGCGTCACTGCTTCACAGAACACGACGTAGACTGGCGGGGAGACTAGAGAGAGAGAGAGAGAGAGAGAGAGAGAGAGAGAGAGAGAGAGAAGGAATGAAAGAACATACCTACCGTAACTTCCTTCCTATTATCTTATGAAAATCGAATTATCCTACCACCCTAAGAAAAAAAAAAAAAAAGGAAAACAGCCACAATACAGCACCAGGCAGGGTTAGGAAAGAGTGGGAGGACGCTGCCTCTCCTATCGGTGAACTGACTGAAAACCAAAATGTCACACTGCCGGACCGTTAACTGAGAAGCGTGTTGGGGCATTCTCGTTCGTTCAGTCACAGGAAAACACCTAAACACTTAAGTACGGTACAGTTATAGTAGAGAAAACGAGGGCGAGGGAACTCCCAAGTTAGTACATAGACATACTAACATACATACATACACAATACTACGTAACACATCCGTTTAGGCGAAGATTTTTTCATGATATTCTTTCTTTTTCTAGTGGCGGTGGTGGTGGTAGTGGTGGTGGTGGTTGTTGTTAGTTATGAAAGTTCTCCATGATTCCTCGCATTAACCATATTATTGTAGAACTGATGGCTTTTGTGCAGCTTCCTTTATTTTCCTTATATTCACGTGTCGACCTGATGGCTTCTTGCAGCTTCCATTATTATTCTCAAGTTCCTTTAAGTTATCTGCACTGTAAAGGGGAAAAATCTACACCTCCAGGAAAATTATGACAGGAAGAAGGAAATACAAAGGTGGTGGTGGTGGTGGTCGTGGTTGTGGTGGTGGTGGTGAAGACAGGTGGATTAAATGACGCAATATTAGGAAGAGAAATAAGGTGTGCATGGTATTGGTGGAAATGGAGGAGGAGGAGAAGGAGGAGGTGATGGTGGAGGTAGTGACGGATGAGAAGATGGTGATGGTGCGGATGGTGATGACGATAACGGAGGAGGAGGAGGAGGAGGAGGTGACGGTGACGGAGGCAGTGTAGGAGGCGACATAATAGATGGCCAGTTAACACAGCGCAAACACAGGAAGGCTCTGAAGACAACTCTCAGGCAAGTCATCGTGTTTGTTGTCCTATTTACGTCACTAGCACGTCACACCGTCGTCAAGAAAGCTGCTCTCTCTCTCTCTCTCTCTCTCTCTCTCTCTCTCTCTCTCTCTCTCTCTCTCTCTCTCTCTCTCTCTCGTGTTTCCTCTTCTGTCTCTTTGTCTTCCTCCTGCCTCCTCCTTCTCCTGCTCCTCCTCCTGTTCATCTCACCTCTAGTCTTTCTTCTCAAGAGTTTTTTTCTCCTGTTAATAATGTAGAAATCTTGTTAATATGTCACTAGAACCGTAAAAAAAAAAACATCCTTTAAAGACACGTGTAACTTTAATTAGTATCTTTTGAAAGTGGTGGAGGTGTGGCGCAGGAATACGGTTCTAAGGTGTACTAAAGTGAGAAAGTAAAGGAGGAGGAACGCGGAAGGAAATGACAGAAAATTTATCAGCATAGCAATTACATGTACGAGTATGTGTGTGAAGGACTGGGAAGAGCAGGGGCAGGCAATCCTTCATCGTGTCTGTTGGTTATCAATGTGTGGCAGACAGGGTGAGGCGTGGCGGGGAGTGAGGAGTGGCAGAATGTTACACGCCTCGTTAATTGTAATGAGAAATTGTGCTGCTGGAGAGACAGGAAAAGGGAAAGAAAAGGGAAGAGGGAGGTGATGTATAGAAGAAGGAAGGAAGGAGGAAGGCACTTGTTAGAAAAGAAGGATGAAGGGAACAAGGCACTGTGTTTAAGCAGGCAGGGAGGGAGGAAGGAAGGGAGGTACTGTGCTTAGAAAAGGAAAGAGGGAGAGAAGATTGTGTTCAGGAAAAAGAGAAGAAGGTATTGTGCCGAGGAAAATGAGGGAGAGAGGAAGGGAATCATTGTGTCCATTGAGGAAGGAAGGTATTGTCTAGGAGAGGAAGGAAGGGAAGAAGGGAGGAGAACAATATCTAGAAAGGGAAGGATGGAGGTGTTGTATCTAGGAAAGGGAGGGAGGGAGGGAAGGAGGGAGGCACTCTTTCTACGAAGGGAGAGAGGGAGGGAAGGAGAGAGGCACTCTTTCTACGAAGGGAGAGAGGGAGGCACTGTGTCTGGGAAGGGGATTAGGAAGGGAGGGAGGAAGGGAAGAGGAAGTTCTGTGCCCATAGAAGGAACAAACAAGGGCAAGGAGTGAAGGGACTCAAGTATTAGAAAAAAAAATGCCAGTGTTGATAGGCTTGGAGGAGGAGCCACATATTCTCTCTCTCTCTCTCTCTCTCTCTCTCTCTCTCTCTCTCTCTCTCTCTCTCTCTCTCTCTCTCTCTCTCTCTCTCTTCTCGCGCCACGGCTGAGGTGGGGCGAAAGCAGTGTGGGAATGTACGATTCGTGGAAAGAGTGGCACCCCCGCGACGCCCCAGCACCCCAACCTCCTTCCGCTACCCCGCCCCGCCCCGCCCCAGCGTGAGAAAGAATCGAGGCCGTACAGCTGAGGTTGGACGGTAATGGGGGAGGGGGGTGTTGGGTGTATTTACACTTTCATTGCAGCAGAGGGACGTCCAGATCGCAGCGTCACCCAGCTTGTTGCATAATGGCGTGAGGAGACATAAGTGAGTCGCGTTACAATGCCACGCCTTACCCACTTTTTTAAATCTTGTTCACTCGTTCGTCTGTTTACCTCTTCGTCCATGAGGAAACCTGTTCGTCCCATGCATGGCCTAACTCAGTGAATTAGTATGTGCGCGCGGCATGTGTTGCCGCGCGAGTTGATTCAGGCCCTGCTAGGTCCACATCAGACGTGCTGGCGGCTGTTCAGTTGCCGCCAATCGCCGGGTACCCTTGACGTCGCAGTTCTTCCTGGAGGGCTAGGGTATGTGAGGCGTCGCTGGTGTGCTGCAGTTTCCTCGTTGTGTTCTGCCACAAGACATTGCTGCTAATGTCCTCTTAAGAGGCTGAGACACGCGGAAAGTGTCGACATTAAACCCTCTATGGTATCAAGTGCATGGCGGTGAGAGTTGCCAGCTACACGAGGGGTCATACCTCGCAGGCCACTCAGTGGAAGCCAGTCCCAAAGCAACAACCATTCAGGTGTGTTGTGTTGCGTGGCACATCCTCCTCAAAGTGTGTACATGTGACTGTTTCACTCTAGACAGTGTGCGCGTCTCGTCGAAACTCACTCTAGCAAAACACAAACCTGCTTATTTCATGTGTCTGTGCTGCTGCTGCTGCTGCTGGACAATTCTGCGCTTGCTAACGGGATCCGAAGGAGCAACGCATCTCCCCTCTCCCTATCACTGCTGCAGTTCTTGTGTCCACGAGACACTTTGCACACCACGCCTGATATGATATCTGCTGGTGACGTGTTGGTGACAGAAGAGCTGCGACTTAGTTACTAGTACGCCTTCAGGAGCGACGCGAAATCATCTCAGTAAGATCGCCTTGGTGGCCGAGAAAGGGAAAGGGAGAGGCAGCGACGCAGAGCAGGAATTATCCGAGGAATGGCAGTAGCTGAGGGCGTCACCAGCACCATGAAGGACCACCACCACAGCAAACCCGCACACCTCCACCTCAAGTCCATGGCCCGCCCCCGCACCACCAGCTCCATGTGGGGACTGAAGTAAGTAATGAGCTATGCCGTGCTGTGGTGTAGCCAAGGCCTCTTAGCACCGTACTCCGGGGAATGCAGTGCGGGTTCATTACTTAAGGAGCAACATGATCCCATCTCGTTATTGCGATGATAATTTCAGTCACTCGAGATTTATCAGCCCTTATCTGCGATGTGAGCGAGATTGCTGTTATTATTATTATTATTATTATTATTATTATTATTATTATTATTATTATTATTATTATTACTACTACTACTACTACTACTACTACTACTACTACTACTACTACTACTACTAGTAGTAGTAGTAGTAGTAGTAGTAGTGTGTGTAGCATACAATTTGCAAAAGGCACGGTACACAGTCGGAAAAGAAAATGTAGATGCGAATGTCAAATAGCTACAGACGGGAGACAACACCACAGACAGCGCGACGGGAACCAGAACACAAACACGCATTATAACAGTTTTTCCAGAGATTGTAATTCTGGTGACAGATTAACAAATTTTTTTTATACTACTCAGAGAAGAAATCCTTGAGAACCCGGCTAATCATCTCTGGCCTTTGAAAATACTCGTGGTGAGAGATAGCAAAACCTCTTAGATTACGGGTCAGGAATGCATCTTGCTACAACACCGTCACAACCACCACAGAAGTAATCCCGGCATAGATTCCTGTAGATTGAGTCAAGCCTTCAGTAGGTTACCTGACTTAATACCTGAGTGACGCTGCTTCCATTGCGTCATCTTACCATTGGCCATCGTCCCCCTGCGTTCCTCGGGTATTAGGTGTCTTACGTGCTGTGTTACCTAGCTGTGCAGGGCAGGTGTTGGGGGAAGTGGGAGAACAGTTAGACTTCCCAACATGGGGGAAACTTTAGGATTCCAGGGAGTAATCTATTGAGGGAAATTATATTGACTAGCGATTGGCCGACGAAAAAAAAAAATCATAATGTTGTAGGTGGCTTTTCTTCAAGTAGTGTATACAGATACAAATAAAATTTTGTTATGACTGCCTTCAGTAGTGACTGTGTGCGATAATTTTGGTCGGAATTCCATAATTTTGTGGTCGCTCTATGAAGGGGAAATCCGAACAGGTGAACTGGTTGAAGGGGGAAGACAAAAAAAAAAGTTGGGAATCACTGCTCTAAAATGTGTGATCCGGTTAGAATTAAATGGGGGAAAAAATTTAAGAATGTTGGAAATGTCAATGCAAGGAGAGTAATGGTGACAATGTGTGGCGGGGGGGAAGGCAGAAAAAAGTTGCTTGACCGGGAGTTAATGTCAGAGAGAGAGAGAGAGAGAGAGAGAGAGAGAGAGAGAGAGAGAGAGAGAGAGAGAGAGAGAGATGAAATACGACTGAAAATAAAAATAACATAGATTTGTGAAATCAAGCAGATAACAAAGTAACTCAACAATAAACATTCTGATGAAACCGTACACTGTCTCCATGGGAAGTGAGAAAACAACTAGCACGCCCTCCACCATCCTCCCCCCATCACACACACACACACACACACACACACACACACACACACAAAACAAAATGCAGAGTTGCTACGAAGGCCAAATAAACTTTAATAGGAAAAAATTATAGAACAGGCTGTGGTTGAATGCGTTAGTGAATATTGTACAATTGCACAAGCGGTTAGGCAAGGTTATGGAGTGAAGCTGAGCTGAGTAAAGAAGAGTGACGATAGTGATGCACAGTGAGTACCGAGTTAAAATGTGGTTCATTGTAGCTTCATTGTGTCATTTTTCTGTTAATATTTCTGAGAGGGATTCGTCTTATTTATTTATTTATTTATTTATTTTTATAAGAGAATGATATGCGTAGTATTCTCTCTCTCTCTCTCTCTCTCTCTCTCTCTCTCTCTCTCTCTCTCTCTCTCTCTCTCTCTCTCTCTCTCTCTCTCTCTGGAAGTGCATCCGCTTATGTAATATATGAAACAATCTTGAACGAAAAATGTATCAAGATGGTTAATAGTGGGGATTTACGGTGTGTGTGTATGTGTGTGTGTGTGTGTGTGTGTGTGTGTGTGTGTGTGTGTGTGTACTGAGGCTGACGTAAGAGAGAGAGATTTCGCTGGAATATCTCAAGCAACGGGCCATCCCCTTCATTAACGCACACACACACACACACACACACACATACATACATACGTTCAACTTGGCATGCAGGGAATCGCGTATTGCCTGCCTTCTCAAATCCCCCATATTGCTATTTGGAGAAGCTGCTCTGATATGTTGAGTATAACACTGATGCTTGCCAATTGACTGCTTGTCCTCCTCCTTAACTTTGCTTGTTCTTCTCTTCCTCCTCCTCCTCCTCCTCCTCCTCCTTATCATCATCAACATCCTCATCATTATCGTTGTTGTTGTTGTTGTTGTTGTTGTTGTTGTTGTTGTTGTTGCTTCTTCTTCTTCTTCTTCTTCTTCTTCTTCTTATTATTATTATTATTATTATTATTATTATTATTATTATTATTATTATTATTATTATATGCATTATTTCCTCCTCCTCCTGTCCTCCTCCTCCTCCTCCTCCTCCAAGAAACTAATTAGAACAAGTTACCAAACAGCCATACACTTACGCACTACTACTACTACTACTACTACTACTACTACTACTACTACTACTACTACTACTACTACTACTACTGCTGCTGCTGCTGCAACAACAACAGTAACAACATGACTTGCACAAAATCACTCGCGGAAAATGCCTGAGCATTACATGTTACTCAGGAAGAGGATGAGGAAGAGGGAGGAGGAGGAGGGGAAAAAAAGAAGCGGGCTAAGATGTGGATCAAGATGGACAGGCTTCTCCAAACACACACACACACACACACACACACACACACACACAGAGAAAGAGGGAGGGGCATACATTAACGAAATCTTCAGTGTATGTGTAAGGAGTGGTGTCTTTGTGTTCGTGGTAATGATGGAGACGGAAAAGAAGGAAAGAAAGAAAGGGTGGAGACATTTGGGAGATTCCTGGTTCAATATTTGTTCACTGACCTGCCACTCTTCACCCAACGTTAGAGAGAGAGAGAGAGAGAGAGAGAGAGAGAGAGAGAGAGAGAGAGAGAGAGAGAGAGAGAGAGAGAGAGAGAACATAATCACATGGGAATATAAAGTTCATTTCACTCAGTTCGTTAATCTCATCTTACTCTACTAGGAAAATGTTATAAAACTGATCGATAAAATGAAAGTGGACGAGATAAAAAAAAAAAGTCTTGCGTTGTACAACAAACAGAACCTCATGATCAGATAAGTAGAAGGAAGAGGATGAGGAGGAGGAGGAGGAAAAGAGTGCAATAATCGTTGAGAATATTTCTATGAAGCACGTCAAAAGATTATGAAGAGCAGGAGGAGGAAGAGGCTGTCAGAATCAATGAAACGTTTATTCACATGAAGAAGAGGAGTGGGAAGATGAGGAGCAAGAGGAGGAAAACTGGCAACACACTTAGTCTCAGAATTGCATCAAATTACGCTTATATGAAGATGGAGGAGGGGAAGGAGGAGGAGGTGGTGATGGAGGATGAGGAAGAGGAAGAAGAGAGTATCAGATGATTGTGGCGAAGCAACTGACGAGTATTATGCACTTTAAGCACACACACACACACACACACACACACACACACAGAGAGAGAGAGAGAGAGAGAGTAGAGAGAGAGAGAGAGAGAGAGAGAGAGAGAGAGAGAGAGAGAGAGAGAGAGAGAGAGAGAGGCTCCACAACTTGCAAACGACTAATATTACCGAGGCAAGATCAGCACTTACATAATTAAAACCTAGCCTAGCCTATCCTACCTGTCCTGCCTGTTGTGTATTTCTTCTCCTGAAAACATCACTAGACTAACTGGCCTAACCTTCTACGTGTTATGACTTTCGTTCAGACTCATTCAATACTGATAAAAGTTTTATTTGGCTTTCGATAGACACAACACGAGGGACAAGCAAAGGATGGGTGATTCAAACATATAGTGATTGTAGTTCTGTGTATTTTGGCCTTAGTGTTTTGCAAGAGAAAAAGTTTTGTGTTAGTATTTTCTGAGAAAGAAGGGAAATTGTGTGGTAATATAGGATATTATAATATGATGTAATATATATTTTTTTCCTTATTAATATTCATGTTATTTATTCATGTATACCATTAGTAATGTTATTTTCAGGTTTCTCTCTCTCTCTCTCTCTCTCTCTCTCTCTCTCTCTCTCTCTCTCTCTCTCTCTCTCCTAAGTGCTCCATAGCTCTACTCGTACACCAGTGTCAACACCAGCTGCTAGTCGCGTGATTGGCATGTTTATTGGTACCGTCAGTCTTGGAGTGGTGGTCGTGGTGACAAACTAAACAATTATTAGCCACCACCGCCACCTGCATTTTTGGCAAGCGTCTTAAGAATTCTGAAACTGCGCCGCATCTCCACTATTTTTAAAGGGCTATAGTTGATGTGACATGGGTTTTCAAGGGCGATTTTATAGTTCTAGTGACAGATTAGCAAGATTTCTACATTATAAACAGGAGAAACGCTCTTGAGAACCCGGCTAATCATCTTTGTGGTCTTTGAAAATAGTGGTGAGAAAGCAAAACGTTTTAAGTGTATTTTATGGTCCTGGTAACAGATTTTGCGAGATTTCCTCATAAAGAACAGGAGAAATACTCTTGAGAACCAGGCTAATCATCTTTGTGGCCTTTGAAAATAATCGTGGTGAGAGAACAAAGCGTTTCAGAATGCGGGCCTTTTTATCAGAAAGCGGTGGTGGTGGTGACGAAAAGAATACCACCACCACCACCACCACTACTTACTGATGTGGTGGTGGTGGTGGGATGAGTCACCAGTGTAGTCATAGCCAGGAGTCAAAGCATTGTGCCCATCTGGTCTAATTTAGCGTGGGAGGAGGAGTAGGAGGAGGGAGGGGGAGAGAGAGATAGAGAACGTTCCTGAAGACCTGACTAACCCCAGGAAGCCCTGGGGTAGTGGGTGGCCAGGCCCGAGGTAGCCAAGCTCTGACTAAGCCCTGAAGGATTTGTTAAGAGACTATTTAAATTTGGGGACATTTTTATAAGATCTAATTATACTCTTGACAAATCTGATTCTCTCTCTCTCTCTCTCTCTCTCTCTCTCTCTCTCTCTCTCTCTCTCTCTCTCTCTCTCATAATGCAACCGGTGACTATCCCGCACCTACTCCAATCCTGAGACCACAGCAAAATTAAACTTACCACCAGTTTTTCAAACGATGAGGAGAAAAGTTTCATACAAGCACGTTTTAAAATTACCTTAGTTTAAATCCTTACTTAGTTCATGTCTACCGTTTTTTTTTTTCTCCCACCCTGTGTACGTTAATTGTTTACTTTTGAGACGTGTGTAGGAGACTAGGAGTACATAACTGTTTCTGATGAGTAATCTCCCACCAGCTTCCCATAAAAGGTAGAGGAGTGATAGAACATAGGTAGCGCGCACACACCCACACACACACACACACACACACACACACACAATCATCATCATCATCGTCATGTCCAAGTTACTAATGTTTTTTTTTTTCTCTCTTTTTGCAGATTTGATCCCTTCCAGGTTTTTGAAGTAAGTATGACACGTGTTCATGACTATACGTAGTAGTAGTAGTAGCGGTTGTTGTTGTAGCATCATTAGTAAGACCAAGCAAAATAGAGCTCAGTTTTAGCATGCAGGGACTATTAAGAGGGGAGGGCTGAGGGGACTGAGAGAGTGAGGGACTGAAAGGTTGAAGGGTCGAGGGACTAAGGGGCTGAGGGATTAAAAGCATGGGAGGTTGAGAGAGAGTGAGGGGCTGATAGGAGACACAAGCACTCCAGATATAGAGTGAAAGTGAGTCAGACAGACCACCTTTGTAAATCAGGTTTTTCCTATTGTTTTTTTTTTTTTTTTTTCTTCTTCCTATGAGTTTCCTTAGACAGGAGGTCGTATTGCACCACGCCACAATGAAAACAAACTAGACCACCAAAAGACCAGGACAACAGAGAGAGAGAGAGAGAGAGAGAGAGAGAGAGAGAGAGAGAGAGAGAGAGACCTGCATTCAATTTTGCCAATCAGGTTACAGGAAGTCATGTCAGTTGTCATTACACTTCCTAACTATTAACATCCCTTCACACACACACACACACACACACACACACACACACACACACACACACACACACACAAGAGTAAGGGAGAAAAAGATATACATACCAAGAGAGAGAGAGAGAGAGAGAGAGAGAGAGAGAGAGAAGGAATAGGAAAGACAGATAGACATACCAAGAGAGAGAGAGAGAGAGAATCAATTCTTGAGTAACATTAAGCTATTGACTATTGTTACTGCTTCTCTCTCTCTCTCTCTCTCTCTCTCTCTCTCTCTCTCTCTCTCTCTCTCTCTCTCTCTCTCTCTCTCTCTCTCTCTCTCTCTCTCTCTCTCTCTCAAAGCTCCCACACCCATCTAGCCTTGCAGTAATGTAACAGACTGGAGTAGAGTTTTCCTCCTGATTGCAATGCTTCCGCCCCCCACTGCTTTCCTGTTTCCTGGGAGTGATGAGTTCTAATGTTGTGGAAAGAGGAGATGAAGAAACTTTTATTTTGTTAGTGTCATGTAAAGAAAGGAGAGAGAATGAAAGTGAGAGAAACTAGCTATGCATTAGTTTTTATTCATTCAGGATGTACAGATGGACACACACACACACACACACACACACACACACACACACACACACACACACACACACACACACACACACACACACACACACACACACACACACACACACACACCCTGGAATAACTTAAGTAAAGATGTGGTTATGGTGGTTAGTGTACATGTATTTAAAGAGAAATTGGACAAGTATAGATAAATATAACTAGGTAAATACAGCTAGGTAAATACAGCTAATGGTGGTCTTGTTCTCCCCCTTAGGTGCAACATGAGGCCTGTGACGACCTGCAGATCACAATCAAGAAAGGAGAAAGAATCACCAAAGGCAGCACACTCCAGGACCTCAGTGAGTTTTTTTAAGTTTTTGTCACCCTCAACCAGCATCCCTTTTGCATGAAAAAAGTTTTGATGACACATAATTTTCCCCTTCATAGCACTGTAAGAATTGTTTGCATGGAGTCGAAGGAGAGAAAAGAGAGAAGACTGAAGATTACAGCAACTTTACGAGAGCTTAGCATAAAAGTATTGCCTTAAAAATTTTTAGATATTGAAGGAGAATGAATGGGTTAAGACATATGTATAACTTTCCAGACACTACTGTTGTGGTAAGGTCTTGTAAGAAAGAATGAACCTTCTTTTTAAATAATTTTCTCTCCTGTATCTCCATGTAAGTAATTTTTCCAATAGTAGGAAGGTTATTGAGGAACCACCACGATAAAATGGCTAAATAGAACTGTTATATCCTCCACAGTGGACACACCTGATCCATACGTCGTGCTGAGGATTCCAGGTAGCTCAAACTCCTGCAAGCGCACCAGTCACGTGGACAACTGCACTAATCCAATATGGGATGAGTCCTTCCACTTCTTCCTTGACCCGTCCAAAGAATACACACTCCGTAAGTTTGTTATTCTAGTTCTCTTTCTTAGCTTTGTCGCTGCCATCTTACACACAGGTCCTTAATGCCAAACCACACTAGGATGTTTCTTTTTGTGCTACAGTTCCACCTTAACATTTTACTGCCAATGTTTTAAAGGGATGCAGTTTCT
The DNA here is from genome assembly GCF_035594125.1 of Scylla paramamosain. Taxonomy (NCBI): domain Eukaryota; kingdom Metazoa; phylum Arthropoda; class Malacostraca; order Decapoda; family Portunidae; genus Scylla; species Scylla paramamosain. The sequence goes on from NC_087187.1 coordinate 735,052, forward strand.
TATTAATTTTCATGCATCTCCACTGGTGTGACTGGCTACAAGTTCTTTATAGTGCTAGCTTCTCACATGCAGGCCTGAGAGTTGTGTCAAGGGAACAGGTGAAATAACAAGCCTTTCAGTGCAGACATCTGATAGCCAAGTTAGAGAGTTAAATGTCAAGTGACAATAACACACCAGCTCTAAGTGTGTCCATCATTCACCACTGCAAACATACTGGTACTGGTTTCTTCTTGTGCAAATTGATCATGTGTGAAGGGGACATGTGAATTGACGCATTTTTTCCCACCAGATGTGATCCTGATGGACGCTAACTACACCATGGACGAGACACTTGGGGAGCAAACCTTCAGCCTCAACTTGCTGAACCTTGACACTCCACAAGACGTCATCTTCGACTTCCCCAATGGAAAGGTTCACACTGTCCTCACCCTGCAGAAGAAGTAAGGGTGCTATAATGCTATTGTTTTCTGCATATAGAGGACAAGCTAACATATTGTTTACACTAAGGATAGGATACAGTGGAATACTAACTGGCATATCTTCCTTCAGCAAAAACCCAGACCTGAGGTTCTCCCTTGCACTGTGTCACGAGGAGAAAAGCTTCCTTCAGATCCGTCGCCGTAGAGTTCTGGCAGCCATGAAGAAACTGCTGGGCCCCAAAGCACCAGAGAATGAGAAGCAGGTGAGTGCCAATGTCCAGGGGCCATCAGGTTGAGGTGTAGTAAGGTGGGCCACTAGACTGAAAACACTACAGTTTTCAGCTCAGTATACCTTTTTTTAAATACATGTTGGCTACTTCAAAATGATCATTCTTTGTGACGGATTATTGTATGATTGTGTTTGATGGTAAAATTTCATTATCTCTGGTAAGGCATGGGAAGAAATTCAGTTCCTGTGGTGAAATTGTTGTTACCATGAGTGTCTTTCCTGCAGGTTCCCATCATTGGAGTACTGGGATCTGGTGGGGGCTTCAGGGCCATGACATGCCTGAGTGGTGCTGTCAAGGCTTTGCAGGAGACTGGCATCCTGGACTGTACCACCTACATCTCCGGTCTCTCTGGCTCATCCTGGTAAGCCAACAACACCTGAGACTTCAGCACCATATAACTTTTTTAATCCTTTCAGTGCAATATGAAACAATCAGCACTACCAGAAGTAATGTGTGAAATCTTTGTAAGCATCTGCAAGAAAACGGGGGATGAAAAAGAATAAAATTAGCAATTTCTATCCAGTTTAAAGGTTGTAGGTGGCTGTAGAACAAGTAAATGTCTCAGAGTGATTATTAATTAAGGAAAGATGTACCAAATAGCAGTCAAAGGATTAAATACATATTGGCTACCTTTAATTATTCTTTGTGATGGATTATGTGATTGCATGTGATGGTAAGGAAACAACAACACTACAGTTTTCAGCTCAGTATACCTTTTTTTAAATACATGTTGGCTACTTCAAAATTATCGTTCTTTGTGACGAGTTATTGTATGATTGTGTTTGATGGTAAAATTTCATTGCCCAACCTGCTCACTGGTGAAGGTGAAGCTGTGGCCTTCCTCTGTGTGTGACGTGCTCCGTGCTCACCATTCTCTTGCACTGTCACCATTTTGGGACGAGTGGTAATGCGGCACGTTATTTATTGTGACTCAAATATGCCAGTGTTACTTGAGGAGCCAGGTCATACACCAGTCACACATCAGGCTGCTCATGGAGTAACGTACACAGTAGAGTATTGCTTCACATGTGATGGTTCCTGGGTGCAGTACTTCATCATCACATTTATTGGACATAAAGCCCACTCACACTAATTTCCTTCATTACTGTAGATCTTTCATACATATATTGAAGTCTTTTGCTCTCTGATTCTCTGCATATCTCCACACAGGATAAGAAAAAGGCATATGAAGATATGTAAACTAACTCCAGTGTTGTTTTGTGACAGGTACATCTCAACACTGTTTGCCCACGAGAACTTCCCCAACATCACACACTCCCAGGTGCAGAAGGAGCTAAGGGATTCTGTCACCAAGGACTGGAAGTGGAAGCTGCTAAACTCCCCAGCATATGTGACCAGTATGGTGGCCAAGTACAAGCAGGGCCAGCCAGTCTCCTTCACTGATTTCTTTGGCCATCTACTGGGGGATGTGCTGCTCAAAGAGGTGTGTGTGTTTTTGTATTTTTATAGGATTGAGTCAAGCTTGTAATGTGCTGTCATTTTATTTATATATGTATGAATTTTACAAACAAAATACATTTCAGAATAAGAACAAGAAGCTGACAGAGACCCAGCCAATCCTGCAGAAAGGAATCATACCGATGCCGCTGTACACTTGTCTCCATGCCAAGAAGAAAGTCTCCTGCAGATCATTCTCAGTAAGTGTGGTGTGCTGGCATTGATGGTTTGGTCCTTGAGTTAAGCATTGCGTGTGAGGAGGTCGTGAAGTGGTGAGGTAATTGGATGACACTGGTGCAGCTGATGGGTATCCAAGGCCACACTTATTGTGTTGTCTGGCAGCAGGTGCACACCATTCACACTGTTCCTCTGTTGTTAGTACCGGCCTGATGATTGAATGGCATAGTGCAGCTGGTGGGTGTCTGAGGCTGTGCACTGCTCATCTTGTGTGGCAGCAGGTGCACACCTTTCCTCTGTTGTGAGCACTGGTCTGGTATTTTGATGGTCACAAGCACAGCCTCTTTATAGAATCTACCAAATGTTAAATTTTTTTTTTAATACAGCCAGATTCTTACACAATTTTGTTCTTGTTTCAGGAGTGGGTAGAATTCTCTCCATTTGAAATCGGCATTGCAAAATATGGTACCTTCATGAAAACCCAAGATTTTGGATGCAAGTTTATTGTTGGCAAGAAAATCAAACATTTTGATGAATTTCCTCTACACTTTTTGCAAGGTAAGCCAGTGTGGCCACCCAGTGAGAGAGCTCCCAGCAGTGCAAGTCAGACTAGATCACAGTATAATGTTAGAGGAGGGGTTTTGATTCCTCTTCCTATATTACAAAGCACAGTAATCATAAAAACTGTATTTGCTGGTGTGTGAAACAGTGATCCTTAGTGTCACAGAATAACTCCACTTACAAACATGAATTAGTCACACACACATCTCCTCAGAGCTCTCATGTATGTGTTGTTTGTGTTGCAGGTGTGTGGGGGAGTGCCTTCACCATTCTCATCAAGAGGCTGGTGATGGAGGGAGGAAAGAAGGACATCGTACAGATCATGAGAGATGCACAGAAGGAGGAAAACATGGAAAGTGAGTTTATGGACTGATTTGCTTTCTCTCTTAAACACTTCTTTGATGATGATGATGGTATATTAAACATTTTCACTTTCTTATTTGAACTCAAAAATTAACATGAGCTTTGGAAATCCCCATCAGATGGAAACCTGAAGGACACACACAGTTCAGCTGAGAGTTCTGACTCAGAGGACGAAAAATACATTGAGGGTCATGACGACAAGGAATCAGAGGAGGAGGAGCTGGAGGAGCACAAGAGTACCCGTGCACAGCCTCTTGCGGAGAATGGCATCACGCAGCACACCATCCCTGAGGAGGACAGGCAGATTCAACCCAAGAGGAAGACTTCAGAAATTCCCAAGGGCTGTTCTCTTGACCAGGCTGATGTGGAAGACAAGAAAATTACTTCATCCAGATCATTTGACAGCCTCTCTAGTGAAAAGGAAGGCAAGACAGATCAGACAGATCCCAAAGATAAAGGGGACATCAGACCAAGGATAAAGAAAGCCTCAGCATTTAGTTTCGACCTTCAGAGCAGGAAAACCTCAAAGGACAGCAGGAAGTTCAGCACAGAGAGTGACCCAGGCGTGACGACAGAATACCAGAGAGCACAGCACCCACGACTGCAACGGCAGGGCGCCATCAAGGGCTCCCGGATAAACAAGGAGGAAGCTGCCCAGCCAACCTCCCCAAGCCAGGACAAGTGGGCCACGAGGAGGTAAGGAGCTGAGGATGTCTTCATAAACTAACCTAACCTAACATTTAGCCACAATGTAAAATCACAGCTCTGTCTCCAGGAAAACGAACCAAACCTAGCCTAATCTAACATTTGATCTTAGGAAAACTAACCTAACCTAACCTAATGTAACTTAACATCACCACTTTGTCTCCAGAAAAACTCTGCGGCGGTCTCGAGTGGAGAAGAAGGCAGGACTCTGGGACGGCCTCAAGCAGAGCATCATGACAGGCACCAACATCCTCAACTCGCGTGCTGGCCGGGCTGGGGAGGTGCTCAACCCTTTCCGCGGCCTGTCCCTGAGGCACTCCTTCCCCATCTCCCCCTTTGCCACAGATGTCATGGGGAAGGACGAGGACCAGGAGGATGCTGTAGACTCAGACAGTAAGAACATTTTCAGGAGTTTTATCCCTTGTGTAGTGAAGGAAAATATTGATAAATTGATGTTTTCTCTAGAATTGAAAGACTGAAAGTAGTTTTGAAAGTTCCCCAAATAAAGAACAAGTGTCTAAATTTGTCTATACATATTTATTATATACACATGAGGGAGTTTTTAATAGTTCACCTAAACCATCCAGATCTGCTGTGAATGAGAAAAGGAAACAAGTTGTATACAATAGTGCATACAGTACATGGCATGTCTTTCTCCTTCGCAGCGGGCTTTGGGGCCAGCTGTCGCTACAAGCCCCTGGACAACAAGGCAAAGAAACTGTTCATTGTGGACTCTGGCTTGGCTTTCAACTCACCCTACCCACTCCTCTTGCGACCCCAGCGAGCCGTGGACATCTACCTCTCTTTTGACTTCTCCCAGCGGCCCACAGACAGCTCTCAGCCCTTCAAGGAACTTCTCCTGGCAGAAAAATGGGCCACACAGAATAAAGTTCCTTTCCCACCTATACAGAAGCAGGTATACTTGTTTGAATGATGTATACATGCCTTGTGGTCCATTTCATGCATTGTTATCAAGTGTAAATATTTTCTCCTTCAGTCAACTTCCAGCCTTCTTTATATTTCATTAGTTCTTTTGCCAGAAGAATAATTTCTCTGGTTATTTGCCTGGGAATTACAGTAGGCATATCATTACTAATTATTGACTGCTTAGAAGAATGATCCTTAGACTGAGTCCTGCATGGTATATTTCAGGTGGCACAGTATGAGGGGCAGGAGGTGAGGGAGTGTTATGTCTTCAAGCACCCAACAGACCCATTCTGCCCCGTCATCCTTCACTTCCCTCTGGTCAACAACAAGTTCAGGGAATTCAGTGCGCCAGGTGAGTGCTCACAGCCAAAGTCACAGGAGACAAGTGTGTCAGATTGAGTGTGGAGTGTGTCACTTGAGAATGTCACACTGTAGAGGGTCTTTGCTTCATTGCTTCATTATGTATTGTGATCCTTTGATTCATGTTTTCATTTCCATATTTGAAATAGGAATATGGTAGAAATGATTTTATTTGTACTGTTAGATCATCATAATATCCTAGGCATCATTTATCTATTTGTGTCATGGCTGCTGAACCTTCCTCAAAAGAGTAACCGATCATTGCCCTCGTATGTCGTCTCTTCCATGTATATGTGCCTACTTACTGCAGTTATCACATCCTTTTATCTCGTGTGCTTGCATCCATTAATACAAGAGTACACATTGTGCATTCCTGACTTACCATTTCTCTGCAGGTGTTCCCAGAGAAACTGAGGAAGAGAAGCAGTTTGGTGACTTCCCCATCTTTGATGATCCCTCCAATGCATTCTCCTCAATGAATTTTGCATACGAGGCCATCCAGTTTGACCGCCTGACCAAGCTGGTAGAATTTAACACATTGCTTTGTGTGGACACCATCAAGAAGGAGCTGGAGGAAGTTGTAGAGAAGAAGAAGCAGTACATTCCTAAGCTGACCTTCAAGGACGTGGTCAACACCATGAAGCGAATGTCCAGCTTCAGCCCTGGGGAGAGGGGCGACAATGACCTCAGGCTGAAGGTGTCACTGGAGAATGAGGAGGAACTGAAGAGGAGGACACGGTACTCATCTGTGCCTGATCAGGATGAAAGTGACAACAGTGATAATGACTACTCTGATGCACTGGAGGAGATTCCTGATGAAACGACAACATTGTGAGGTCAGGTGTCACACACTCTATCATTGCATAAATTACATTCATTGTAAGTGATTCATACCATCATCATACATTACATTCTTTATTATTTCAATACATCATTAGAAATAGTTGTCATTTATGGCTTAGTCTTACCCCAGTGATGCATGCAGTTCTTACTAGATGACCAGGAAAGGGTTAAGTTATTCTGAACTGCATCATAACATAGTCAAGTGGAAGACAGTACATTAATATGGCCTGTATCCAGTATTAGTAGTATAGCCCTAAGATGTGGTTACCAATAACTTATATTACTGTGGGAGAGAGGGTGCTTATGTGTCAGCATTTTAGTGTGAATATATGAAGCCTGGCAATGTAAGGCTTTGCCTGGGATGTGATGACACATGGGGCTGGAGGCTGACTGACTCCTGGCCATTGGTGGCTGGGAGGTTCTGTCCTGCTGGGTGGGGGCGTGTGTACCAAGGTAATGTGATACAAGAGAGTGACAGCTCTTTTTATACTTTTAAGTGCATTATACTGGATCATGGAAGAGAAAACTATTTCTTTTGTACATTTATAAATTATGGGAGATGTTACTGGTGCTCAGGAGAGATTCAACAATATTAAAGTTGATGACTTGAGTGAGTCTTTCATTGACACTTGCGAGTCACCTGCGTTGTTGGTACAAAACATTGCGGGTGATGTATAGTGTGCTTGTGTGTGTCTTGTCAGCTCTCAATGTACTGATGGTGATGCAGTGTATGTATGTATACGTTAGGGTTGCCATACGTCCGGATTTTCCCGGACATATCCGGAAATCAGATAACGAAATCTGCGTCCGGGGGGATTTTTGAAAAATTCCTCAAATGTCCGGAATTTCACCTTCCATCATTACTGTTAAAAAATCACATGTATTAAATTTCCTTGGGTTGAAATGATGAGAGAGAGAGAGAGAGAGAGAGAGAGAGAGAGAGAGAGAGAGAGAGGTTCACCGAGTGGCAGCTGATTTGGTTTGGTTTCGGTCAATACTCTAACGTGTATGGGTCCTGTATGAAGTCGGTGCTCGCAGCCTTCCCAACGCCGCGTCGCCGCCTCACTTGACGTCGCGCTCGCGCCCCAGTCTTTCACCAGCTCTGATATGGGTCAGTTTGGATTACTGTTTGAGTGTTGATACAATGAAAGTTATTCTGACTGTACAGTACAACTACCGAGAGACCTCTTGCGTTGACTTCTTCAACTTTTTAAAGTCCAACAAGGAACTACTTAAAAAATATAAGATCTACAGAAAAATATGCATCGGCACATCAAGCAACACACGCAGTGGTTGAAGAAGAGTTACAAGACACCAATTGAGCTAAGTGGAAAAACGGAATTCAAGATTATCAGCCATTATTTACGTTTTCCAGTATCATATCAGGACCATAATCAGGTGTTAGTGAAGGTGTCCGGAATTTTGATAGTTCATATATGGCAACCCTAGTATATGTGTTTCCCTTTCATTGCAACTTGCACTGCCTGGTAGCCAGTGGAAGGAAGGTCTCGCTACTGTCTGACACCCACGTGCCGCGATGGAAGTTCGAATATGGATTTTCTACTGACATTGAGCGGTCTGCCTTGAGCACAGGAATGGCGTGTGTGTTTGTGTATATATGAATGTGGAGTCACTTGTAGGTTGCCCCCATTCTTCCACGACCAGATCTAGAAGACGCCTGTAATGGTTAAGCAGTTGGTTTAATCAAGATATCAAGATATTTTTTTCTTAGAGAAAGAGAGAATGTTCCCAAAAGCATAACTACTAGGCTTTTCTCTCTTATTTTAATATTCCTCTATAACTCTGATAATGATGTAGAAGTACTTGGCTTTCTTCCTACTAATATATCATCACTTGAACTGCTATAATTAACTCTACAGACAATGAGAAAACAGAATGGTTGAGAAAAGGAAGATTTTTTTTTTCTCTCGATCTTTAGACGATAGATAAATGAAGGAACAATGGAGAAATAACATATGATGATGCAATTCAATTTAACAAAACAAAATGAGAGTACATTGATTTCTCTTTGGGCCCAAGTGACAACAGGGACAAAAAAGTACTCAATTATTTAATGATCATTCATAAAACACCCAGATATTTAACCAGTGCATGTGGAATTACAAAATACGTAATTTTTTCACAACTTTTTCATTATAGAAACAATCAGGATATGGGTTAGTAGCAAATATTACATTTTCACAGGAAACGGAGAAAGAAAAGTACGCAATTATAAACTACCTGGAAAGACGCCTAGATATTTAAACATTGCATGTATAATTATAAACTAAGTAATTTTCCACAACTTTTTCGCCATAGAAACAATAAGGAAATAAGTTAGTAGCAAATTTAAGCTTTTCCGATGACACGTCAGATCTGATAGACGCCATTAGACCCTGACAGTGACAGCCAGCCTTGTGGGAGGTACACGTGGGTGACGTGAGTATTAAAATCCCCATTATATCTTACTTTACCATACCCACCTTGATGTACCTACTTGTGTATAGTTATGAAGCCTTCATGTACATGTATACTTAGTGAAATGTGCAGGGGAAGGCTTGAATATGGAGATAATACGAGAAATAAGGTTAGGAGAGGATCGCCTTAGTAAGGTTATTAGTGAAGCAAGAAATTGACTACTACTACTACTACTATTAGTAGTACTGTTGCTGCTACTACTACTACTACTACTACTACTACTACTACTACTACTACTACTACTACTACTACTACTACTACTGTCACTTCCTTCACCACCACCACTCGTCACTACAGCCAGAATCACGACAACCACCACTACCACCACCACCACCACGACTTGTACACCATCACTACCTATACCATCACTATCATCACTACAGCCAGAATCAGAGTCAGGTGTCGTGACTCTCTCTGCCTTCTCCATAAACTCTAGACCCTCAAATGCCGACCTTCATAGTCGTAAGTGTTGCATTCTGGTTAAGTCAAAGTACACTGAATATTGAATATTATTATATGTATTGCATTTGTGTGTCTATTGTTGTGACAGCTTGTTAAGGCGTAAACCTTCATGTATTTGGTTATTCTATTGCTCTCTGTTATGAAGGAATGTTACTTCTTTATGATGCTTATGTGCCTTACGTGCATGCGGACGTTTTCTCGTATTTCAATACTCGTGCTGATGTCAAATTAATTGTCACTACAGGTTAACCGCATTAAAGCGAGTAAACGACTGGGTCGTTTGTCATCCTGATCCCTTATAGACGTGACGGCGTCTACAGTTAATGACTACGGTCTGCTGTATGCTGGAGAAGAAAGGCGAAGATCGCAGCGGAGCGGAGCGTCTTCAGGATTACCCAGAGGACGAGTGCGTGTGTACGTTTGTGCGTTCCGCTGCCCGGTGGGCGGTGCTTGAGGCGGCCGAGGAGCCTCGCACACTGTTCTGCCCGTGGGACCGTCTCGCAGAGAAGTGCGTGTGTGCGTATGTGCGTTCCGCTGCCTGGCAGGCGGGGCATGAGGTGGTCTGAGATCTGCCCGCGGGGCCGTCTCGCAGAGAAGTGCGTGTGTGCGTACGTGCGTTCCGCTGCCTGGCAGACGGGGCATGAGGAGCCTGAGAGCCCCGGAAACTGAGTGCGAGTGCATGCGTGCGCATTGGAGCACATCAGAGCGAACGGAAATATTCGTTTGTTAGCGCAGGTGTACAGGTGTGTCGTGTGAAGAACACCTAACAACGAGGTAGTCTGTGTATTCATGACGAAGTGGTGTAGTGGCAAGATGGTTGAAGGAAGCAAGCGCAGAGCAGCAAACGTCTGGGCCTTCACACGTATACAGCGAACAGGGGGAGGGGGGAGGTCGTACCTCATGGTAAATAGTGCCTACTTGTTTGGGTTAGCTGACGCAGCGGACGAAACATAATCTGCCACTGGTGACCTCACCTCGGTGGACACCGGGGTTCAATCTTTTTTAATGAAACCTGTGGGAAAGGAGACCCGTTTCACGCTGACTCGATGTATTGATTCGATTGGCATCGGACTCGGGATTAAAATTGGTCAAAACGTGTTGGCGGGTCCTTGAGCTTCTGTGAGTTTGCAGAGCCTTCTTTGGTTCAGGGTTGAGTATTCCCTTTGCCTGTTACATATGCAGTGCTGTGCTGGGTTTGATGTTTTGCTTTCACAGCTTGTGCCCTCCCAGAGGTCGTAGTGTGGAGTGCCCGTGTCCTCGCGGTGGCGTAAAGTGTGTGTCCACGCTCTGGGCGGGACGCCGAGTGGTGGTTGCCCTCGCGCTGGTGAGGCGCTGTGTGGGGTGCCTGTGTCCTCGCGCTGGCGAGGCACTGGGGTGACTGTGTTCTAGCGCTGGCAGGGCGCTGTGTGGTGTCTGTGTCCTCGTGCTGGCGAGACACTGTGGGGGGTGGCTGTGTCCTCGCTATGGCGAGACGCCATCGTGAAGTTTATGTGCTTGCTGAGACTAGACACCAGTAGGGTGCAGGGAGTTTATGTGCTTGCAGAGACTAGACACCAGTAGGGTGCAGGGAGTTTATGTGCTTGCAGAGACTAGACACCAGTAGGGTGCAAGGAGCTTATGTGCTTGCAAAGACTAGACACCAGCAGGGTGCAGGGAGTTTATGTGCTTGCAGAGACTAGACACCAGCAGGGTGCAGGGAGTTTATGTGCTTGTGAGGACAAAACACCAAACTGGCATCGATCAACGAGAAAGGAAATACCAATCGGACCTCGATCAGCGAAGACAAATTACCAAACGGGCCTCGATCAACGAGGAAGGAAATACCAATCGGACCTCGATCAGGGAGGACTGAAACAACAATACTGTTGCCCAGGGAAATCAAGATCGGAAGGTAGGAGAGAGGACCTTTAGCCACTGATGAGTGGATTGCTGCATCATTCCTTATGAACTGGTGGGAACAAGCGTGGAGCTGAGGATATAAAATACGCTCATGGCCAAAGATAAGGATGGACCTGTCATAACGAGACAGGTCCATCGAACATGTCTCCAGCGGAGCTGGAGAGCTGGAGACATGTTCGAAGCCTTTCTGACCACTTCTTAGTGACCGCTGTGTACTTGAAGACATCACCAGTCAATTGTGCACATAATGGTGCATCGGCAGTGACGAGAGTACGTTACGGAGCTTCCCCCGGAGCTTTTTGGTCATGGCTATGCAATGAATTTCCTACTTGCTCTACTCAATCCTCTCTGTAGACTTGATCAACCTTAAGCTGGTAGTGTCCATTAAAGGGAACTCTTTCTGCACTCGTTTCTATCAGGTACTCTATTTTCATTGACTTCATTCTAGAATTCCCTGAATTTCTCCCGCTCATTTTTACTTCTCGTATTGTAGTTTTAATTAGTAACTCTGTTGAGTCTGTCAGATTCACTTCATTCCAGAACTTCCTTGTCTCATTTATGTCTTGCATTATATTTTTTTTATTTACTCGTATCACATAATTAACATGGTTCAATTTTGCAGAATGGACAGACACGACCATCCAGGATGAGATGAGAAAAATTCAGCTGCTGCTCTTCCTACCTCACTGGTGGGAGATGAAACGAGCCAGTCTTCCTATGGCTGTTCTTCCTACCTTACTGCTGCTGCCTGATGGAGATGCAAGACCACTGGAGCTTACTGCATGTGTGTGATTCACTTATGGTTGTCTGCTGGTCACCCAGCCAGCTGTTACCCTATGGAAAGAGCTCAGAGCTTGTAGTGACCAATCTTTGGGTAGGACTGAGACCATTTACACACCACACACCGGGACAGCGAGGTCACAACCCCTCGGGTTACATCCCATACTTACTTGCTGCTAGGTAAACAGGGGCTACACATTGAGGCTGGCTCTTTTGCCTCACCATGCTCAGGATTCGAACCTGGGCCTTCTTGCAAACATGCTAACCACTACTACACTACACTGTGTATGTGTGTAATGTGACTGTCAGTGCATGCTTGTGTAACAGGTTTCATAGTATTAATGTTGGAAGATAAGACATTTGGGGTAAAAAAAAACCCACTATAATAATAATTTAGAGAGTTGAATAGGATATCCATTGTGAGACCATGCCTCTCTCTCTCTCTCTCTCTCTCTCTCTCTCTCTCTCTCTCTCTCTCTCACACCACAGCCCACAGAACCCACAGTATGTCCCCCCACAGTATGTCAGACTTACCACAGTTGACACCACAGCCCTCATCACAAAATACAGGGCGTAACGTGAGTTTCTGCAAATACTGAAAGAGGTGAAAGAACGTGTAATTCTAAGTAGAAAATGTTCTATACACATGCATTTTAGGACTTTGTTTACCCGTGAGAGGAGTTGAAAATGTGTGGGACTCACAGGTGTGGTATGTGTGTAGCTATGAGGTGATGGACAGACAGTTGCATTATTGCAACCTCCGAGTTACCACTTAGTCAAATTATGAATGGTTTAATCTTCTTTTTTGCAGGCTGTGTAATATTACAGTATCTTATAACAAGAAAATGGTATTAAAAAGCATGTAATTTACCGAAAAGTATTACACAACAACATTATTGCAGTGATTAAAAGTACTCCTTTAAAATGCTATGTGGCATCATCACAACTGTTTTCAAGGTTGCTGTGACTTGCACCCCCCTCCTTCCTCGCTTTAATGATGCCATGTACCATTTTAAAGGAATATTTTTAATCACTGCAATAATGTTGTATAATGCTTATCAGTAAATTACATACTTTTTAATATCATTTGTCTTGTTATAAGATACTGTAATATTCCAGCCTACAAAAAATAAGATTAAACTATTTGTAATTTGACCAAGTGGCAACTCGGAGACTGTGACAATGCAATCGTTTGTCTTCACCTCACAGCTACAAGCATACCACACCTGCGAGTCCCTTACATGTTTACTCTCACGGGTAAACAAAGCCTTAAAAGGCACACGAGTAACATTTTCTACTTAGGTGAAATTCTCTTTCAGTATTTGCAGAAACTTGCATTACACCCTATATGTGTCTGGCTGCAGACCTTTCCTGTTCCACTGCATCAGATGAACTGGAAGGAATGATGCCTGTACTGTGTATCACTAACATTGCCGCAATAAAAGAACAAAAATCCTATATGCTACATGTCTTTTTTCCCTATACCAGCGTGTCCATTTCTTAGGGAGGAAAGAATAGTTGTCTGAAGTTTTCACAATTATCATGTCTCTTTTACAAAGTAGAAATGGTATATCAATACTGGTATATTATTAAAATACAGTATCTGAGTAAAAAGACTATATAGCTCATTCAAATTACCCTGATGAGTTTGCTGGTGAGGCTTCCTCCCCTTCCACCTGAGTAGCCGTTGGTGACATAAGAAAGTATACCAGTGATGTGCACAAAATGTGAATGCAATAATTCAACAACCTCCAGGATTACAAACACTTATGCTTTTACTGTATGACTGCTATGCTGAACAATAAGATTAACAAAAATAAGGAACCCTTTGCAGCAATTCACTAAGAGAGGGCAGGCCATTCAATATAGGCACATTTTTTTATCATTTCCTACGTGACTTGTTCTCGTATGCAAAAAAAATTTACCTTACCTTCTCCAGTAACTATATGAAGAAGTAATGTTACAAGAAAACAAAAAAGTGTGTCAGACACCTCAGGTCATGTGGTATTGTACATGAAGGAATTTAATGTACTGAACAACTCAAGTTAACTGTCCATGTGGTGCACTGCATGTGCTGAAAGGCCTGTCCTCCCTTAGTGACTCATTGCAAATTGTACCATTTCTCAGCAAGCCTTATTGAGTGGTAAGCAGAGTACCATCACAAAAACCAAACGAGTCTCATCATGGAACCCTTGTACATTCGGTACATCTTATCCGATACAATTTCTCATGTTATTGTCAGCCTAACTGGTAAAGAGGGAGTGGCTTTTTGGTGCAAACATCCCTTGTTAATCTGAATGGACTGTACATAATAATAATACATATATGATATCTGATGTGCCAAAATAAAAATAATTCAGTAGTATACGTAGCTATTGTGCTGAGGACCTGACACCAACTGTTAACATTTCTCATCTTATCACAATGCATACAACATAAAACATCACTTAGTTTACAACATAAAACATCACTTAGTTTATCAATGTCATTATGTGTGATTCTTCACAACATTCCTGTGTTCAGTAACGCCACTTAGTTTTCCATACATACATATGCATATATACTATTTACAAAGTTATTAATCTAACCAAAGTTATGCACCATACAAGTGAGACTGTCACCACAGGACAGCCACATTCATTGTACAGTACTAACTGCAAGCTTAAATGTATCCTCATGTCATGGACAACCACATTCACAGTAGTTTTAACTGCAAGCTTAAATGTACCCTCATGTCATGTTTTGCATAGTGTTTTTTCTTTCTTTCTTTCTTATATTAGTGAGACAGATTCCCTCCCCACAAAAAAAATATCTTTACTCACCCCCAGATTTGTGCTACCTCTAACAGTGAAGTTAATCAATGTTACACTTAATAAAATGATGATTGATTATTTTACTTCTAATTTTTTTTTATATATCATATATTTATCCCCATCTTTCATTATGCAGTTATATGATCTAACAATGTATAAAAAGGAAAGGCACTTGCCTACAATTTTCTTAGATACAAGATACAGTGAGATTCTATTGTCTGGAGGGATGTTATCACATTATCATTCCCTAGGTGATGCAATGACCAAAGTGCACACAACAGGAACCAAGATGCCTAACAGATGAATTCTCCTCACTTGAAGGCAGAGTTAGTAGCTACAGTACACTGAGGTCAGATGCAAAACACGTGTGAACTTTTTCCTGTATGAATATTAATAATCTTGACTCCTACATTTCAGTTTAAGTTACAGACTATGAGTATTAATGATGTTAACTCCTACAATTCTGATTAAGATATAACATAGTAGCATATTAAAAATAAAGAATAATTCATGGCCATATTGTTGCTTTCTTGCTCTCAATGAAACCAAGAACATTCCCTCTTAAATCTGGAAGCCTTCAACACACACACACACACACACACACACAATTAATTTGTGCAGCACCAGTTGTTGCTACTATTCCAAGAGTTCCTATGTGATGCAGATATATTGAAACAAACAATTTCTGAGGTGTGAGAGGTTAATGAAGACTCGGTATAAGCCAGCACTAACCCTTTGAACCTTCGTGCAGCAACCACGAGGATACAAGACAGAGTCACATGTGATTACTAACCCATGCATATTCTTTCTATATGGCTCTCTTCCTTAAAATCAATTTGTGCTTGTAATTTATCAGGCTCTCTCTGAGAATGACACATGATAACAACACTTATGCTTCTGCTTCTGTCATATATTCATGACTTCTATTTTCTCAGCCTAACAAACTCAAGGTCAAACAGTGAGAAACAATGAGAAGACTAATAATCTAAACCCCCTTGTCACACATACTCTTTCATGATTTCTGCTAGTCTCAGCCAAGACTTTACAGTATCAAACAAGTATTCTAAAACAATGAGAAAACTTACCTGTGTCTCTTGTCATACACTTTCTTTCATGACTTATATTTTCTCCCAAAACTTCCTAATGTTAAGCAATTATTCTGAACCAAGGGCAAAACTGATCCAGGGCAAAGTAAGACAAGTTTGATGGGAGGTGGTATCATCAATACAACAGGCTGAGATCATGCCAGGCACACACTTCTCAACATGGGCAAGTGACCGCCAGTGAACCCAGGATGGCATGTAGGTGTGTTGCTCACTGGGGAACACTTAGTAGGTTGGGTTGTAAGGTGGAGGCTGCTTCTCTGTGTACATGGGTGGCTGTTCACCTGAAAGAAAGGGACACTGAAGTAGAGGTAATACAACTGGAGGGATAAAAATATTGGAGCTGGAGGAGAGGACAACAGAGAAGGAAAGTATATCAACTAGGAGGGATCTGGACATTTAGAGATGTGAAAAGGGGATGACATCAGACCGACATCTTTCCACCAGGGGCTGACGAGGCTAAGAGTATGAATAATGTGTGTGTTGCTTTTACTGGGTCACTCCACATGGAAATGCTGGCCTGGTACATACATATAGATTGATATAGACAGATTAATAAGTGGCTAAAGATATCTACAACGAGAGGACAAGTAGTAATTGCAGATAAGGTGAAGTAAAAGAGTCTCACTTGATGACAAGTAATAGGGACGACTTGAGAAATAGAGGAAAGATTGCTTACCTGGGTAGCCTGTAGGTGGGTATGCCTGGGGAGGGTAAGGGGCTGGGGCAGACTGCATCCCCATGGGCTGTGTTGGGTACGGGGCTTGCTGCTGGGGTACGGCTGGGTAAGGCTGGGGTGCATAAGTCTGTGGCTGGCTCTGGAGTGGCTGCATCACTGACACTTCAGGATTGGCTGGTGAGGGAATGGACTCTGAGAACAATACACTGGTGCACTCACCCTCCCAACAGAGGGAAATTTGAGTTGTATGGCTGAGTACTGATGCATTCCCCAAGTACAGTAAAATTCCTCTCATCCGGCATTCGAGTATCCGGCAGCTTCAAGTATCCGGCACATTTTTCCCCAAGCCTTAAAATCAATAAAAAATCAATGTGTACTCATAAAATCGATTAAAATTCCCGCGCGAGGCATACTTTGTCCCCTCGCCACCAGACGCACTGCTTCGCGCCACCCGCGGCCCACTGCACTGTGTTTACTCAGTGACTCAGTCCCGCGTGTGCACTGTTTATCGCCTGACACCTTCATCATGCCTAAAGTTGTAGAAAAGAGGAAGCGTGTTGTGCTTACACTTAAGCAGCTGATCAGATCAGCTGCTGATTAAGATCAGTTGATCTTTGTTATGGTAAGATGCGTGAGTGTAGGGTGGTGATTGTGGACATAATTTCACTTCTATTCAAGTATCTGGCAATATTCAAGTATCCAGCATGTCGGCAGTCCCATTGATGCCGGATAAGAGGGATTTTACTGTATTGTTCAACATGAAGTTTTTGCCATCATCTCATTCAAGAAAAGCAGAATGGGCAACATAAATACACTCTGTCAGGCTAGTGTAAAACATAACACTTGAAAATGCCAAGTTATACAGTGTGTATGTTAAAAATGAGCTGACTTTTTTGCTACAGATCCCACCACATTTGACATAATGAAGTCATAAAAATAACAATAGTGGCTTACAAGTAATCTTTTATTTTTTTACATAATTTGTAGTTTGAGATAACTTGCAAAGAAAAGCACAAATTAGTGAATAATCTGAGTTATCAGTGCAGTAAATATCCAGCAAAACAACAGAAAACACCGTCATGAAGCCAAGTCTTGCGAAAACTTACGGTTGTGAACTGTTCCTCGGTTACGCTGCTTGTAGAGGAGACAGAATGGGCAGCAGCAGCAGCAGACAATGCACAGCACAATGATGGTGATGATTATTGCAGCAATCACACCCAGGATTGTTGGCAAGCTGCACACAATAGAGCAATCATTAGAAACATGAGTACCTAATTGTTTAATGAGGTGAGATAACTCTGTCTGTAGACACTCACATGCTCATCAACTGTACACAGGATGTGGAGAAAGTCAAGAATTTAAAGCTAAGTTGGATAAGAGACAAGCCAACATTAGCTAAAATCCTGAATTCCACAAAGGTTAATATGTATGAATATAAACACACAAAGACACATGATGCACAAGAGGTGGTCAATTATGTATTCTGATAAAATGTACAGTATAGATGGTGATACACTTTGAGGGCCATATTTTACATTTAAATTAACAAAATAAGCCTCTACTGGGACCAACAAACCTCCACCATGTTTGAGAGCTTTATTAGTGGCAACTTAAGTAACTCCTAGTAATGAGATGTTGGGCCATTCCATTATTTATTTCTACTAGGATATTTCAATGACTTCACATCAGTAATGCTCTTCCCACGTGACCAAATTTGGCAGATCAAATAGAAAAATTTTCTGAGTGCTGTAGCTGCATGCAACAATACATCTTATTTCGTCTTCTTATCTTGGAAATAATAACAACTGTGAGGGAGTTTGCCAGCCACGGCCACACAACCACCACCTCATATAGGGATCCAATATGCAAATTCATGTTAACTGATAATTTTGTAACAATTTATATTTGAAAATATCAACCTTTAACCTTTACTTTGTGCATATATTAAACATTTTCATCATGACAGAATGCATGGCCCTGGAAGTGCACCAGCATCCCTGAAGCATCCCTCTAGTCCACACTGCTGGCCAGCCCTGGTGCCAATGCAACCAGAGCTGCTGGAACCAAGATGGGAGGGCTTTGCAGAGTTAGCATGGAAAGGAACAGATATGGACCATCATATACATAAGGATGGACAAATGGATTATCTAAATACACAGTGCACTATTGGGTATTGGTTAGCCTTATCAATGATACATGAGTCCATGCATAGCAAGCAAACATGCACAAGAAAGATAAGCATAAACAACAACTGTGATATGTTGCCAGATCTGTGTTGTGCAAACATAATCTGTATGTAAAAAAATGCCAAACTAAAAAAAAAAAAAAAAAAAAAAAAAAAAAAAAAAAAAAAAAATCACACCTATCCCATTCTTTCAGCCTTTTAGATGTAGTAGCTTAATGGAACACACAATAGATACAATGAAAGGTTAGTGTTTCATTACAAAGAGAGAGAGAGAGAGAGAGAGAGAGAGAGAGAGAGAGAGAGAGAGAGAGAGAGAGAGAGAGAGAGAGAGAGAGAGAGAGAGAGAGAGAGAGAGAGAGAGAGAGAGAGAGAGAGAGAGAGAGAGAGAGAGAGAGAGAGAGAGAGAGAGAGTGTCTGTCATGGATGCCTTCATGTTGAGTAAATATGATAAGGAGTCTTAGCCAATACATCAAGGTATTCTGCTGCTGCTCATCACACGTCCCAGACTCCATTGCCCATCATGCACCTGGCCTGCTCACTACTGCTACTGGCAGTCCTCACACTACCTTTCACAGACAAACATATACACACACACACACACACACACATGCTTAATGATGTCAGGAGGGATTGCATTCCTGTCTCTTAGGTGACCACATTCCTGGTTTATGTTAAGTTTATCCAAAATTATTCCTCTAATTTAAGTATGCCATCCACCATTTAAAAACTTTCTGATGTTATTGTGAAATATATTTTATTTTTTCTTGGTTAGGATAAAGAACACAGTAAGTTATCCATCATAATTGGCAACTACTGTATACAAAGTCACCACAAGCAGGTACAGCATTTTGTGGCACTGTACAGGAGCAATGAGACATGAGGTTTAGTATTATATCAGCTTTCAGGGAGAAAAGATCTTAATTATGGAGGGAAGGGGCTTGCAGAATGCAGGTAATGACAGTTTTCCTTTCCACAGAGTGATTCCAAAGCTTGCCAAGCCTTTGAGGAGAGTGCACTGGAAGCCACGCAGCTGTACACTTACTGCCCGCCTGTTGGGTCCAGCTTTTTACTGGCCTTCTCTTTAACTTTATCTTTGACCTTTTGTTTTGCCTTAGCTTTGGTATCTGACACAGTGCTATTGATCTTGGCCTTCACTTTGTCCGTGACATCCTTCACTTTGCCACCAATTGCAGTCTTCACCTTGTCCTTGGTGGCCCTCATTGTGTCATTCAGCTTAGCTATGGCACGCTGCTTTGTGTCCCCAGCCTGGACTTGGGCCAGAGCCAGGGGGATTGAAGGGACTCTGCCAATACCAGGGTGCAAGCTTTACCCACCAGTACACACTGCTCCTTGAATGTGTGCATTGACACACTGCAAGGGATGGCACATGCCAGTATGCACCAGAGAAAACACACACTGCTAAATTTAGTCTATATTCATATATGTACTACATCTATCAATATATACTTTGGTATATGTAATGAAAATAATCAAATTCTACATTATGAGCACCAACATGTCTCACTCACATATCCAAAATCATGTCTGGTCTCTTGGAGGAGGTGCACACACACACACAAACAACATACTAACTAGTACACATAATGGAAGGCAGGACTCATCCTTAAGCTCCTACTGTAAAGGCACAGTCACATGGGCCTACACCCCACATCTTCACTGCCCAGTGAACACAAGCTACTGCATGAAAGTCAAATTCACTATCCCTCGTCCAGCCCAGGATGTGAACCTGGAACCTCTCACAAGTGAGGTGACTGTACCAGCTACCACACCACTGTGCAGGTAAAGAGTGATAAAATATAACTCCTTACCAAAAACTAGTTCCCCTCTGGTGGGATGACAGCCTGGCTGTGCACTCTGCAGTCTAATGGGGAAGAGAACTGCCACTGTGCATTGTAAACACAATTAATGGTGGTTAATGAGATGACAGGGCATCTCTTCCTCTATTTCTATTACCACCATGTGGTGACACTAATATCTTGCTTTGGGAACCTCTCTCTTTGAGGGTGATTTCGATCCAAATGAAGCCGAGACAATTCCAAGCTGGTGACTGACAGTGTTTTGCCAAGCGCCTCAGGCAGCTGGAGAGGCTACACCACTTTGCTCCCGGGCCACTTGCTACTTCT
The DNA here is from genome assembly GCF_035594125.1 of Scylla paramamosain. NCBI lineage: Eukaryota > Metazoa > Arthropoda > Malacostraca > Decapoda > Portunidae > Scylla > Scylla paramamosain. The sequence goes on from NC_087187.1 coordinate 755,698, forward strand.
GCTACTATGCTTTCTGAAGGTACTGTTTCCATCTTAACAAATCCTGATCCATCAAACAATAGGTCCAATGCCACAGAAGCTGCCTTGTGCAAGGTGTTCAGGGTGGCAGTGCTGCACCATCCTGAGGCCTCCCCATACACAGTGGATGGGATGGTGCTGCCACACACTAATATGCTTTGTATGTATACATTTGTACAGCTCAATGCACAGCTATTCTATATATGCCTGATACTATGTATAATCATACAGAAAATTATCCTTACTCTTGTGAATGCTAAATTTCTTAAAGTTTAGAGCAATTCCAACAATTTTGATACAGTCAGCAATCCTGGCTGTGTGAACTGTCACAAAGAGGTGCATGTCATGTTGTGATGGAAACTTTTCACCTTTACTCTGTAATCTTACACTATAATAACATTTTCAATATTTCTTTGTCAGTTCAATAAGCATACTATTCTGTATGACTGCACATCGTATGCATGAGTAGGACTACTTTTTATCATTACTCATGCTCTTCTTTATTCAATAGTTTGTTAACACATCAAATTTATTTATATTTAGGTTAACTTTAACTACTTATGAAAAAATTATCATTAATATAATAGTTATTATTATAATAATTATTATTATTGTTGTTACACACACACACACACATAAGAGGGATCAAACACTCCTTTCCTTATTTGAAAGAAAAGTAGTATAACATTTAAAATCTTAACACAAGAGCATTTCTACAGCCAGCACAGGTCCAGGCATGCACAACTACCTCATACTGGCTTTCATTCTGCACTCAGACACATCCACAGATGGCTTAATTATGAGAAAGTACAACAGAACTTGTCCCCATACTGCCGCAATGCCTTGCACACTGTGACTGCCAGTAAGCTTTACTGGGGATAACTCTATGGGAATGTAGCGATGCAACGTACCATTCACGACCAAATAAAAAGTGACATGACAGTGGTGACTCTGGGCCACCGACGCTTAGGTGACGGCCTCTCAGTGGGTTTATGCCCTAGCTACACATAAGAAAGCAGTGCTGACATGATCAATGGACTGTGCAGCGGATCCTCAGCTCATCCACAGACTAAAGCCGTTCATTATTAGGATGCGAGTCACCTGCGACAAACCAGCAGACTTACTGAGGTTTCACCATTTTTTCTTTAACCTTCTGCTTAACCTTCTTCTTAACTCTCTCCTTTAACCTGTCAACAGTGCCCTTAAACCCATCCTGAATGATCTTCATGGTGTGGTTGAGGTGGCCCTTCAGGCTGGTGAAGATGCCGCCGTCCTCCTCACTTGAATCACTCGATATCATTTCCACCAAGGGTGCAAAGTGACTCCCTTCCTGTCGCCCTATGGCTTCTCTGATAACAAAACCATTATCTGGCAAACGGTTTTATGGCAATGAAACCAATGACAATCCTAAATCAAAGTTAGTGGAATAAATGGTCAAGGATAATGTGTGAAAGAAAACAATGCTGGTAAATCTGTAAGTTGCATCCACAAAAGATCATGTACTGGAGCTCCAAGATTTCAAGTGTAAAAGATGAGTTGCAGTGTTACAAAGAATACCCTTCAATACTGTATCCATGGAAGAGCAAAGCAGTCACTGGGATCTCAAAGAGTGTACTGTTGATCTGCTCCAAACACCTGCAATGTTACACACACACAGTTATGGAGATGGGACAGTACAAGCTTAGCTCCTCTCCTGTATGTCACAATTAGGTAAATACAACTAGGTGAATACAAGCTTAAGGCTCTCTGGGCAGCAAGGGAGATGTTAAGTGTCACAGTAATCTCAGCATCAAAGGTTCATGGTGAAAGCTCTTCAAACAACTCAGAATTCTCCTTCAAATGAACCATCCACAAGAGTACTACAGCACCTTTCTTCACCACCTCCTACATAATAATCTACTCTTTTCATTCCCCACCACCATGTTTTCACACACTCTTTCCATGATTACAGTGGTTAGGTCTCATCACTTCAGGCCTCTACAACAGCTACACTCATGTGTGTGTGTGAACAAGATAACGCTCCTGAAGGTGCCATGCACAGCCCGGTACAGACTCAGTGCGATTACCACCATGGTGCGAGCCATCAATCAATAGTATTTCCCTTCTAGATTAGACTTAGCGTTAGGATTAATGTTAAGTATTTCCCCACCCCCTCTGTGCATTTTCTGTTTGTTAATTTCTGGAATAATAAACCGTTTATTATTATTATTATTATTATTATTATTATTATTATTATTATTATTATTATTGTTATTATTATTATTATGTTATTCCTTTTCACCTAATTTCTGATAATGTTTCTACTCCTTCCATTCTCTATAACCATGTTCTCAGACTCATAAGTTTGGTCGTATCACTACAGGCCTCTTACAGCTACACTCCGGTTTGTTATTCCTTTTTAACCAGATAATGCTCCTTCACCTTGCCTTTAATACTGTATCTGCTCTCTCCATTCTCCATAATCATGTTCTCACACATAATGTCATTATGCAGGTTTGTCTTATCACTTCTACTTTCAAACAGCTACACTCAGGTCTGCCATTCCTTCCTTTCCCTGTACACAATAACACTCACACTTTTTAACCAGGTAATAATTCTCACAGTACTACCTGCAGGATTATTCATGAAATTTTAGAAATGTATAACTTGTCTTTTGGTGATAAAATACGTTAATTTTCTTGGTGTTGGAATGGATACACATGTTTATTTTTTATCACCATCACTTCAACATTTTGTGAGCTACATTCACTGTAAAAGATCATGAAATGCATCAAGAGCTCAGAAATTTCTATCTAGGATAAGGTTCTCCTTCTCTGCTCTGCTAGAGACAGCATTATCTAAGAGGTCTAAAAAGCACAGTGTTATCTACAAGATAAGGGATCATACCCAGGTTTCAATGACAAAATCTAGGTCAAGCAACAAAAAAAATGTTTGAAGGCACACATACCCTGATTGAGGCCACTCATGTGTGGGCTGTTCAAAGAAACTCAAGGATTTAGAGAGCTTCAGTCTAACACATCAACAGTACTGTTACTGACAAACAGAACACAATGTCCTTAAGACTACAAGTTATTCACACATTCCTGCTTTACACCAAGTTTTAATGTATTGTGCCTGGCTCTGAAATGTCCAAATGTTGATGACATGAAGACAGTACAATTATAACAGCCCCACAGTCCATTGCCATATTATGAGGACAAATTCTCCATGGTGGGCACTGATGCATGCATTACTGTGTAGATTCAATGGGTTTAGTGCAACAGCACCAGACACAGAGATTAGAGTTAGCATAATAAAGACCACATAAACACCAAATAAAACAATATAAATCAAATATAATACTAGTAGTAGTAGTAGTAGTAGTAGTAGTAGTAGTAGTAGTAGTAGTAGTAGTAGTAGTAGTAGTAATAATAATAATAATAATAATAATAATAATAATAATAATAATAATAATAATAATAATAATAATAATGATAATAATAATAATAATAACAATAATGTTTCTATTACCTGTTACTGATGAAATAAACACAACACATCAGTTAAGAGTAATCAAGCTTCTTCATAAACAGAAAATGAAGGAAGAAATCTTAACATACAGTAAACCCTCCAATCTGGTGAACATTTCAGACTGCACAAGCCTTGGTAAACCCTGCGAGCCAAAGCTCACTGCCACAACAGGAAAACTTGGCGTCATTTCCTCATTTATGCTGATATTCTGTACTTCCTGACTGGTTGATATTAACTGTTCATCAGGCACACACAAGCCAAGATAAGCTTATATACAGAGTTATGCTGAGTGTACATGGGTGACTCTTGCTTTACATGATATATAGGGACTTCCAGGCATTATGTAAACAGAAACTGTGTTAAAAATAAATAAATAAAAAATAATGAGAAAATATGAGTTTGGACATTTTGTCTTTAAATTTATTTACATACATGATAAGTGAATAATACTAATCCCTAAAGTTAATCTTTGTTTATTAATCTTAACTTTAAATACAAAAGCCAAACAACAAGAAATGCAGAATAAAAAAAAAGGAAAAATTTCCTAGATATTTACATTTGTACAGGACAAAAGAGTGGCTGACCTAATTGTACTAAGTGAAAACTGTGTAAATTTAATAATAATAATAATAATAATAATAATAATAATAATAATAATAATAATAATAATAATAATAATAATAATAATAAAAAATGGTGTAAACTGAACGAGCTGCATCCAGCAAGAATCTGAGGCAGCCCTCACCCAGCCATCACAACCATCCCTCTCCCTCCTTGCTTGCCTCCAGCACAGCCTCTACTACCTTCTTTGCCTCCACTGCCACCACTACATCTACAACTGGCCCTGCCATCCCTTCCCCTGCCTCCTGTACATTCTGAGCAAAGCCTTCTATGCACCAAGTCCATACACAGCTTAGTCATATCCATCCCCCTCTCACTTCAGTTCCTGCACATTCACACACAAACACACATATTCTCTCTCTCTCTCTCTCTTCTTCACCTCTTACACATAAAAGATCATCTCACACAAGGGAGAAAAGTGAGAAAAGCACTATTATCACCACTAGTAATGCAGCAGCAGCAGCATGAACAGACTGGCATGCTGGCCCCCTAAACAACTACATGCACTTGGTGCATGACACAGCTTAAGCTTGGCTGATTCAAAGCTGTAAGTTTCAGCACAATATGGCAGCTAGATTTTTCCATCACAAACAATGGATAAAGGGCACCAGAGCAGATTTTCAAATTGTGGCAGAAGGAAAAAACAGTGTGATGCAAGGCAGTGGCAGTACAGTGCTGCAGCTCACTTCAATTGATTTATTTATGTATTTTTTTTATGTAAGAGGGACACTGGCCAAGGACAAAAAGTGAAAAAATAAGGCCCACTGAGGTGCCAGTCCAAAAAAAAAGATGCCAAAAGAATTATCCAAAAATTGGAGGATAAGTATCTTGAAGTAGCAGCACAGTGGATCAGAACCAAATTATCACTGACTTTATGTGATGTTTAAATGATACCCGACTGCATTCACACATAACACATTTTGTGATGAATATGACGGGCAATGTCTGAGGCACTGTGGTCTGTTACCAAAGGTTACCAATGGTCTGAATACTAATCTGGTGAGCCATTTTCTATTCTATCACAACCCTTGGACTGGTCACACCAAAAGTTGCCAATATGGAGGGTTTACTGCACAGGAGAAATGCCATAGATTAATAGCAAGGTAAGGTATAATTTGATTAAAAAAAAAACAGCAGTTATATCATTAATCACTCACTTGTCAAGAAATTCCTCTATAATTTCCTCTTGTGCAGATGATGAGCAGCAGTACTTATTGTCTCCCAGGCCGCAACAGAAGACGTCACTAGGGTTGCCTCCTGGCTCGGGGCAATTGAAGTACAGCGTTGTGCCCCAAAAGTCCTCCTTCTCACACTGACGGCCTGAGCCTGCAACACAGAATAAGGGCGTGGAGAAGAGATGCAAGCTGGTGCTGGTAGTGGTCAGCACACACACTGAACACACTCAGGGTTTGTAACTGATGATAATGGCATGATAGAAAGATTAGGATAATGGTGGAATAAACACACCACTCGCTCTGCTCCCGAGAACATGGCAAACACCACTTGCCCAGCTCTATTTAATTTCTACCTCAGTTCTTGGGGCACCACAGAAAGAAAGGGAGGGATATGCAGCACCTGTTATCACAATCTCATATCTGTATCTTGTCCTATTGCTCCAATCCCTCCTCAGGATCCCCCTAAACAAAGGTGCCTCTGGTTCTCATGCTATACATGATAGAGAGATGGCCCACAAAAGGTAGTTAAGCCTTCCATCACCAGAATCTCATGCACTTTATATTTCTGCCTGGAACCATGCCACATCTGTTCTCCAACTAGCCAAAAACTCCTTCATTAATAAAAAGTGTCAATATCTTTCAAGATCTAACTCCCCTCATGACTTCTGGCATCTAGCCAAAAACATCTCCAATAACTTTGCTTCTTCTTTTCCTACTTTATTTCAACCAGATGGCACCACTGCTATCACATCTGGAGCAACTGCAGACGTGGACAGAGAAGAGCAGGATGACCATCAACCACAGCAAAACTGTGGTGATGCATTTCTGTACCTCCTCTGTACCAGTGCCCCCTCCTCAACTCACAGTGGGCCCTCACCCCCTCCAGGTGGTCCGATGTGCCAAGCTTCTCGGAGTCACGGTGGACGACCAGCTGACCTGGAAGCAGCATGTCGCCAGCACCATAAGATCTGCTACCTATAGGCTGTACATGCTGCGCAGACTCAGGTCGCTTAGGACGCTGACAGATGAGTTAAGGGGGGTGTACCTCACCTTCATCCTCCCCAAACTCACATATGCCTCCCCAGTGTGGTCCTCCTCCCTCACACACACTCAACAGCTACAGCTGGAGTGTGTGCAGAAAAGGACATGCAGGGTCATCCTTGGCCCTGCCTACACCACCTATGATGAAGCCCTGACCACCCTGAGTTTGTCTAGACTATCCACCAGGCACTGAGAGGCTCTGGAGAAGTTTGGAAGGGGACTACTGCATCATCCATGTCTCAGACACACACTGCCACCTGACGCGCCTTGCCTGGTCCGTGCCACCAGACACCACAACAAGATAACGCCCCTAAAGGCGCCGCGCACAGACCGGTACAGACTCAGCACAATTACCACCATGGTGCGAGACATCAATCAATAGTATTTCCCTTCTGGATTAGACTTACCTTTAGGATTAATGTCAAGTATTTCCCCACCCCCTCTGTACATTTTCAGTTTAACTGCCTGAATAATAAACCGCTTATTATTATTATTATTATTATTATTATTATTATTATCTATTTCTAAAGCTGAACTCTTCACTCAAACCTTTGCTAAAAACTCTACCTTGGACCTAAAAACTCTACCTCTAACATTTCATGCAGGGAAGCCACAGAACACTTGACTTCTGATCTTTCTAAAATTTCTGGTTGTGGCAGAGCAAATTTGGTATTGCTCAATGCCTCAAAAACTCAATTCCTCCATCTATCAACTCGACACAACCTTCCAGACAACTATCCCCTCTTCAATGAGACTCAACTGTTCCCCCTCTTCTACACTGAACATCCTCGGTCTGTCCTTTACTTGTAATCTGAACTGGAAACTCCACATCTCATCTCTAGCTAAAACAGCAAAACCAGCAGGCAGGTGTTACAAGAGGGGCACAGCGAGCAGTGAAGGTTGTATTGTGTCACCACGACCACTTCCAAGCTTCCGGAGTGAGGCCCGTGACTCACTGTACAAGGTCACATTTTGTCACGCCCTCACGAAGTTTTCCTGCCCGTCTTTAAACTCCCCTAAAGCCCCTGAAATCCACACAACACCCATACAGAGCCACATAGGAGCCACACTGCAAAAACACACACACAGCAACAGCCTCCTCCTCCCACACACACACACACACACACACACACTGCTGACATTTGCCTAAGTTAGCACACCCATCACGTCCACACCCATCCCAGTCATCACGTCTCACTCACCCGTGGCTGCGAGGCTCAGCACTACCACCACCACCTTCATGAGTCTGTCCATGCTGCTACACGTCGAAGTTGTTCCGTCCGTCTTTGTAGCCGTGAACGAGCAACACACCTGCCTCTTCTCTCTTTGCTCTGCCGTCTGTCGTCCGCACTCCGAAGGGTTGCCAGATGTTTGAGAAGAAATTTCAGGAGAATATTAAGAAAATTCAGTAGATATAGGTAAAAATTCGGTAGACTCACTAATCTATATCTATCTATCTATCTATCTATCTATCTATCTATCTATCTATCTATCTATCTATCTATCTATATATATATATATATATATATATATATATATATATATATATATATATATATATATATATATATATATATATATATACTTCTACTTTTAACACTTTTAAACCTTAATAATTCTAATACCGTTTATTTTATTTCTGGCCTTTATGCATTGTTTTCTAAGACGGAGAACAGAACTAACTATAGCTCCTATTTTTTTTTTTTTCGTTCTGAACTTAAAGCTTCGATCGTTTTTTAGAGAGAGAGGGAACTGACCTGCAATAATTCGGGATTGCCAGATCTCCCGATATTTCGTCAGATCTGGCAAGTGTCTATCTGAATGTCTGTGTCCTTCACTGATTCATTCCTACTCCTGTCATTACAACGGTGCTGCTTTCACATATATATAATCTCTCTTTCTGTTTTCTAAGCTTGTTTCTATTTATATTCCTTACTCTGGACAACATGTGAAGTAATATTAACGTTTTCACTGAATTATGTTAGGCTATTAGGATATTAACATTTTTATCTCGGATACATAATTATATTGTGACTTCTTTTCCTTTCCCTTTATCCCGTTATCTCTATATAACACGCATTGGTATTTCCCAGTAACGTCCCTGTATTTAGATGCCTGAAGAGCATGACATATCATAACCCACTCTCTTTTAATGTCAAGACAACGCTTTCTTTTTTTGCTAGACTCGGTGTTTCTCTCTTTGTGCTGATGAGACAATTGAGAGAGAGAGAGAGAGAGAGAGAGAGAGAGAGAGAGAGAGAGAGAGAGAGAGAGAGAGACTACCCAATACTGATTCTCTGCATGTTCATTATCCTGAATTGGGTAATGGAAGCAACATTCACTGGCTTGTCAATTTCTTGTGACGTTAAATGTACTGATGCTTCCCGGGAATTTCCTTTGAGTGTGCGCGGCTCCGTGTTTCCCCAGGCCAGACGTGCCCCCTTAGAAGATGACATGAATGAGTAAATAAAGTGTACGTGTTGTTATGTTCCTAAGAGAAACCTTTAAAAGATCAGATGGATTTATGGATGAGGATGACAGATGGAAATAGTCCACTCATTCTCATATATATTTCCTGAAATCTTTCTCGTGGCTATGTTGTATTCCCGAAGTATTGTGACTTCATAAAAATCTCTTATTGAGCCATTCTTTGCATCATATTTTTTTTTCTACACACAATGCTATTATCACGCTACACAATATTTCCTTCTTAGTAATGCTAGCCGCCATGCTTACCGTGCCGCACTTCACACACTACTGGCATCGTCGGGCACGCCCACATTTTCATCAAAGGATTATGGGGCGAGGCCATATGAACAATATTCATAGGCAGACCCGGTAGAATTTGTCCACCAACCGGGATGCCCGACGGACACGCCCGCCCGTCTGGACAAGTAGTATTTAATTCATTCGTTTCTCTATAAATTTTGAAAGTGACATAGTAAGAAAATGCAAGGAAGAGCCCGAACTCTACTGCAATGTGCCAGCTCTCAGTGTGTCAGCCTCACCTCATCTCACATTACAAAGATGTCTTCAGCATGTCAATCTCTCCTCTATCACCTCAAGCAAAGCTGTCTTGTGCGTCAGCCTCACGTCACCTCTCAAGGACATCCCCCGTGTGTCATCTGTTCCTCACTTCCCCTCCACACCTCCACACTGTGTCAGTTCCTCACCTCACAGAAGGTTCATCTGGTCTGATCCCCGAGGCGTCCCTTGTGACCGAGTGTTACCAAGAAAACAAATTTATACAAATATCTTATATTCACTAAGAAACATTTATACATATTCCTCTCCGCTGTTATTGCTCACAGAATCTTCTCGTATAAAGTACACCTAACGTAATACATCGCCGCCTTAATTACACCTGCAGATATATTACAGTATTATACAAGATTCCAAACACACACAAAATATATCTCACTCCCAGTGACAATCACCAGTGACACAATGGAGTTTTGACTCGTTGTCATTCAACTTTTTTTTTCTTTCTTTTCATCTTTTTAATGGAAAAGAAAATGTTCTGTAGTTGGCTGTGTGTGGGGGGCTAGCCATCCGTGGGGCGTGAACACAGCGGTGCACCGCGTGTCACTCACGCCAGTCCCGGGCAGGGTTGGCAAGGCACACGTGTCCTAGTGGCACTGTCAACGCACCACTGCGTGCCGTCACCACCTCACGTCAAACATTTGTCGCACAAATTATATAAACTAATTAAAAATATATTATTCCAAATATATAATAAATAAATAACTTACAGGATAAAAACTCAAACCTGTAAGCAGTGTTGCCAAAACAGGTGTGTGTAGCTGCCTCCTGTGGCACCATGGGGCGCCTCACGTCCACACAATTTGAGTGACGTGCGCGTGTGACACAAAAACTGCAATTCCATGCTGAGGGTTGTCGTATGAAGCATATTTTGGGCAGTAGTAAAGCAAGTCACATATTAAAGGGCTAAACAGTGTGAACATTACCAAAACTGTGATATCTAACACGGCATGAAAGAGGATGCATAACAGACTCGCTCTCGTCCCAGGCTTCCATGGGAGGGACGCAGCGTGGGGTGTCTACATATAGCACAACATTCACTACAATTGCCTATTTGATATTGAAAGTTCTGATATGATCTTAAAGACATTACAATATAGTTCATTTTGGTTTTTGCTAGTTTTCACAGGCAGGGACCCTAACGATTCTAGATGACCTAAGCCCATGCCAACAACAGCCAATCACAGAATAGATATAGATACAAAACAATGTGACCGAGGAGTTCAATACATCACTTTTTACATCAGCTGAAACTAGAGTATGAAAGTATGAAAGACCAAGAATGGGGCATTCCAAGGACTGAACAAGATTTAGCACTGTCTTCAGATGACATTTGAAAATATTTTAACATTTAATTCTCAGGTTTTGCTCAACATTTAACATCATAGGCTATTGTCTATATTTATATATTTGTGTGTGTGTGTGTGTGTGTGTGTGTGTGTGTGTGTGTGTGTGTGTGTGTGTGTGTGTGTGTGTGTGTGTGCATTTTTCCATATATTAATGTATATCTGAATGTACACATAAAATAAATAAGTTACATTAAATTTAAAGAGTTTAAAAATTATTGTTAAGAAAATTACACAAATCTGTACAGTATTAATGACTGTCTGACATACCACAATGGAAATGAAAACTTAAGAGTAATTTTGGTAAATACATGAATTACTTCCATGAAAACTTAAACACTAAAGGAAGACACAAGGGTTTGTGTACTACCAGAGCAATCAAGAAATCACAGTTTCAAGTCTTTCTTTATCATCAATGGTTCACAATTTCTGCAATAAACCCCGAGTGCTTTCTGCATCGCCCTGAGCTCCCCGGGGCGACCAGTGGCGTCTGATGGCACGGAGGCACATGGCTCTGGATGCCAAATTAAGCTTTCTCACAGATTGTCACTGAATGTGCTAACTGCTACGATGTCAACTAATGTCAGGCTAATTTCTTTTACCTGAGATCAGGAGAGGCCAGCACCCAGTCAGTATCACGCACACTCAACATGCCTTGTAATGTGCTACACTTACCAGCTCCACTAAGGCACAAGTGAGAAGGAATACTGTCATCAATACAAGACCAGTGGACTACACATGACACCTTACGATCACCAGCACTGCCACAACACTTCTTTGGTTTGGGGAGACTGATACACTGGTGCCTTCCTGGAGGCTGTGCAGGAGGTCAGTGGGAGGCACCACGCTTGGGTACACTCAGGACATGAGAGCTTTTCCTTTTTTTGACTTGAAACTTTGTTAAAACGTCTTTCCAACAAGTAGATACGTTGTGTGAATATAACCATGTCACTTGATAATTTGTACTTGAAAAAAAATAAATAAAAAATAAAAGTAGGACAGAAAAGATCGAAGGGCGACAGACAAAATCAAGAATGTACGTATGGGAACAACAGATGCATTTCAAGATTACTCTGACACAATAATAGCATCCTATAGTCTATATATGCTCTATGTGGGGGAGGAGGAAGGGGGTCTAAAATTTTCTTTGGTTCGTGCATCACTTAACATCATTTTGAGATGGTGAAAAATACGATTAAAGGAAAAAATATTCAGCCATTAAGGAAGAGTTATCTTGTCCCCCTGGAGAAGAGTGCCATGATGGTAGTGGAGGTGGTGGTGCAAGATGCCTGCAGAGGTGATGAGAGAGAGAGAGAGAGAGAGAGAGAGAGAGAGAGAGAGAGAGAGAGAGAGAGAGAGAGAGAGAGAGAGAGAGAGAGAGAGAGAGAGAGAGAGAGAGAGAGAGAGAGAGAGAGAGAGAGAGAGAGAGAGAGAGAGAGAGAGAGAGAGAGAGAGAGAGAGAGAGAGAGAAAATTTAACAAAAAGCATAAGTGAAGTCATGAAAGAGTATGAGTACCAGTTTGTGCAAGTGGAGAACATGGATGGAAACAATAACATGAGCATTTAGAAGCAGAAGACAGCATGCCAGTGTGTAGACCAGAGAAACATGGGATGACAGACACAGAAAGGGGAGAGGAGGCTGGCTAGAACACAAGGGCTGATGAGCACTTACAAGCGAGAGGCAGCGTGCCAGTAGGTAGACTTGAGAGACATGGGATAACAGACACAGGAAGGGAAGAGGAGGCTAGCTAGAACACAAAGGCCATGACAGACGAGTTGTATGTACGTAGCTGTGTGGCTCAGCAAACTGCCGTCACCTGACAAAGGCTGACAAATGGAACTTTGAAACCTTAACAAGAATATGAGTACCAAAAGGCAGCAACCACAGCAAGCCTTATTTTGTATGGGAGGCAGCCAGCAATATACACTTGAGTTTATTTTAGCTGCAATGTATGGTTATTAGTGAGCACATGTACATATTGGGGTCATTTTAGCTGCAATGTACAGTTAGTAGTGAGCACATGTACACTTGGGGTCATTTTAGCTGCACCATTCAGTCAATAGTGAGTCAATGTACACTTAAGTTTTTTCAGCTGCAACATACAGTTTGAAGTGAGCACATGTACATTTCCGGTCATCTTAGCTGCAATGTTTACTGTCAGTGAGTGTACGTGGCAACAGAAATGAACAATAATCTGTTGCAATATCACCTAGCACTATCAGCCTCAGCGAGGGAAGCATCACCTCCTAACATTTCCATAACCTGACAGAATAATTGTGGGACAGAAGAGGGGGATGGGTGTACTGCAGGAGAGATAAAAGTCAAGAAAGGTCAAGATCACATTGCTGATTGGTGTGCATGTTAGTTTAATCAGGATAGTGTAGTGGTGAGCAGGAGAGGTCAAGAATATAAGTGAGTGGAGGAAAGGTCACACTCCATGGGTGCAAGTTGCAAGCAAGGGACCATAAGGCAGAATGGAATGTTGTTTATCAAGTTGCACATAATGAAAATGTCTAGACAGTTATCTCCTAAAATTTCCCATAAGAGATGAAGTGAAGGTCCTCAAGTGTAGTGTTCCGGTGCATACCTTGAAGGGACAGCTACAGTTAGGGCACACTATGAGACTTAGCAGTTCTTGTTCTGAGAAGGCACAACGAAGGAATAGTGAAGTCTGCAGCAACACTCTGGTCAAGGGAGCTTCTTCAAGGGGAAAGCATGGAGCTGTTGTGGCTCTTCCACAGGTAGTGTTCAGTGCACTCAGTAACTTCCCGAGCTGGGTAGCGGAGCCACCCACTACAAGTATTGAGTGTTGTGTGTGTCTATGCTGTGAACTTGTGAAAAAAGGATATTCCTTTCATGAGATGGGAACCCCTAATGGCTGAATGTTGGAAGGTTCCAGTTTTGAAGCAGAAATGACAGTAACACAATGTTGTGCAAACAACTGATACACATCACTGACACAGTCCAGGCATTGCAGGCGTGTATGTACACAGTCAAATCCTTTCCATCCAGACGAGTGGAGTACAGAGTGTGTCCCTGGGAGTATAACATACAGGGACTCAAGCTCATGTTGTTCTGTCTTTGCAATGACTTGAATACTTGGCAAACTTTAAATGATGGATATTTCTTGCCAGCAAAACTTCATCTTCTACTCTGTTCCAAAGTTGGTTCTGCTTTGGGAAAACTGACACTTTAAAACAGTTTAAACAAAATTTTTAAAATCTGCCTGAGTGATGTCTTAATGTCTCATCATCCTTTATCAGATGATCCTCTGTATATTCTCCAGCCCATTAATTATTCTCATTAGTTCATCACAACAGTAGACACACAGAAAGCCACATACAATGTCTGAATAAAAGAGATTTCACAATGTATACTTGCATGGATGTGCATATGTGTATAATACACACACACACACACACACACACACACACACAACTATATTAGTCTTGTCAGTTCAAGGTAATGGTGAGGGCAGACATCATTGATCCCCTTGGTGCACTGCTCCCTGTTTCATAAGCTTCCTGACGGCACCCACAGAGTCTTGGACTGCTCCTGGTCGACACACGCCTTCACCTGTGTGCTTGTGTAGGGCAAGTTGACGGCAGCCGTGGTCACCGCTGTCATGGAAACATGAGAGGAGGATGAGAGCATGGTATCATATTAATAGCATCAGTCTACAAAGGCATTACGTGTAAAAATATTAATTTGATCTGAATACATTTAACTTTATTTCTAGATACAAAAATTAGGTATATCTAAAAATGTTCTTCACTCTAAACATAAGATTTTGTATATGAATTCATTATTAGGGCACACAGGATGGACACAATGCCGCACCTGCCACACCTGCCTTGCACACAACAAGCAACTCAGGTACTTGCACCAAACAATACAAGGGAAGCTGAAAGTTCTGAGGTGGCTTATCGTGAATGAGTTTAACATAACCTTGTAAGTCTCTAGGAGTGTAGCAAGGCAGCAGCCGGCCCGGTACTCACCAGAGATGACGTGTTTGTACTCCTGCTCCATCTTTGCAGCCAGCTCAAACATCTCCTTTGCCTCCTTCTGTGATATCCGCTCAGCAGGAGGGTGGTGGGACTCACACACTTCCCGAATCTGCTTGTGGTGGCGGAACTTGAGCAGTAGCACAATGGGATAGATGTTGTGGCGGTGCAGGCGTTCCACTGAGGCCAGGCTGATGTCCAGGATGCCGTGACAGCTCTGAGGGGCACAACACAACGTGAACACCAACACCCACTTCTTTTAACATGTATGAGCACAATGTAACTTTAATATGAACTGAAAAAATGAAGCCAGCCAGAAACAGTTCCTATCACTTTTTTTTCTGACAGTTTTTTTTTTTTCTTACAATAGCATCCTGCCTCCCATCCAAGGCAAGGAATGAAGTGATGATGATGGAGATGATGATGAGAATAGTGGCAATGATAATGATAATGAGTTTACTATCAGCCTCCTAGTTCACTAATACTTACTTTGTCTCTTATTTCTCTTACCTTGTCACAGATCTCCTTCACTTGGCTAACAGTTGTGGCCTCAAAGTGTGACCCTCGCCGCCTGTAGTCAACAATCAGGTTCTTTTGGATGCCTTCCTCCAATTCATTAGCTGAGAGTCTGCTGACCTCAGGGACGCACCTGGTGAAGTTGTGTGGGAAGTCATGGCACAGCTTGTCACACACCAGCTCCCACAGTGGCCCCACAATCACCACTGGGCGGCGCACCAAGTCTAGAAGAACAAAGTGGTTTATTGCAGTTTTCATGAGCTGTGGCTGTGATGAAGGTGTATTAGTATGAGGATATTCAATTTATTACATTCTGTTGGGAAAACTCTAGCTAGGTATAAGAAATGCATGAAAAATGGAAAACTGCTGAACTATTTCCATGAAGGACGTAGCAGGAAAGCACACACACAAAACTTAGGATGACAAGAAGAAAGAAGCTGGGAAGCAAACACACAACTTACAGTCAAGTCTCTCCACCCGAATGTAGGAGTTTGGGCAGAGGTCATCGTGAAGCGGTGTTGTCTCTGTGTAGGAGTTGAGTGAGGCATCGGAGAAGCTTGCCAGTTCCTTGGAGTCTCGGGAGGATGAGCGTGACGGTTTCTTCCTCTTGAAAAAGGAGCGGCGGGCAGAGGTGAATCCCCGGCGTGAGGAGTCCATCTGCAGGTCCCCAACGCTGCGCTGGAGCCGCATCTCTTCCTCCACCCTGGGGCAGCGAAAGGAACGATGGGGATCAGAAAACGTAGGAAAGGAAATAATTTGAGAAAGAACTTGCAAAGCTGCAGAATAGTTGTGGAAAATCAATGAAGAGTAGAAACATACCTCTATCTAAATTTACATTCCTCAGAGAGACATAGGTTAAGAGGGGACCTGATAAAGGTCTTAAGTGGTATAGAAGATATAACAAGGGTGATGTATGTACAATTTTAAGGATTAGTAAATGGAACAAAACAAGAAATAATGGGCTCAAGCTTGAAAAATTCAATTTAAAAAAAAGAGATAGGAAGGAATTCGTTCTCAAACAGAGTGGTAGATGAATGGAACAAACTCAGTAATCAGGCTGTTAGTGCTAAGTCATTAGGGAGCTTTAAAAGAAGATTAAACAAATTTATGGATGGGAATGATAGGTGGAAATAAGCAAGCATGTTTCATACAGGGACTGCCACACATACTCGTAGACCTGATGGCTTCCTGTATCAACCCTTATTTTTTTGTTCTTTTGAGTGAGAGAAAGAGTGAAGGGTCCTGTTGGCTGCACTCACTTGTCTTTGCTGGGCACGGTGCCCCACTGTCGCTTGTGTCCATCCTCATCCACCACCCAGGCACGCCACAGCCCTGGCACATTGTTGAACATTGTGTTGTCCACATACAGGATATCCTCCTTGCGGAACCTCAGGTCTGAAGGGTCCCCGGCATCCCCCAGCCGGTCAAATTTTGCTCGGATGTAGAAGCTATCACCTGGCTGGTCCTGAATCTCCTCATATCCTGAAAAAAATAAAAAAGTAAGTTTGTTGCAGCTTCTACTACAGGTGAAATAGGAAAAGTAAGATATTGTTAATATATTATTCTAGATAAAGTGAAGGTAGGAGTACTTTCTCTTCTCCACGGGGGCCAAGAGGCTAAGAAAGTGATGTGAATGAGTGTGAGTGGGAAAGTTGTGTGTCTTGTCTTGGTCTGGAGGAGACAACCTTGGTTGTATGTATGATTTATGGGGGTGGTCCACAAGACTATTCCTTTTTATCAGGAGCTGACAGGGCAGAGTGTGAATGATGTGTGTACAAGTGTGTGGTGCTGTCTGGACCACCCCATGTGTGATTGCTAGCCTGGTATAGAGATCAATGACAAGTTAAAAAAAATTTCTGCTGATAACTGTCACTGCAGCCACACATTTCACACACTGCAACCACACACTATCACACTGCAGCCACACACTAACACACTGCAGCCACACACTGAACACACTGCAGCCACCCACTAACACACTGCAGCCACCCACTAACACTCTGCAGCCACACACTAGCACACTACAGCTACTCACTCTGGTAGTTGTACTGGACCAGCATTGTCACATTGTCAGCTGGCTTGGCGAGTTCAAAGGCAGCCTGTTCTGCAGTGGCGTGGCGCAGATCCACTCCATTGTACTCCAGGATGTGGTCACCGGGACGCAGGCCAGCGCGGGCAGCGGGGGAGTCGGGGGGCACAGCGTGGATGAAGATTCCTAGTGCATTCCCACCCACCATCTGGATGCCAAGGTTGTGCGACTTGTTCAGCTCCAGGTACACCAGCCGAGGTTCCCCGCTGCTGCTGTTGTTGCTGCTATTTCCGCCGCTGACAGCTCCACCACTGCTGCTGCCCCCCGCAACTGAGCTGTTGGTGACGCCACTGCTGCCACCGCCGCCGCAACTGTTGTCGCTTTGCCTGCAGCAGAGAGCACGTCAGTATCCAAAGAAAGAAAAGAACAACAACATCAAGAAGTACAGCATCACTGGCAACACATGTCTGCTCATACTTGATGTGGTGTTTAGGATGTGAGGTAATCATGTCACAGTAAACAGCTGTATTCAAAATCATGGAAGCCCTTTGCCAATTTGTTCTTGCATATCCATGAAGAAAGATGAAGACTACTCAAGAAAATGTGACAAAATGATGAATGAGGGAATGAGTAAAGGTTTGTTTTGGCCACACCATTCATCATACTTTTTCTTTGTGTTCATGCTTACTCTTCTTCATGATCTCTTACAGGAATCTTTTTAAAGTGATTTCTAGTCTTTTAATACCACTTGCAAACCATCCAATCATTTATTCAAATGGAGGTTTACCTGGAAAAAGTGTCCTGCCTCTTCAGTGTGCTCATGACGTGTGCTATCTCAGGCCGGGTGAGGGTGGACCGAGCAGACGGCGGCAGCGAATGGTCCAGTGTATCCCTCAGGTCCAGTGGTCCCCGCAGGGTGGAGGTGGTGGAGGGGGGCAGGTCATCATCGTCCACAGGGTGCTGGGAGTCCAGAGAGGAGGGCTTGGGGGAGTTACGAGGGGTAGGTGTGCCAACCCAGGAGCCTTCCACACTGCCCTCACTGCTGCTTCCCTCCCAGCAGTCTGCCTCGTGGTACTCTGCGCATCAGAGGGAACACAGTCAGTTGCTTGTAATAAATGTAATGCTCTCATGCCTGTCTTCTATAACTGACAAAGAAAAGTAATCCTTTGAGTTTTAACAGTCACAACTGAACACTACACTATGTTCTCTTTTGATTATGATGATGTTTTACTACATTTGCATGAATCTCACTTTTTTGACACTTATAAGCACGCTGACCAGGAATCATTGCACAAACTTCAAAATGAGAGTGGGAAAAGGCAAACTGGAAATGCACAACAAACAGTAAAGCCAAGTGGAATAGTGAGCAGCAGGTGGAGGCAACATCCACACTGTCCCGCGACTTACTCTCCGGGTTGTACTGGACCAGCATGGTGACGGAGGTGCCACACTGGGACAGCACCATGGAGGCCGACTGCTTGGTGGCGGACCTCAGGTTGATGCCGCACACCTCCAACAGCTGGTCCCCAACACACAGTCCAACCTGCACAACCACAAACACCCACAGCTTCACCAGTGCACACCAGTATCTTCAACACTAAGAGCCACATTCCAAAACACTTCTGTGCCAAATCTCCATTGATTTTAAAAGTAAGTGAAGAGGTGGAAATGGAATACTCACCTGAGAGGCCAAAGAGTTGATGGTGACGGACGACACGTACACACCACCACTCTCAAGGCAGCGGATCTGTATGCCCAGCTGCTGGGAAGACTTCTCTATGTGGATGTTCCGCAGGTCCCCGGGGTTGGGTCTGTGAGAGGAGTGGCACTGTTACACACTGTCACCAATGTACTGTGGTGATGTATTGTTGTCTCTTGCATCATGTCACAGTATGATGAACATCTTAATTATGCATGAATTTAAATATACACTTCATTTAACTTGAGCTTATATGAAAAAATGAGACCAAACTCCTGTGAACTGATTCTTCAGAGCAATTTGTACAAAATGATGCACAGACTGAGACATTGTAATGTGAGCTCTTTCTATTTTTTTTACTTTTTCCGGAGGAAATATTCAAAGCATCCAAGGAGACGACATTACTCTTGTGGCAGCCACGTCACAAATGTAATGACTCAATGACCTCATTAAAGGAGACAAAGCCGGCACTCACTTGCGGTAGTCTTGGTAGTGAGGACTGTTGACAGAGTGGCTGATCTGGGTGATGTGCGGCAGGCCCTTGCTACAACTGTTGCTGCTACCGCCGCCCACCATCTCCACAGAGTAGCTAAGCGGCATTGGAGAACTCCTCTCTGAGTTTCTCTCCATGCTGCTGCCCTTCCCCCCACTGCTCTTGCTGGCAACGCTGGCATTGCTTGGTATTCTGAAGAGCGAGGGAGTTAAGGCATCTGTTTTTTTGGGATAATTAAATACAAATATCTTCACCTACATCCAGAATTTTCACATGTATTTCTCATAAAACAAGAGTGAGTTCCAGATATGAAGAACCAATATGGGTAAGTGTTGCTTAGTGCTCTGAAGAGTGATGGCATAAAAACTATTTATTTTTGTGGATAATTAAATACAAGTATGTATGTACATCCAGAGTTTTTTCACAAACTGATGAAATAATGGCAAGTTCCAGACACTGAGTACCAAAATGACTAATGACAGGCAACAATGAGTAAATTTAACAAAAATTTAACTGTCCTCAATCTCTGTCACACAGTGTTCTCATGGCCATGGCAATCCTCACCTAATCCTCTCGTCCTCCTTGCGGGGCATTGTGCCGATAACGGAGCGCTGGGAGTTGTGGTAAGGTGGGGGGCACGAGTGGTGGGGGAGGGGTGGGGGCTCCTCCGACCCGACACGGTATGGGTGGCGGTGGATGGTGCGAGGTTTGTGGTGACCCGAGAACTCAAAGGAGGGTGAGGGGGAGTGGTAGAATGTGCCGCTCCCAGCAGTCCCTATCACTCCTATGGGGGTCGGGGAAGAGGTGGGCCGGCTGTCGTAATAAATTCTATCTCTGAGGTCGCGGTCTGGCCCGGAGGTGGGCAGGATGCTGTCGCCACTCCTGGATGAGGAGAGCAGGTTGGAGTGCACCAGGGAATGAGTGGGCGGGGAGGAGTAGCGTGTGGAGACGGCACTTACGGAGGAGCTGATGGTGTTGTGCGGGTATGTGTGTGTGTGGGTGAGGGAGAAGTGTGGCACTGGGGTGTACTGCGGAAAAGATGGTGGTGACTGAAGGGTGCCGATGGGCGGAGAGTAGAGGCTGGCGTGCGGGTGAGGGACGCGGGAGTTGGTGGGGGTGCAGTCCCCCCCGTGGTGGAGGGAGGTGGGTCTTGTTCCATAGCAAGGAGGCAGACTGATGGACTGGGGCGGGTTTGGGTCCACGGGACTCATGTTGGATTCACTGTCCCGCTGTGGGTACTTGATGATGTTTCTTCTGACGTAGTATTCAAGTTCTGCTTTTCCAACATTTCCTGATCTGACGGAGAGGTCAATGGAGGAGTTGTCAGAGGGTGTGAGAGAGCTCAGCCGGTCTCCTCTTTCTGTGTCTTCATTTTTTCTGTCCACAGAGGAGCTGTACACTTCCTGGCTGGGGTAAGCACTGTCACTCGACTGTGTGTTGGTGAAAACCTGCGCAGCGCTGCTATGAGAGCAAGACTTGATATCGCCGCTGTCTATGCCTTTGTACAAGGTGAACTGAGGGCTGCGGGGGCTGGTGAGAGGTGGGCGGGAGCTGGTCATGCCCCGCATGTTCAGGTGAGACTCATGGTGGTACGACTCATATGGTTTTGACTCATCTCTGTACGGTGATGAATTAAAGGACGGCAAGAAGACTGATATCTGGCCCCGTTCCTTCTTGTGGTGCGGGTACACCACCGTCCCGGTGTCAGCGTCCCAGCTGTTGCTCACCGCACCCTTGTACTTGGGCCACGTGCCGCCTGACTTTTCCTTCTCGCGCTTCTTGGACCGCTTGGTGGTGCTGGTGCCGCCATTGCTGCCGCTCTTGTGGTGGTACAGGTTGTTGACAGAGTCCAGCTGGGCCAGCGCGCTCTCTGTCTCGTGGTCCAGCACTGAGGAGACGAGTTTCTTCTTCTCCTCCTTGTCCCGGCTGCCGCTGCGGCCATCCACCCGCTCTCTGCTGTGTCTTCTGGGCCGCACCATGTTCTTGATGAGGTCCAGCGGCCCTGATGCCGACCCTTTCTCTCCCGTGGCTCTGGTGACATTGTAAACCTTCTCATTGCTTCCGTACTTCTTGCTGCTGCTGTCCTCGCTGTGGATGCCGCCTGACCCGGGCACCAGCTTCTTCATGGGCTCACGACTTCCTGACTGGCAGGGGCCAACGCCGGAGTCCTTGGAGGGGGAAGTTGGTGAGGAGTACGGCCTTGACGGTGATGTTGACTTGTCATCCTCTGTGATGTTGTGGCCGCTGGAGGAGGAACTGAGAGGCGCCGACAGAGTGGAGGACCCATGGGACTTGAAAGTGGTGAGCTGCACCACCTCTCCAGCTGCGTCCAGGAGACCCTGAGCCTCCTCACAGCTGCTGAGGTTCTCCACGGGCTTCCCATTGATCTGTGAAGAGGAGGCTTTGTGTTAGTGTTCTCCACAGGTTCATAACACCATCTTATGCCATACTGACATAATGTGCACACTCTTGTGCAATTAGCTGACAGGGCTAAGAGTGTCAATAACATGTGTGGGCATGTGGGATTGCCAGCCTGGTATATCGATAGATAGATTTGTATAGAGCCAACACAGATGTCACTGCCACACAGTACATCAGTTTAAAGAACCCAAGTGACAACCACAAACAATATCCCTCCCCACACCATTGTTTACAGCCTAACACAGACAGACACAAACACACGTACATTCAGTACTCTGTCTCCAATGGCCAGGCTTCCCTCTCGTGCTGCGGGACTCCCCGGCAGGATGTTGGCAATGTAGACCCCTGTGTGCAGCATGAGGCCATGGTGGGAGGCACGGGGGCAGTGGAGGTGAGCCGTGTGCAGACTGCGGCCTCCACTGCGCCTCCGCTTCACCGTCATGTGGATCCAGCCACCTCCGTTGATCACTGCGGCATAAATACTCTCGCAATCCAGGCCCAGGCAGTCCATGCTGTTTATTCGCACTATTTGGTCGTGAACTCTGTGGGGGGGAGAACGGAACAATGGTGTTGGTATCTGATGGAATGTTATCACAGTGCATTCTCCATTAGAATAACTTGATGTACAACAATGAGGAATGGAGCAATGTACACTAAAAGATACAAATTATTGGTACTTGTTAAATCTCTTGAATATCTAATAGTGTTGCAAGCATGATAAGAAGCTATTAATACAAACCTGAGCTACATACGTGACAAAGTAAAGAAAGGAGACATGTACATTAATAGACACAAATTCACAATACTCATTAAGTCTCTTTACAATATCTTTTTTTTTTTTTTCATGTAAGAGAGTCATTGGTCAAGACCAACAAAGGTCCATTGAGCTGGCAGGCACAAAAGAAAGGCCAAAAGTGTCATGCAGAACTGGAGGACAACACCTAACATGTAATAAGAAGCTACTGACACACACCTCAATTTCCTCTCAAATGGACCATCCTTGGTGATGCTGGTGACATACACAGCGCCGTCACCACCACCACAGTGAGGGTCGTCGCGGCCGCCGGCTATCACGAAGCCCACATCATTCTCGGACACAGCGCTCTGCAGGGACAGTGACAAGGGTTGTGTCATCATATACATGGCATGGATTGTGACGGTGCAGCAGATCTCCCACAATGATAACTGTGACATTACACACTAAAAGCAATATTATTAATTGTTGACAGTTGTTTTCTACATGAAGCTAAATAGAAAAATGACAAGCAACAGTTGAAGGACAGCAACATACATATATAAACATTCAAAATAAAAGTTACAGATACGTAAGACTAAAAATACGTGAATTGCAGCTACCGTTTTCATTAATCAAGGTACAACACTCACAGCTGGCATGTACAAAGCCTCTAGTTCCCAGTTATAGTCCTCCCAATAGTACATAAATAAACAGAATAAAAGGTACAGGATAAAATAAAAGATGAATAAGACACAGAAAATCAGTGAGTCAAAGCCATCAGCTCTACTCACAACTGGTCTGTGTTAAGTCAACAGTCAAGATGCAACACTCACAACTGGTATATGCAAAGTCTCTATTTCCCATTCTTGTAAATCTGTATCAATGGCCGAGTCACGGGAGTGGTTGTGTGGCGGCTGCTGTCTCACAACCTTCTCCTGCTCCGCTTCCAGCCTCTCTCTGCACAAAACACACACAGTCAGTACTCAAATACCACAGGTGCTCTTAAAAAGTATATGTGTCATTGCGAAATAAGTCATTTAAACATATATAATCAATAACCCTATGTGTCTTCCAGGAAAGGGAGGAATGGCAACCTTTAATTTTCTTCTTTTTACACAAGAGGGGCAGTGGCCAAGGAAACAACAAGTATAGAAACAAAGGGCCCAGTGAGAGAGAGTGGTAGTCACTAGAGAGAGGTTAAAAAGAATCATTTATAGTTGGAGGAACAGCATCCTTACTTCAGCTCCTTCAGTTCTTTGGAGGTCTCGTTGCGCTGTTTCTTCATATCATCAGAATCTCGCAGAGCTTCGGCCAGCTCCGACACCTTTCTGTCTCGCTCTCGTCGCAGCTTGTCGCAGTGTGCCCGGATGGATTCTCTTTCTTGCACAATTTTGTCTCGCTCGTTGAAGGCCCAGTCGCGGCGTCTCTTTGACACCTCTGCCTCCTGTTGTGCCTCTGTAGCAGACAAACACAAGGTAAGGATGCTTGCTCACTCAGTGCTTACTCTATATAGATAAGCATTATTATTCCAAGGTGACACTATGCTTGGCACACTCACTATTCACTCTATATAGATACACATTATAATTCCACACAGCTGTACAATGCTAAGTACCTATATCTACTATTAACCTGCCACTCTAGACACACCAAGTGATGTACATAATTATTACAAAGAGATACTCATACATTTAGGAAGTGTTCCTTGATAGTCACCTGTGGGAAAGATTAGTAATTTTCATAACCAAATATAATGTTGGTCACTACCTTCTTCAATCAGTTACAGCAGTAGTCATGATCACAGTGTGCACTACAGCTGTCACCATCACCTAAACACAACTTTCATGATAACTCCATCACAACTGTTTATCTGGCAACCCTTAAATCATAATTGCAAAAAAGCTCATCAACTACAACACCACTCTACAGAACAACAGCAAGAATGTAGGAAGAATTATTAAGTGGAGCCAAAAGTGAGTCAAGGCACAGCTGATGCATGACTGGGACAAGGAGGACTGTATTCTGAAACACTTCTCTGCTTCACCTCCACTACATTCAAAAGGCTCTGGTTGAAGTTACGCAGGTTTTTAAGGATGTTTTTATGTTTGCAATGACAGATTAACAAGATTTATACATTATTAACAGGAGAAACACTCTTGAGAAGCTGGCTAATCATCTCTGTGGCCTTTGAAAACAGTCGTGGTGAGAGAGCAAAGCGTTTCTGAATGTGTGCCAGGGAGGGTTGGGTGTGCTGCCTTTGCTTCAATAGCAAGACACTCAGCATCTCAACAAAGATGACTGTAAATAGTTAAACACAACACTCGACAAGAAGTACAGCAGCGTGACTTCACCCTCCATGTCCCTTACTGCATAAAGAACTAACACTGATACAGAAAAAGTAAATAAATAAATAAAAATGAATAATAATTATATCATATGAGCTGTAAAAAAAATATATATACATGAACACACTTCTTTGTACTGTGATCTCATGCAATACTCATCCAGCACTGGGAAAAGTATAGAAGAAAAGTAAAGTTATATAAACATTATATCCAATTAACATGTTCCTTGCTATGTGACTAAAGAAATCCTTATCTATAAAACTACTAACATTGATAATATGTAGAATAACACAACCAGCATTGAGAGAGAGAGAGAGAGAGAGAGAGAGAGAGAGAGAGAGAGAGAGAGAGAGAGAGAGAGAGAGAGAGAGAGAGAGAGAGAGAGAGAGAGAGAGAGAGAGAGAGAGGAAACACTACCTACACCACACATGCAGAAATACAAAGAAGTCCCACAAAGATGCAATGAGAGCAGTGAAGACCTTGCATAGTCTCTGTTTACATCCCGGCTGAGAACAGAGAGCAGAGTGAGACAGTGAGATGCTATATAGATTCCTACTTTCCTTCATGACAAAAGTACTTGTTCATAACACACTGGATATCTTGAAGTGTTGCTTTAAATATGAGAGTTACTGGTGCACTCTGTATTGCTTCAGTTATATTCACTTTATACCTGTATTTATTTTGAGTCTGTGAAACTGGCACCTCAGTTGGTCTTTTTCTTTTTCTTGCTCTTTTGCTGCCCCTGGCCAGTGCCCGTCTTACATAAAAAAGGAAAAAAAGAAAAAGAAAAAAATATTGTAACATCTTTTTTTCTATTCTCACATCTGTATTTACATTTCCTGTGGTCTGCCTTATTTCCAGCAGTGCACTGAAGAACAATTAGGTTGGCAGAACCCGAACTTCCACCCACCGGCTGTGTGCCAGACCAGCCCTGCACACCCGACAGGATACACTCCACAAATCAAACCCAAGAGAACAGATCACATGCTCTTCTTCCTATTGCTTGTCACTGGAGGACCAAGTATGCATGATTGGTCTGGGCTGCTGGCAGAGAAGACATGCCTCCCGCCGAGCCCAAGGGACATGCAGCTAAGACACCAATGCACGGGGGAGGGATTACTGAGTGCTGTGGGACGATAGTTACCTGCTAATCTTTATCCGCCAAGTTGATTGCCAGGGAGTGAGAGGTAAAAAAGGGGAAGGAAAACAATACTGGGACAATAAAGGCACGAGATGGAGGTAAGAGGAATTGTCATTATTATGGGAAGGAAAGAGAATAATGCTGAAATCAACAGTTTAACTGAAAAGTTTCTTTAGACTGGTTGGTGTGGGGAATGATCCTACGTATGTCTTGAAAAAGAAAAAAATAGTTTAGCATAAGTTTTTCTGTGAGTGCAGAATCAGAGGTTAGTGTGATGACATGATTTCTGCAATGACTAACATTAACTGTGAACTATACATGACTATATAGCACAAACTGTTACACTGGTCAGTTACTTCCCTAATGATATATCTACAATATGTACTAGTCATTACAATTATGCAACCATGGTACACTATTACTTCAATCCAGACTCAACAAAACCATGGCTTGTCATCGCAACATACTTCTGCTAATTAACTAAAGCTGAACCATGATGACTTCTACACAGCTATCACGGGTAAAGCTTCTGCACATCTGTTTGAAACAACAGAGAATTTTCCTTGAGACAATGACTGAGGTGAACCAGACCACTAGTGATCTCTAATGGCAAAGCTGCAGACATACAATTTTGAATAACATAGATTTACATGAAGGTTTGTTTGGCCTTCTGCTCTTCCAGGGTAACAGACATACAAGTGCACACACACACACACACACACACACACACACACACACACACACACACACACACACACACACACACACACACACATGAACAGAGACACCCTAAGATGAACTGGATTTGAGCCTTAATCTCATGACAGTGCAGTGAAAGCACCACCACCATTCTACTGATAGCATTTGAGAAATACTATCAGGCAGGCCATTTGATCACCCTTGTGGCAATGTCTGCTTGGTGCATCATGAAGTGCTGGAATGGGTGATGGTTTCTCTTCTTATTCAAACAGATGTGTAGAGATTTACTTATGATATCAGTGTAAAATACAAAAGAAAGGGAATACCTAAGAAGGCAATGAAAACCTAGTGGGAATGACAGACTTGTATACATACCTTGCAATTCGCTCTGTAACTTCTCAATGGTCTTGCGGAGGCGGTCTATCTCCTGGTTGGCCTGATCCAGGTTGTCCAGACGCTCCTTCTGTGCCTTGGTGTACATGTCATGTGAGGAGGGACCCACATCAGGCCCACTCTTCATAGTGATGTCCCTGAAACATTGAAAAATCCTGTTGCAGCAAAAGTGTGGAGTGTAGGAATAAGCGAGACAAAACAGTAACACATCACAAAATATAAATAGATAAGAAAAAAATCAGTGAAATGACTCTCTTTTGTATCGAGTACTGACCTTTCCTGCTTATAACTATCGTAGTCTTTGTATGAGCGCTCCCACTCCTTGCTGGTGTCGCCGTTAGCACCGTATCTCTCCCGCAGATCATTGCACTCCTTGATGGCCTTGTCTCGGTCGTGCAGAGAGGCAGCTATTTCCCTCTGCAGCATCTCAATTTGAAGTAAAAGTGATTGTCGCTGCAAGGCAAAATTGGTGAGTGAGAAAGACTGTGTGTGTGTATTACCTGTGTTTTTGTCAATAAACTACTACTATTAATATTATTTGTGTGTATATGCATGTGTTTGCCTGTACACCTTTGTGGGTAGTTTTCTGAGGAAGTAAAGCATTAAGATATCAACAAGTACTGAGAAAAGGTCACAATGAAGGAAAAAGATATCTGGTAATTGTGGTTTTCATGAAAGCCTTACATGTAAACTGGGAGTGTTGAGGCAAACCTGTTATTGACTCACCTCTTTGTTTGTGTTGTTGGTGGTCTGTTCAATGTTTTTAATCTTTTTACTGGCCTGAGAGAGTTCTTCTTGCAGCTTGTCCATCTCTTTGTGCACAGTGTCTCGCTCACTCATCACCAGGGTGTACTCCTGCATTGCTGCGTTCCTCTCCTCCTGCAGGGAACAAGTGGCTGTGGGTGAGTATCTGTGTGTGTGTGGTGTCAGGCTACACACTACAATGTTATCCCACAACAGCAGGTCTTAATATACACTTACATTCATAACTATAAACCTGGTTGAAATCAAGTGAGAAGAAGTGATTATGTTATCTGAAAACTGGACATCTTACATAATTACACCCATAATTGAATAAACACGACTGAAATAAAATAATATGTATCCATATTTTAACCTTGAGAATGTGCTACTCTTTCATTCGCTCTGCACCAATAAACTCACCATAAGAGAGAACAGCACTAGAGAACAATGGCCAGCTAAGTGGAGCTATAATAACATACTCTCCCTTGATCTACAAATACAACAGTGGTTCAGATTACGCTCCTGTTATACTCCAAAATTGATGTCAAAAGTCAGCAGCCAACAAGTGAGGCATAATCAAGGACTTTCGCTCCATCTATGAATACAGCAGTGGTTACACTGTTATCTTCCTGTGGTGTTGATATCAAAGCCTCACCTGTAGCCTTTTGAGATCCTTGCTGAGGTGCTGCTTCTGTATCATGTGGGTGTTCATCTCCTTCATCATCTCGTCGTTCTTCTCTCGGGCCTGATGGGAACAAGGCTGCGCTAGTAAATGCATTTCTTAATGAAGATGTACTAAATTCAACAGAAAAATAGGACTTAGGTTTATATATATGAGTAAGGATTGGTGTGTGTGTGTGTGTGTGTGTTCTTACCTAATTGCATTTTCACAGAATTGAGTCAAGCTTGTAATGTCCTGTCTTTTCAAGTTAATGTATCATACTTATCTTTAAAGTGTGTGTGTGTGTGTGTGTGTGTGTGTGTGTGTGTGTGTGTGTGTGTGTGTGTGTGTATGCATTTTCTCCCTTACCTTAAGCAAATCTTCCTGCAGTTTGTTCTTCTCTCTGAGGGCAGAGTCCCACTCAGTGATAGCCTTTGTGCACTGCTGTTTGAGGCAATTCTTCTCCCTCACCGCTTCGTTACACTCTCGCATCACTTCTTCATACTGTTTTTTTAAGCGTGATACTTCTTCCTGCAAGAGCACACACAGGTAACGTGTTGAAAAGCCGCCCCTTCATCTTCTGCAGAGAGACTTTGAATACCTCCGCCCTCAATCCTTTTGAAGAATATGAAGAATATGGAGACACATATTCTACACCCCAAAGATCCACAGGAAGGGAAAGGCTGATGGCAAGACCAAGAGAGAGAAGGAGAGTCAGAGAGTCACAGAGGCCTAAGTACTGAGGGGGTGAAAATTGTGGCTGAGACAAGAGGGAGCTGGAATGGTGTGGTCTAGGAGGGGTGACGCACCGCTGATATCAGGCTGGGGGAAATCACTGGGAGACCATTTGGGGCCTGGCTGTGGAAGTCCTGAGGTGGCAGATGTCAAACTAAAATAAATGTACTGGAAAAAGACTAGAGGCTTAAACACTTAAACAATGTCAACAAATCCAGCATTCAGACTGACAGACGTGAACTGAGTTAGATGTGAAGGTGGTGAGCAAGGAACAGACATTGCTAGGCTGGATCAAGGGAGCTATGGAGACACCACCTGAGCAGAGACTGAGCAGAGTGACTTATGTCCTGTGCATTACTTACAAGGTACAAACAAACCACATATACCTGTGTGAGCTCCAGTTTGGATATGTTATTGGAATGTGATGCCACTAAATCTGAGTATCTCTTTCTGATTGAGTCATATTCATCCTTGATGGCTTCATATTTGCGCATTGTGGTCATGTAGAGCTGGTTGATTGCCTCTCCTGACCCCTCTTGTGTGATTGCCTCCTGTATGGGAATATCAAATCACAACATACAAAGGTTAATCTCACCACATCAATAAATATCAGTCAAGAATGATAACAAAGCCATGACACTACCTCTAGACTGTGTGTGGTATTCAGACAAACATGTGCTATTTATTTGGTCTTCAAATAGTTATACATTCCTGGAAAAACCACAGAATTTTAATGCAGTGAGAATATTTAGTTTGAGTGACATCTCTTATTACATTTGCAGCTTCTTATATTTACTTCAGTTTGAGTGTGACCTCATTAAAAAACATGAACCTTTGGGGATATTAATGAACTTGGTCTTTGAAGTGGCAATGAATAATACCATAATGTCTAACAACTAAACAATATTTCAAAAGACAAGGAAGGACTTTAGTCAACAACACACTGATATAGAGTGAACTAGCTACATGTGAGAGATAAACTGGGAAAATGCAAATAATGAAGGCTAAGTAACACCATACAAAGGAGACAAGGTTGAGACAATGTGGTATTTTGAAGCAGAGGTTGAAACAAGCTCATAAATACTCAGAGCAAAAAATTTGGTTTCATTTTAGAGTGTTTAATTACATTCCAGGATTAGAAAATGAAGTTAGGGAGAATAACTTCCATTCTGAAGACACATAATGCGGATTGCACTTCAGTTGTGACAATTTGATAAACTACAATGAAAAGAGAAGACTTGATGATTACACACACACACACACACACACACACACACACACACACACACACACACACACACAAACACCTATCTAGTCATGCTGATGGAAACTCCCATACACTACAAAGATGACTGTTTAACTTTGAGATACATTTCAATTAACACACACACACACACACACACACACACACACACACACACACACAAAGGTAACTGTTTAACTTTCTTTCCTTCTGAGAAACAGTTGAGTAAAGGAAAGGAATAACAGACACACACACACACACACACACACACACACACACACACACACACACACACACACACACACACACACACACACACACATCAGTAGAAGAGAAGATAGAAGCAAGGAGTGTACATTCAAAGGAAAAGAACACACACACACACACACACACACACACACACACACACACACAGTTAGAGGCAGTGTGAGTGAAGACATACTGAGGCAGAATGCACACCATCCAACACAAGGGAGGGGCGGTGTGCGGGTGACCCAGCCTTGGGGGACATCAGTGGCAGGGGTCATGCACAATGCTGAGTGGGGGCAGGGTGTTACATGACTCAGTTTCTCAGTGCAGGGGCTTTCATGTTCTTCATCTGCTACCATGCTTGTGATGCAAACTGTCAACTTTTTATTACTGTGGCGCATGTGACCACCACGCTCGTTTAGGGAAGGTGCAATCATCACAGAAGGTCAAAAGGAGGAGTGTTCGTCTATGAGTCTATGATTAAGGCATACACAGTACCAAAGAGATGTAGCTTTTAGGGAGAGGCATACATTTAGATCATGTATGTATATTTTACACGTACACAGAGCTAAGTTGACCCTTCAACAGTAACACAACTTACTATCACCGTCTCCTAAGTGAGGCAGCAAAGAAAAACAGCTCTATTACAAGTAAATCAGCAAGATATGTACTTGCACGATGCTCCCAGACAGATAAAGAGTCATTTATTCACTCGTTACTAGGCAAATGTTACCTGCTGTCACATGTACTCTTTGTATATAAGCAATGAGCAGGACTAACCTCAACTAAACATACCAATGGAGGAACAGAAAGCAGAGAGAGGAGGAAGCACAGACATCAAACAAGGTAGATTTATGGCCTGTACAATGCCAGCACAAGAAGCTTTAAATAAATAAATAAATAGATAGATAAATAAATAGATAAATATATAAATAAATAATTTTAAACAATAAAAACAAAAGATACAGCAAGGAATTGAGTTATTGACCTGCTGGTGGCAATAATCCATCTTGGCCGAGACATGAAGCGTTCAACATTTGGAAGGGAACAGGAGTGAGATGTTAGTTTTGCATCAAGGATTTTAATGATTGCCTGTTGATGGTGGTAATTATGCTGACCATACTCTTTGACACAGGCCAGATACTGCATCCCATATGGTACTGGGCCCTGCATTCTGAAACACTTATGTGCTGCACCCTCCACTACTTTCAAAAGGCTCTAGTTGAAGTGACACAGATTTTCAAGGGTGCTTTTATGGTTCTACTGACAGATTAACAAGACTTCTGCTTCAGTAAGAGGAGAAACAGTCATGAGAATCTGGTTAATTATCTGTCTGGCCTTTGAAAATAGTCATGGTAACTGAGCAAAGTGTTTTAAAGGTTGTTTTTATGGTTCTACTAACAGATTACTAAGATTTCTACATTATTAAGAGGAGAAACACTCTGTGGCCTTTAAAAGCAGTTGTAGTGAGAGAGAGGGAAGCATTTTTAAGGGTGCTTTTATGGTTCTACTGACAGATTACCAAGATTTCTACATTATTAGGAGGAGGAACACTCATGAGAATCTGGTTAATCATCTGTGTGGCCTTTGGAAATGATTGTGTCGAGAGAGCAAAGCATTTCTGAATATGGGCCTGAAACTCAGTATGTAAGGCAGTAAATGTGTTGTGTCATTAATTTTCAGTATGTCACAAGATTATTACTTTGGTGTGTGTAAGATTGTGAGCAGTGAGCCAGCCACAGAAAGGGACACAGCACAATAACACTGTCACTGCCAATGCTCTGACTGGTGACTTACTTCATGGCTGGCCTATGTGCTTTGGTTGCACTTCAAGGTGTCAGGCAAACCAACTTTTTATTCTTATTTCAAGATGTGTCGCAAACCAATTTTTTTTATTCTCATTTCAAGATGAGTGGCAAACCAGTGTTCTTTTCATAACAAAAGCTTCATTCATTTGTAAAACACTAGGTTCTCTGTATCCAAATAATACAGTGTCTTTCAGTGTTCTATGCAGAAATGCATTAACAATTTAGCACAAGTTTTAAGTATCAGTACAGGACACCTTGGTGGATCTTTTTTCGTATAAATTTTGCTGCCCTTAGCCAGTACTTAACTTATATAAAGAAAAAAAAGAAAAAGAAAAAATTGAGAATTGACAGTGGGCAAGAGCAGTGTCCAGTGATGGTGTCAGTGTGCCCATGTGTCCTGGCATGGCAAGATCACCGTGCCTCACCTCACAATCACACACTGAGCTGAAGTACAGTGAACAAGTGACGTGTTTTTCGAAGTCACGGGCAGCAACAAGTCCATCAAACATGGCGGCGCTGACACCAGTGTGTATAAATGACTCTGTGATGAGTAACATGAGAAGCATCCACAATCTGGGTGACTAGCACATTCAAGCCAGCAAGAACCCAAGTGTGCAGTGCCCGTCTGGCTATCCCCGCCCTTGCTGCCACACCCGTGCTGCAGGGACGTGGCAGCAGTCGGCAGCTGCATGAGTTTGCTGCTTCAGTAATTCTCATGAGCAGAGCTTCTAGATGCAAAAATGTTTGGGTCTATTTCCTATAAAAAATTGACAACAGTTACTGCTATGCACTACTGATACTACTGCTTCACTAATCTCAAGTCATGAAACACAATAAGCTGAATTCTGCTGCAACTATCACTTCTTTTCTTTCTGATAATGCAATGCAAAAGAAGTGCTACTGACATTCACGATACACATTTTCCTTTCATGACTCCATGCTTGTGTCTCATGCAAAACTGCTTTCTGAGTAAATACCTAGATAAATAAATTGAGATAAGCTGGTAAGTAGATGAACTGACTGACAACTAAGACAGATGTGAGTGGATAATTACAAAAGCAAATGCAGAATGAAAGACAGACAAGTAATAAATGAAGTGACTGCTGGCCAGACATAAATATACAATGAATAAATAAATAATAAACCAGCCGACTGACAGGAACAGATGAAAAGACGGAAACCAAGACTGACGGACAAAAACAAACAGAAAGACTGGCTGAAAATAATAGAATCTTGTAATTCAAAGTGAGTTGTTGTTTTCTGTACACAGTTTTGTATCAGAGCATTCAGTGCACAACATTCTATTACAGTCAGCAAGTTACTGGTGAAGCGCCGTGGCCCGTGGGAACAGGCAGCGTTGCCACAGCCACGGCAGATTACAGTGTTAACAGCAAGGCATGCACCTCTGATCAAGTAAGGGGGCAAGAAGACCCACCTGTCTTTTGAGCGGGAATCTAACCTTCTGAGGGCAGGGGAGAGAGAGGGGGTAGGTTAGGACTGGGTCTGTTAAGCAATGTGGTGGGAGTATGTTCAACTATGATGGCAGCAGCAATTTACATTCTGCACATCACACAGTTACTTCAACCTTCAACAGATACTAGTCATGTTCAACACAAGGCATAGTGACAACTTGTAACAAGAATGATTTGCTTGTGCAGAGTTCAACCAGTGAAACAAAGGGTTCTGATGCCTTCCTAGTGAAGCAGGGAACAACAAATCCCATACTGAAACATGGAGGGTTATGGGTCAGTACAAATAAAGTCTACATATATGAGAGAGGGAGCTAGCATATTGGACACAAGTCTCAAATTCACATAATTTTATCAATGTCAACAAATCCAAGAGAAAGTGAATTATCAACAGTCATGCACAGATAATGAAGGACTACTGACAGCAAAGTTTGTTGCTTTATCACACTTTCATCATCACTTTTAAGGGAAATAAGATCTTGGGTTACCTGCACCTTCAGGTTGTCAATGAATCATTATGAGCCAGTAAAGACATGAACATTAGCAGCAGGACTGTCCCCCACAGTGTGTGTGTGTGTGTGTGTGTGTGTGTGTGTGTGTGTGTGTGTGTGTGTGTGTGTGCAGTGCGGCAACACCTCCCCAGCAAGACTGTCCCCACACTGTGTGTGTGTGTGTGTGTGTGTGTGTGTGTGTGTGTGTGTGTGTGTGTGTGTGTGTGTGTGTGTGTGTGTGTGTGCACACTGCGGCAAGACCTCAGTGCTCACCTCCCTGCACACCCATTAACAATCACCTACTGGACTGTGAAACATCCATTACTGCAAACCATGGACAACCCTGCATGGACTTTATCATATATATATATATATATATATATATATATATATATATATATATATATATATATATATATATATATATATATATATATATATATATATATATATATATATATATATATATATATATATATATATATATATATATATATATATGCAATGAATACATATAACAACTTCTTCTCTCACTTATATAGACCTTATACTACTAGTTCCTCCTCTTCCACCACCACCACCACCACCACCACCACCACCACCACCACCACCCAAAAAAGCAAGAAGATACCATAATACACAAACAAAATTGTTCATATTGACATACAGGGATTATAAAGTGTGTGTGAATATATATATATATATATATATATATATATATATATATATATATATATATATATATATATATATATATATATATATATATATATATATATATATATATATATACACAACTATAATTTATGAACAGTGATGGGGGGACACTGAAAAGAAGTTTGCGATGGACACTTGCTCTATCTATAGTGTTGCACTAACACAGCAACAATTATGTAATGATTCCAGAAGCTGACAGTGAATGGGAGCAGGAAGAAATGTGCTTGGTTGAAGGGATATTTTGTAAATTGATGTGCATAAATTGTTTGCCAGAAACAAGAAGAATCACATAGAATACAAGGCACACCTACTGAGATCCTTCTTTGCAGGGCCTTATGGACTGCAAGTCTTGGAATAGAATCAGTCATTTATCATGGATTTGGACAACAGATGAGAAGCATCATGGAGTGTTGGGGGAGACAATATCACTAGTGAGTTACAGGAGCCAGAATGTGCAACACGGGCGGCAACTTTGTATCTCAGCATGTGGGGTGTGACCCTCGATTGACTCAACAGGAGCGGCTTGGAGTGACCTCAAACCATTCAAGACTCAAAGTTGCTGAATTCATTACAAATCTGAGTGCAGACTGAGCTCAGAGAAATTAAAAGGTGAGTATACCAAAAGAATTGCTGTAAAACCAGTCACTTTGCCTGGGTTAGTGATTAGTTTTGTGATGCTCCATCTACGATCGAAAACGCTCGTACTAGTAGGTTGCTGACCTGCTGTTGCCGGCGAAGGTCAGCGATCTCTTTACGATCATCTTCCATTATTGTCTGCAGCGAGGTGACCTCTCGCTCTAACTTCTGTTTCTCAGCCACCACCTGTGAGGGAGAGACAACACTCTTCAGAGAGAGAGAGAGAGAGAGAGAGAGAGAGAGAGAGAGAGAGAGAGAGAGAGAGAGAGAGAGAGAGAGAGAGAGAGAGAGAGAGAGAGAGAGAGAGAGAGAGAGAGAGAGAGAGAGAGAGAGAGAGACCTAACATCTTACACTGCACAGAATGAAAGTATTGAACTCACCCCCCCCCCCAAAAAAAAAAAAAAAAACATAAATTAACCTCTCTTTTTTTTTTTTTTTTACACAACTTCCATTCACCTGCCCGGAAGCCCCTGTATATCACTAAAACCAAGAGCCACCTGGATGAAACTGAACCACAAACAATTACAAAACATATGGTCAGTTAGATGCATCACTTCAAACTTGTTTCAACGCTTGGCAAGACTGACCTCCTCATATTGCATCCTCAGGTTCTGCAGGGCTGTGTAAGCCGCCCTCTCCTGCTTCCTGTAGTAGTCCACATCCTTCAGGGTGTTCTCATACTTCCTGGTGATCTCCATGTTTTGCCTGCCGGGGGAAGATTGATAAGTGATGTCTCTCAGGAGGGGAAAATAGATAAATGATGCCTTTCAGGGAGGGATGATAGATAAATGGCATCTTTCAAGGATAAATAGATGTGTTCTTGCACTTTCTGGCAATTCCCATGTTTTGCCAGCAGGGAAGATAAATAAATGACATTTTTCAAGGTCTAGCAAAGTATACAGACATAAGGAAAGGGAACAGGAATATACAGAGAGGCAAGAATTATTTACCTACATTATTCGGAAGGCTAGAATATCTAAAGCCTTCTCTTAGCAATGTACTGAGAAGATACAGCAAAGGGAGCAAGGACAGGCAGAGACAAGTACAAGCACCCAACACTTACTTGAGGAGGCCCTGCACCTCTGCCATGGCCTTCTCACACTGCATCTTGAGGTTCTCATAGTCCCTGGAGGAAGCCTGGGTCTTGTCCCCTTGCTTGAGGGTTCCTGCAGGGGCCAGAGCATTCTTTAGTCACCCAGAAAGAGGCATAACACACAGAGATCACCCAACAAGGAACATGGCACAGTGAGGTGAAAGGTGTCAGGTACAACTCATTAATTCTGGGATGACATACGTGGCAGTGTTTGCTCCCTGCTTGCCCAGATGATGGCTTGCTTGTCAACACAGATATGAGCAGGCATGAATTTCTTACCTAACCCATTCTCATCTAATTGTATTCTTCATGTAATGAGTCACAATGGAATGAGTCACAATGTCCCACCTTTTAAAGTAAGTTTGTCACATTAATGTTTAAAGCTACAAATGCTCCTTGCACACACAGCTTCTTCAGGCAATGCATTCATCCACTCCTTATATGAACAACTAGATGATAAAGAGTTAAGAGAAGTAATCATAAAGAGAATGAGGAGGTCTGGAGTGAGGCTGACAGATAAAAAAAGCTGAAGGAAATAATCACTATAGTTTTATATGAACTAGTGAATAACTTGAGAAACTGTGATAAGGTGGAGAAGGTGGTCTGGAGTGAGGCTGACAAGTGAGTGACAGTAAAAGGTTGGTTTTCACTGAAGCTTATGAGAACAAGTGACTGATAAGAGCCAGGAGAAAGTCATAAGGTGGAGGTGGTGTGGGGTGAGGCTGACAATGAAGAGTAAAGTGTTGCATCTTACCATAGTTGGCTGGCTGGTCTGAGTGTTGCACTGTTGCCAGCTTGTTGAGCGCCTCGTCCCTCTCACGGCTCACCTTCTTCAGCTCCTTCTTCATGATGTCCCGGTCTGTGGTCACAATCTGAAACACCACAGCCTTGGTGATTCCTTTCACACATATCAATGCACTGCCACATCCCCATCAATGAGCTCTTCACACACATACACACACACACACTGATAGATAGATAGATAGATAGACAGACAGATATAGATAGATCAATAATTTACTCACTAATGTTGTTCTGATATAAAATTACTAGACATGATATATAAAACACAAAATACTGCACATCAATACATTCTTCTCTTATCCCTCTCCCCCCCCTTAAACTGATGATTTGTAATAGAAGCAAGCAGCAGATTCATACAAAACACAAATCCATAAGTAGCATCCATCACTTGTGCCTCAATCCCTTCAGTATAGACTGGTGTGTGAGTCAATTCCCCTGCAGGAGGAGAAACAGGAAAATCTGGTTCGTAGGCAACTGGCTGAAGGTGGAAGGGGCAGCAGGGTATAGGATGTCCTGTCTGTTGTTAATGGTGAGGCTTTCTGCTTCCCTCACCGTGAACTAAAAGGCTTTGGGTGTTGTAGAAGCAACCTTAACCTACAATTTCTCCTTCCCTCACCGTGAACTAAAAATATTTGGGTATTTATAGAAGTAACCTTAGCAAATTAATTTCCTGATACTGTTTATTTCTGGGCAAACTATTGAGTCATCCAAGTCCAATTATTTTGGATTCCACATACAAAAACTGTGGACCGTATTTTGAAACGCTCTGCTCTCTCACCACGACTATTTTTCAAAGGCTACAGAGATGACTAGCCGGGTTCTTAATACTGTTTCTCCTGTTAATAACGTAAAAATCTTGCTAATCTGTCGCTAAAACCATAAAAAACACCCTTAAAAACCCCTGTCACTTCAACTAGAGCCTTCTGAATGTAGTGGAGATGCGGCGCAGTGTTCAGAATATGGTCCCAGCTGGTCGGGAGATAAAGAGGAGCCACGAAGCACAACTCTCCCGTTACCACCTCAAAGACAGGAAGCAGGAAACCAGTCACTTCTTTATTCTCCTTGGCCTTTCTTTCCCGAGGCGCCACCGTGACTCAGACCAAATAACACCCTTGTCCCAATAAACAGCTTCTCTTATTAAATTTATTTGTTTCTCTATACACGAAGTCAATAGCGCCGTGGTTGCAATAGCGGTCTCGCTCTACACCTCAACATCCCACACTTGCGATTCTTGTTCTCCTTTGGCCGTTTCCCCTGAGTGAGTGGTTGGCGCCATGCATGAGTCCCCTTCAGCTGTTTTTGTCCCTTGCATCTTCCTGTGCCTCCCATCCTTTGCAGTTCTATCACAATTCCATCCCTCCATCTCACTCTCTGTCTTCCCCTCGATCTTCTCCCCTCAACTGATTTTCTTCACACTCTTTCAATCGGTTTCTGCTGTTCTCCTCTTGCTACGTGACTAAACCATCTCATTTTTGCCTATTCTCACATGCCAAAAATAAGACTGCTGCATTTATTTCGCATTCCTCAAGTTGTCCAGTAGAATATAGCCAAGGAGGGAGCTGGAGAACTGAACAGGTCTGGTATGTGGCTTGTGATAATCCTGTGTATTTGACAGAAGCATTGTGGCGGTGCGGGTTGGGAGAAGTGAAGTTGACTTAGCCTCGTCTCCAGAAACGCTTTGCTCTCCCACCACGATTATCTTCAAAGGCCACAGAGATGATGAGCCTGGTTCTCAAGTGTTTGTCCTGTTAATAATGTAGAAATCTTTTTAATCTGTCACTAGAGCCATAAGAACACCCTTAATTAAAAACCCGTGTCACTTCAGCTACAGCCTTTTGAAAGTAGAGGTGTGGTGTTGAAGTGTTTTAGATCCTTAGTCACTCACACACACACACACACACACACACACACGGTTATCCTTTACAATACCCATCCCGTCACGCTGCACGATGGCTGCTTGAGGGCCTGGCATTTCATCATCTATCGTATTTTTTTAACGTTGGCATGAAATGAAGCCGAGGGACACAGCTGGGGGTGGTGATGAGATGAGTCGATACGGGTGAGGGGGAATGAAGGATGATGTGAGGGTGAGGGGAGGGGACGAGAGGCTGAGGGAAAGGATAAAAGGAAGATCAAATGGAGGGTAAGATAATAACCAAGTACATATGAGACAGAAGTGATAAGTAGGGGAAGAGGAGAGAGAAGCGGAGGAAGGAATATATTCTCCGGTATTCTGAAAAGCATTGCTCTCTCACCACGGCTATTTTTCAAGGCCACAGAGCTTATTAGTCAAGTTCTCGAGTGTTTGTCCTATTAATAATGTAGGAATCTTGTTTACCTGTCACTAGAACCGTAAAAAAACAGCCTTAATTAAAACCCGTGTCACTTCAGTTAGAGCCTTTTGAAAGTAATGGAGGTGCAGCGCGGAGTGTTTCAGAACAAGTGCAAGAGACAAGATAGGATGTAGGATAAGTAAGACAAGTAAGGCAATGTACGCTAATGAAAGGAAGGAGGAAGGAAAAACAAAGAAACAAAATGAAAGAACAGGAGCGAGAGAGAGTGAGAGAGGAACGTTAGTGAGGAAAACTAGGAAACAAAATGAAAGAAGAGGAGCGAGAGAGAGTGAGAGAGGAACGTTAGTGAGGAAAACTAGGAAACAAAATGAAAGAAGAGGAGCGAGAGAGTGAGAGAGAGAAAAAAAATTGAGGCTATGAAGGGAAAGGAGAGAAGGGACAAGGCGCAGAGCAGACGAGCAGGACGAGGAAGAAATATAAAGTGATGGAAGAGAAGTGAGGCAAAAGTCACCTTGTGGGTTAGGCAACGGTGGTGGTGGTGGTGGTGGTGGTCTGGAGAGTAACATGATCCACTGTGAATGAGGAGCAGCTGGTGGTGACGTGTTGTGGTGTGGTGTGGTGTGGTTGTGGTGTGATGTGATATGGTG
The DNA here is from genome assembly GCF_035594125.1 of Scylla paramamosain. NCBI lineage: Eukaryota > Metazoa > Arthropoda > Malacostraca > Decapoda > Portunidae > Scylla > Scylla paramamosain. The sequence goes on from NC_087187.1 coordinate 796,519, forward strand.
GTGGTCTCATGCGGTGATGGGTGGTGTGGTGCGGTGGTGTGGGGTGCTCGGTGTTTAGCCTGGTAAATGTGTCATAATGAGAGAGAGAGAGAGAGAGAGAGAGAGAGAGAGAGAGAGAGAGAGAGAGAGAGAGAGAGAGAGAGAGAGAGTTGTGCAGTGGTGGGTGTAGGGAGTGGTGTGCGGCTGATAGCAAGGGCGCACACACACACACACACACACACTGAAGCATCAAGTAGCAGTAAGTTTGACCAGGCCAGACAAGACAGCAGCGAGTGGCGAGCCTGGTGGTGGACGCCACACTCCGTCCTGTGAGTGTGGCGTGACTCCCTGCCCTGCGTGGTGGTGGGTGCACCACCGCCACCACCACCACCACTACCACCACCTAGCACCACCAGCAGCAGGCACCGCTCTGCACCACACAGGCTGAGCCTGCGAGGAGTGGCCTGGCGCTCATCTGGAGGGTGCCCCGCGTCAGGGCAACACTGGGCACGCCGCGCCTGCCTAGTGGCGAGGGTGCCGCTGCCATGCACGGCCCGCAGAATGACTCACCGCGGGAGTGGCGGCGTTGGCCGCTGCCTGGGGCGGCCACTTGTGGCGGCGAGTGATGGCTCGCACTGCCCCGAGGGCGGCCTCAGGGTGTCTCCTCATGGCCCGCACAGCTGACCACAGTCCCTGCCGCAGGGCGCTGCCCCGGGACACCAGCTTGGCTCCCGCGGCCAGGGAGGGACGGTGCGTGGGGGGCGGCACGGAGGGGCGCGGTTCCTGCACGGGGGCATCCTGGCCCTGGCTCTCGCTCACCCACACGCGCCTCCTGATGGCGGCCAGGCTGGGGCGCGGCAAGCGGGCCGGTAACAGTCGCAGCTTGGTGCTCAGGGGCGGGCGCGCCTTAGACACGCCCGCCACTGGCCCGTAACCACGCCCACCGCCCTCTGCCAGCATGCTGCACGCCCACGGGGTCTTCGCGGGAACCTCTCCCTCGCCAACCATGGGCGGCGCGAGGAGCGTGGAGGAGGAGGCACGCACCAACTGAGCACAACCACTGACACTCCCGCCCCGCCCCACGAGCCACGAGTCACGAGCCACGGGCCCTAACGCGCCAAGGTCATCTGGCGCTGCACAGCGGGCCGCGGGACACTGACGGAGGCGCTGCTGTGCGTGGTGAGGCGATGCACCGTGGCGGGGCACAGCTGGCCGCCAAGACAAGTGTTGACGAGTGATGGAATCTCTGGGGGACGCGAGGCAGTGAGGGGAGGCGTTGTGCGCGGCACCGCCACGCTCACTGCCGCACAGGCACCGCCACACTGCCCCGGCCCTGCCCGCCTTGCCGCCCAATCCACTCACGTCATCCTACACCATTTGGCGAGGGTGGGGGAGGGAGGGAGGAGAAGAAGTCCTTGGAAGGATGGAGAGAAGTCCTTGATGACAGACCTGCCCTGCCGGGGAAGTGTTGGGGTGGGAAAGAAGAGGAAGTGAGGGGCGAAAAGGGCGTGGGCTGGTGCAGGCAGGGCAGGAGGGCGGCGAGGGGGGCAGGGAGCGGGAGGAGTTAGGAAATGGCAGGGTTGTGACGCAGTTCTCTAGGAGAGCGTCTTTATTGCCTCAAGTAGTTGTGTTGTGAGGCACTGCTCGTCTGACCCTCAGCGCCACCCGCCCCGCCCCGCCCCACCCGCCCTCATGCCCTCCCTCCCTCCCGCCCTCCCTCCCGTGCCATCACCACCGCCACCACCACTACTGCCCATGTTCATCACACGCGTCCCTCTCACCATGACCTCATCAACGCCGCGAACTGTGAGACGTGGTGAAGGATACAGCCACCACGACTGTCACCACCACAAGATACCAGAGAGAGAGAGAGAGAGAGAGAGAGAGAGAGAGAGAGAGAGAGAGAGAGAGAGAGAGAGAGAGATGACTGAGGGTTAAAGAAAATAATTAGGGCGACGAAACAAGCAGTCGAGGCTGAAGACAAAGGGACAAAGGCAGACGCATCGAACAAGTCTCAGCCTCTTATCTTCCACTGAGCCTTGCCAGTAAGCAGCAGCCGAGCCTCTGAGTCCCGCCCTCACTGTTACCGTGACGCGAGCTGTGTCCTCCCTCACCTCCCTCTCCCTCTCTCCTCTCCTTCCTTCCACTTCAACTAGAGCCGCGGATCACTCCAAACATGGCGTGTGTTTGGTTTTATCTATCTATCCATCCATTCACCTGTCATATCTATATCTATCTATCTATCTATCTATCTATATCTATCTATCTACATATCTATCTATTTATCTATCTATCTATCTATTTGTCTACTTTATTTGTGAAACCAATAAAGAGTAAGAATAAACATACACAAACACACACAGTTCGGATAAAAGCGGTTTTGGGTTTTGCTATTAAAACTAATTCTCTCTCTCTCTCTTTCTCTCTCTCTCTCTCTCTCTCTTGTCTCCATTCGGTTATCCTATACCTGATGACCTCTTTTCTTCAGTCCCCCCTCCCTTCTTCCCTCCCCCCTCTCAAGACCACCTACCACCCCTATCTCACCACCCACACCAGCCCCCTCCCTCCAATATGCTCCATCTTCTCCTTATCCTCCTCTTCCTCAGCCCTCATTACTTCTCCCTCCTCCTCTCCCTCCAGGAAAATTTCACCCTTGCTCCCCTCCCCTTTCCTCCCCTCTCCTCCTTCCCCACTCAGCGCCGACCCCCCTCCCGCCCCCCACCACTCTCCTCGCAGCGGTCAGTGAGTTCGTTCTGTGCATGGCAAAGGCGTGGAAGTATTTGTATGTAGAGCAGAGTAACCTTACTTAACCAGGGGCGTGAGGGAAGCTGTAAGATATAAAAGGGCTTGGGTGTGATGGTTCCTGTAGAATTTTGCATATTATTTAGGTCCACCAGTCGTCCCTGTCCATATATCTTCCTTCTTTAATCGTTTGTCTAAGTTTTTTTGTTTTTTGTTTGCTCAGGAAGGCAGGAAATGAAAAAAAAAAAAGATAGATTCAAGAGAGAGAAAGAGGAAGGAAGGAAGGAAGGAAGGAAGGAAGGAAGGAAGGAAGGAAGGAAGGAAGGAAGGAAGGAAGGAATGAAAAGGCACGGTAATCATCCCTGAATCCCACAAAAAAAAAAAAGATACAATTTAAGTTTGCAATGCCTTGAAATTCCTGTCTTAAATGAGGTCGTGTTTCTGTCCACCTTTTCTTTTTCCCACTGACTCACGCCCTTATTGAGAAACACTTCGCTCTCAACGCCACGACTAATTTCCAAGGTCACAGAGATGGTTAGCCGGGTTCCCAAGAGCGTTTCTCCTGTTGATAGTATAGAAATCTTGCTAATTTGTCAATAGTCTTAAAACATCCTTAAAAATCCCGCGCAACTTATTAAAAGGCCTGTATTGAGAAGCACTCTCCTTTCTCCACAATGACTATTTTCCAAGGTCGCAGAAATGACTAGCCTGTTTTTTCAAGGGTGCTTTTTTTTCCCATTAATAACGTAGAAATCTTGCTAACCTGTTACTAGAACATTAAAAATACACTTAAATCGCTTTACTCTCCCACCGCGGCTAAATTTTAAGGCCACAGAGATGGTTAGCCGGGTTCCTAAATGTGTTTCTCCTGTTGATAGTGTAGAAATCTTGCTAATCTGTCAATGAAATCTTAAAACTCCCATTAAAAGCTCGTGCAATTTCATCCAGAGTCTTTGAAAGAAGTGGAGATGCGGCGCAGGGAAAAATGTTTCAGAATACGGGGAGTGTTTCAACTTTCTCACCAGTAACACACAAGGACTGTCCAATGCTATGCCGCTCTCTCTCTCTCTCTCTCTCTCTCTCTCTCTCTCTCTCTCTCTCTCTCTCTCTCTCTCTCTCATGTAAAAACCTTCAAAATATCGAAAATCCTTCTCATTTCTTTCATCTCCCTTTCCTCCCCCCCTCTTCCTCCTCGCTCCCTTCCTTCTCCCCTCCTATAATTCTCTCCATGCTTCCCATCAATCTCCGCACCTCTCGCTCAATCCCCCTGTTTTCTTTTGCCCTGCTTCTTTTATCTCCATCTCGTTTCCTCCTCCCTGTCTTCTCCTATCCGGCTGAGGTAAGGAGGCCGCTCGCTCCAGCCGCCTTTTCCCTATCGCTGGCAAACACTACCTTGTCTCGTAAAATATGACGTAGCTCCTATGTACAGTCTCTCTCTCTCTCTCTCTCTCTCTCACTCTCTCTCTCTCTCTCTCTCTCTCTCTCTCTCTGAAACACTTCCGCGCCGTACCCTCACTGCTTTCAAAAGGTTCTATACAGTTTAAGTGACACGGGTTTTTAAGGGTGTTTTTACATTTCTAGTGGCAGATTAACGAGATTTCGGCATTAGTATCAGGAGAAATAGTCTTGATAATCTACTTGGCCTTTGAAAACAGCAAAGCAATTTCAAGGATGTTTTTACAGTTCTAGTGACACATTAACGGGACTTCTGTATCATTAACAGGAGAAACACTCTTGAAAGCTGGTTAATCATCTAAGTAGCCTTCGAAAACAGACGAGGCGGGAGAGCAAAGGATTACTGAACACGTGCCTGCCTTCCTCTCCCTCTCTCTCTCTCTCTCCCTCTCTCCCAGCACACCCACCTTGAGCTCAGCACGCAGAAGGGCCACGTTGCTCTGCTCCATGTTGTAGTCGTGGGAGCTGACGAGGGCGGCGGTGGTCTGGGGCGAGGCGGAGGAGAACACCCTGCCTCCTTCCGTGGCGCCCGTGGAGGAGGCGGAGCTCTTCTTGTCTTCACACTCGCTGTCACTTGTCATCCCCACCAACGAACCTGTCAAGGAAAGTATGTCGTTAAGGCGCGTGTCGGGCTGCCTTGGGGGGTGGTGACACTCGTACACACGCAGACACACACGCACAGACACACAGGTATCCTGATTCATTACATACATACAGCATAATGCCACTCTCACATTCAGTCTATCTAAGCCATGCAGTCGTCACACAAAGGGCGTCGCCATCACAAGGACCGTAACATAGCGATAACACTCAATTCTGTACACGCACACACTTACACACACACTTACACACACACACGCACACACACGTCGACTCACCACCCCAAAAGATTAAAAACTGAAAGAGGAAACAAATCCACCACATAGCCAAGCCTTCTCTCGCATGGTGAGTGAAACATGCCTCAACCTAACAAGCCTAACCAAACAGCAATCAAATGCCAAGAGAAATTACCACGAATTTCCACTATCACTTCCCTCTTCCCCATCTCAGCACAGCGGGGTCTAAGGGAAGGAAGGAGGAGGAAGACACAGCAGGCCAGAGGAACAGTCGGGGTCCCAAAAGTCCCTCCTGCTGTAGCCTCGTCGGGATGTTAAAAATATAGTTTGGGGAAGGTAGAAGCTGTGACGTCGCTCCGTTGTGGGGAAGGCTGTCTTAGGTAACGGGAAAGAGGCTGGGAGTGACACGAGGAGGAGGAGGAGGAGGAAGAGGAGGAGGAGGAGGAGGAGGAGGAGGAGGAGGAGGAGGAGGAGGAGGAGGAGGAGGAGGAGGAGGAGGAGGTAGTAGTGGCGACGGTGGTCAAAATGAACGGACGGATAGACGTGCGGACAAACGAACACACACACACACACACACACACCACACACACACACACACACACACACACACACACCACACACACACACTCACACCTAAAACGAACCTAACCTCTTGTAACTCATCTAAGTACAGTACAAGTAACTCGCACCCCTTCCCATTCCCCCCCATTCCCGGTCACGCCCTCCCAGCCATGTTCTCGTTCAGGGTGACGGCTTGGGTGAACAGGTGGACAGGTGACAGGTACAAACAGACAGGTACACAGCATCCCTACTCTACCTTGATGGTCTTGATGGTGGTGGAGGCGGAGTAGGAAGCGAGAGGTGGTGGAGATGGAGTGGAGGTGAGAGGGGTTGTTGGGTGGAGGTAGCGGTCTCCACATGAACCTCCACATCACCTAGTCTCTGTGAATCTCCTCCTCCTTCTCCTTGA
>NC_087187.1:812500-817500 GCF_035594125.1 Scylla paramamosain
AAGACAAATCAAGACAAAAGAAGAGAAAGGAGAATAGAATAGAAGAGAGAAGAGAAGAGAAAGAAAGGAGTAGAGGAGAGAAGATAAGGAAAGAAAAGAGTAGCGAGAGGATGAGAAGAGAAAACAAGAGAGAACACGAGAGAACACAAGAAAGAAGAGAAGAAATGAAAAAAGAGAAGGAGATGGAGGAGACGGAGGAGGAAGAGGAAGAATAATAATAAGAGGAGGAGGAGGAGGAGGAAGTGGAGGCAATATTCTCGTCATACATTAGCCAGAGAACACTTAAGCTAACTAATTGCTCCAAATAACCACGTGTCTCGTAAATTCCCTCTCTCGCATCGCCACTGACTAACACAATGCCCTCAATTATTTGCCAGGCGAGGAAATAACATCAATTTAGCAGCGGCGGGGCGGGGAGGTTCGGTTACATAGAGCTACATAGATACACGGGGCACAACACACCTTGCGGTCCTCACGAGGCGAGCTGACCTAGTACTAGTAAATTGATAGTACATAAAAAAGGACAGTAAAGCAGAAGGCTCTCTCCCCACCCTCCACTCCCTCCAACATTAGCCATATAGGAAACAAGTAAGAAATAAATGCCTTACGGGGTTAGAGGAGAAACCATGAAGAAAATTTAATAGTAAAGAATGAAAATAGATGAAATGAGGCGCTCCCATTTCCTAGAGGCGAGGAGTTTAATCTCTAAAAAATCAACGCTGTTAGCCGCGGATTGGAGGCACAATATTTATCAAGACGGCGTTTAAAAGTCTCTACGGTGCTGCACTGTATCACGTCTCGAGGATGGGTAGGGTAGGGTAGAGTGAGGGAAGGGTAAGGAAGGTTAAGTCAAGTTAGGTCAGGTTAGGTTAAGATAGGTTACGTCAGGTTAGGTTATGTTACTAATACAATTACATTCATTATTTGCGTGACAGTCGCGGGGTAGGTAAGGAAAGTTAGGTTAGGTAACGTTATGTCATTAATAAAATCCCTTACACTATTTACGAGCGAGAAATGAACTTAATAACACAAGCGGGGCGGAGAGGGAAGTCACGGATGCTGGCTGCTGTTGCTACCTGCCTGCCTGCCTGTCTACCTGTCTACAGCCTGACGCCAAGACTGAGGTGGTGCGGCCAGGTGCTACCACTCAGCTGTCCGTCCAGGTTTCCAGAGGGTAAATAAGACGAGTACCTGAGCTAGCAACACTCCGAGAACACGACTGGCGCGCAGGTAAGGTGGATCAGGAAGTGTTAAGTGGATCAGGGCAAGGTTACATGGATGGGAATACTGATAAAGAGAGAGAGAGAGAGAGAGAGAGAGAGAGAGAGAGAGAGAGAGAGAGAGAGAGAGAGAGAGAGAGAGAGAGAGAGAGAGAGAGAGAGAGAGAGAGAGAGAGAGGGTGCAAGTGAGCAAGATGCAAAGACGTGACCCAACACCCAAGGAGATACTGACGAAGGGAAACCTCCTGAAGGGTGAACGAGTGAGAAATAATAATAATAATTTAGCTGTATATGAAAAAAAACGGGGGAAAAATAGCTGAAACTTGGTGAGGGAGGAAAATGGTTAGAAATGGAAAAAAAAAAGTGCGGAAAAGAGTAACTGAAGGTGGAAAAATAATAGGAAAAGTTATATGAGAGGAAAAAAACGGGGGAAAACGAAATTGTCTTGTCTTGTGTGGGAGAGGGAAATGAGGAAAAGAATGCTAAGAATGGGAAAAGTGTGGGTAAATGACGGTGGGGGAAAAAAAACGAAAAATCATACATGAGGAAAAATGGTAGGGAAAATGAAACTTGCCTGGTATGTGAGGGAGGGAACAGAGGGAAAAATGTCCTTAGAATGGAAAAAAAATAACAAGATGGGGAAAAAAGAAATTGAGTTATCCATGACAGAAGAAAAGAGAGGAAAAAAATATTAAACTGCCATGCATGTGGGAGGGGAAAATGTCGAGTGAAGTGGGAAAGTGTCGAGTGAAGGGGAAAACTGTGTTGAAAAGACATCGTGTAAGGGGAAACTTGTCTCAGAGAATTGTTTATGGCAGGATAAAGTGCTCTGTGACGGAAAAAGTGCAAGGAAACTGTTGGAAGTGTTGGTAGTGCCCCGTCTGAGGGGAAACAAAGGTACTCTTTAAGGGGAAACAAAGTGTGTTGAGGAACCATTGCGTGAGGAGAAGCGAAGGAGGGAGGGAAGGAAAAAAAAAGACCTCTGAGGGGAAAATGGTCCGTGTAAGAGGGGAAAAATAGCGTTATTGTAAAGGAAGGAAACTGGGCTGTGGATGATAAAATTCGCGACCAGATTGTGTTAAGGGGAAAAAGCGTAACGTTATAGATAAAAGAAAAAGGAAAAAAATATCTAGTCTGACGAAAAAAAATCGTAAAGGGGAGAAGGAAAAGTTAATTAAAGGGGAAAAAAAGCATTGGATAAGAAGGGCATTGAGAAAAACGAGAGGGAAAACTGATGTGATTTAAAATAGGAGACGATTATGAGGAAAATTATAAAAAGGGAAAACGTAGATGCAGAACAAGAGGGAAAATCAATGGCGGGGGAAAATAAAGACGGAAAAATCGTAAAGGAAGAAAAGAAAGAAGGAAAATAAAGTGAATGTATATAAAGAGGAAACAAAAAATAGAGAAATAGGAAGAAAAAATAAACCAGAAGAGGAAAAAAAGAAGGGAAAGCGAGAGAAAAGTGAAAATATATATAAAAAAGAGGAAAACAAGAAGAATAAGAAGGAAAAAAAGGTAGAAGGAAGAAAATAAAGAAAATAAAAGAAAAACAGGAAAATAACACACATACACACACACATACAGAGAGAGAGAGAGAGAGAGAGAGAGAGAGAGAGAGAGAGAGAGAGAGAGAGAGAGAGAGAGAGAGAGAGAGAGAGAGAGAGAGTAGAAAATGAAAAACAAAACAAAGAGGGAAAAATACAGAAGAAAACACAAGAGGGAAATAAGAGGGAGATAAGAAACACACAAACACACAAACAAACACACACAGGATAAGGAAATGATGAAAAACAGCCGAAGAAGAGATGGAAATATGGAAATAAAGAACACACACACACACACACACACACACACACACACACACACACACACACACACACACACACACACGTAATGTAAGGAGATAAAGAGAATCGAAAGAGGAAACCAAGTGGACAAGGAAAAAATAGATAAGAAAGAATGAATAAAAACAAAACACAAACAAAAAACACAAACAAAACAACAAATACAAGAACTGGAAACGCCGCCACGAAGGAAACAAAAGCGGCGCTGCTCGTCAAACTACACCACGCGAAGGAAAAAAAGGAAAAAAAAGGAAAGAAAGAAAAAAAGGGGAAAAAGTCGAAGGAACGCCTGAGGGTGGAAGCTAACAGGACCCACGAAAGTGCTGTCGACTTCACTCCCAGGAAGAGAGAGAGAGAGAGAGAGAGAGAGAGAGAGAGAGAGAGAGAGAGAGAGAGAGAGAGAGAGAGAGAGAGAGAGAGAGAGAGAGAGAGAGAGAGGAGAGTAGTATCACTTTAAAAAACGAATAAATGCATACATACATACATACATGCATATATATAAAAAAAATCAACAAATAAATATGTAAACAGATAAATGGATGTATAATTGAAATACTAATGCTTCTAAGAGGAAATCAGGTCCAGTGAGTTACAGATAAGGCTTCCTAATGATACTTTGAAGTGCATTATATAAAATTAACAGAAGCTACGTCAACTAATAATTTACGTGGCCTCTGATTAAAAGTCCCAGTGGCAAAAACACTATACGTAAACCAAGAAAAATAAGAAAAGAAAAAAAAAACAGCAAAAAAGGGTTATACTAATGAAAGTTTAATGCTGAATTCTGCATTAAACACAAAGAACCACATTACTCATTCATATAGCCACTGTAATCATATTAATGAAAGAAAACGTAACTTCAACTAAGAAAACGGGGGGGGGGGTAATAATTATATATCTAGCTGGTGACAAATGAAAGTTTCTAATGATATTTTGACAAGTATTCTGCATAAGACAACACACGGAATCTTATTAGCCATTCATATAACCTCAGAAAACCATCCCAGTGAGAAATTCAAGTCTCGGTGTATAAAGGCATTCAATTTACCGGGAAACACTGCGTCTTTGAGTTGACTGTTCGTGTAATGTTTGCTGCAAGAGGCGACTTCGTTCTAATGTATTCGAAAAAGTGCCGAAATGAGGAGAATATAAAACGAGAACTGAGAAAAAAGAAGCGAGTGAAGAAAATGGGAAGTGTATGTGGAGCGAATACAGGAAATAAGAAAAACAGTGAAGAAGGTGTAGGTCTGAGTGTCCCAGGTGCTGCAGGTGGGGGTCACAGAGCGCCGCGTGGGGAAAATAGTGCTATCAGTACAGTGTGAGGGTGAAGTACAGTTAGCGAGGCCGCCACTCACTCCACTCACAAGGCGGGGGGACACGGGGCTCAAAATCTTTAAAGCAGAACACACATATTGCACCACCTTCCCCTCCACCACCACCACCCCCACCACCACCACCACCATCACCTTCACCACCTCCCCTTCCTTCCTTTCTTCTGTCCTCCCACTTTTATCTCTCTTCTCTTTCTCCTATTCCATATTGTTTCCCTTCTTCTTCTCTTCTTCTTCTTCCTCCTCCTTCACCTCCTCCTTCCCTCCCCGCCTTCATCTCATTTCTCTCTCTCCTGTTTCATATTGTTTCTCTTCCTCTCCTCCTCCTCCTCCTCCTCCTTCCTTCTCCTTCCCCTTCTCCTCTTTTTTTTTTCTCTCTCTCTCATTCTATGTTCTTCCCCTTTCTCTCCCCCTCTTCTTTCTTTCTCTCTCTTTCCTCCTCCATCTCCTCTCCTTCCTCCTTTCCGTCCACCATGTTCTATATTATTTCTCTTATCCCTCCTCCTCCTCCTTCACCACCTTCTTTTTCTCTCCCTCCCTCTTCCTCCTCCTCCTCATCCTCCTCCATCTTCGCTCCCTCCTCCTCCTCCTCCTTTCTATTT
>NC_087187.1:830000-837500 GCF_035594125.1 Scylla paramamosain
TCTCTCTCTCTCTCTCTCTCTCTCTCTCTCTCTCTCTCTCTCTCTCTTGATTTCTTGTTCCTCTTGGCTTTCTCTACGTGTCCCCAGGTGTGTTCTCTGCTCGCCTTGTTTTCCCCTCCTCGCCAAGCCTATTAATTACGTCAGTCCCTTGCCACGTGTTCCTAATTACCAGTCATTCCTTTCCTCCTCCTTTGCTCATTTCGTCTTTTCATACACCTTTTCTCATTGTCTTTTCCTATTTTCTTTTTTTTTTGTCTTCGTATTTGTATTCTATTTCAGTTTTAATCTAGGGTGAGTTGTTTATATACTGCTAACTGTGTGATTCTGTATGACAAGCTGTGGCCAATAAATGATCTATCTATTATCTATGTATCTTCGTGTTTTCATGGTCTTTTTTTTCTACAGGCGATCTCTTCCTACTTCTTTTCTCGGTTCGTCTTTTTCCTGCCTCTCAATTCACAGTCTGTCTTTCCGTACCCCTTTCCTTAGTTCTTTTCCTCCTCCTTTCCTCACAGCTCAATTTTTCCTAGTCATTTCCTCGGTCCATCGTCATGCCGTCACTGAAACAAGGTAAGAAAGGCCACAAACAGTCACATTTGAGGTCACGTGTGGCGGGAATACCTAAACAAGGCGGAAATAAAGGGCTCAAATAAAGTCACGTTTGAGCTGTAGCAGGGACAACTAAGCTAAATTGAAGCGCCACTTGGACATTCAGCCCTAAGTCACGTCAGCTGAGGATACCCGGGTTAGAGACGAGACAGGCGGAAGCTAATGCAAGGCAGGCAGCAAGAGATGATGTAGGAAGTGTTCTAAATGACAAGGTGGTGTGTGGAAGTGTCACTCCGATGGTTCAGTGACGTGCCAGCCTCCCTGCTTCTCTGCTTGCCTGCCCTCTACTCCGTGCCAGTGCCGGCCTCAACTCTCTCCCTTCCTCACTCTCTTCCTCGCTTCCTCACTCGCCCTTCCCTTCATTCTATTTGCAATACGATGCTTCCCTCCCCTCAATCCTCCTCCTCTTCCTCTTCCTCCTCCTCCTTCTCCTTCTCCTCCTTCTCCTCCTCCTCTTCGTCATTCGCCAAACAAAAAAAAATCTTCCTTAAGTCTTGAGGAAGTGAAGGCATGGCAAAATCGTGGAAGAGGAGAGGAGAGGAGAGGAGAGGAGAGGAGAGGAGAGGAGAGGAGAGGAGAGGAGAGGAGAGGAGAGGAGAGAACAGGAGAAGAGGAGAGAAGAGAGGAGAGGAGGAGGAGGACTGAAAAAAAGTCACGAAAGTGCAAAATTTTTACGAATATACATTAAAACACACACACACACACACACACACACACACACACACACACACACACACACACACACACACACACACACACACACGCACACACGTCTCTCATCTAACTACTGAGCAGACCGCCACCACATCTTCGCCATCACAAGGCAGGCAGGCAGGCATGCAGGCCGGGGAGCGTGCGTGGCCTTGACCTGCTCACCTTTGACCTCTCCCGCCACCAGGATTAAGTTAAGTTACCTCACAGCCACCGGTGGAAATGAGGTCATACTTAAGATTACTGTATTTCTATCCTATAACGTAACTCCTTATATTATACTCTCTCTCTCTCTCTCTCTCTCTCTCTCTCTCTCTCTCTCTCTCTCTCTCTCTCTCTCTCTCTCTCTCTCTCTCTCTCTCTCTCAACCTAGCCGCAGTGATTATAAGCGAGGGTGTGATGAGAGGCCTCTGGATGGTGGTGGTGCTAGTGGTAGTGGTGGTAGTGGTGGTGGTGGTGGTGGCGACGACACGATGACAGATAGTCAATATTATGCTCTGCCTTCCACTCCTCTCCCCTCCCCTCCCATCACCACCACAGCAGCATCCCTCTCCTCTCCTCTCCCCGTCCACTGCCACTGAACAGATCCACTTACTCCCTTCGTGTGTGTTAGTCCTTATTTGTCCCTGTAATCACATCTCGCTACTCTGTCACCCTCATTTCTATATGTACCCACACCTTAGCTACAGTCACCCTAGCTTCCGTCTGTATCCGCACTCTTGTCACGCTGTCATCCTCTCTTCTGTCTCTCTAACTGTTATCCTTACTGTCTATATTTACAGTTCAGTCACACTTATCTTCATTTCTGTCTATCCGCACAGCTGTCACATTTTCGTTTTAATTTTCTATGTTCATACTTTTGTCACACTCATTCTTATGTTCGCCCTGTCACCTAGCCATTATAATCTGTCTGTGGCTACACTGTCACAATGTTACTCTCATTTTCTGTCAATTATCAGTATCATCCTAGCCACACTGTCAATCCGCACTGTCTATAGCCGCACCTTAGCCACACTGCCCCTTATGCTCCCCTACCACACTCAATTAGCTCTCCCTTCTCCCTTCCCAGCTACATCTCCACCACACAGCTGTATCCTAATTACATATGTGGTAGTCTTTTATTCAACATAACAGTAAACATCAACAAACATCTCAGCTACGCGACATATCCTTACCTCATTCAGCCTTACTGACACTCAAAGCACTGCCACATCCTCGCCACACACACACACACACACACACACTCGCCAGCCACAGCCTCAGCACACATTCCGACACTCTTAGCGTGAAGCACACCCTCCACACAGGCTCTGTTCACACTCCTTGCTCGCTGTCCTCCCGCCGCCCACACTCACTCTTGTGCTGCATCTGTCCCTGCTTCCCTGCTCCCGCCACGCCCCCCGAGGCACCCACTCATTGGTATATCAAAGTGCAGCACATTTGCGGCAGGTGTGACGCGCAACACTTGAGAACACTTGTGCTTCTCCTTGCCAGCCCCACTGTCATTCATGCACCGCACCTGCAGCCCTAGAGCATCTGAACAGGTAACTTAACGTACACATTTCTGAAACAAACAATACCACACCCTTAACAACAGGGTCACCAGTATCCCTTGGCAACAGAGAAATATTTACAGTCAAAACATTCACCAGCATTCCAAGATGCAAGTGTACAGTGACCCACCTACCTTAGGCCGGCACAGCGCGCTATCCTTCACACACTTATATTTATCATCAGGCCAAAAATGGAGCTCTCAACACGTCAACACCACACTGGACTCACGATGCCGCGGCGACAGGCAGAGGTGGGATTCCTAGGGCACCTCTGCCGTCCGCCTGGGGCACACACAGGGTGCATGTGGAGGGTGCAGGGGGGCTAGGGGAGGGCGGGTAGTGTGGGAGGGGGCACACACGCAACACTTATCATGTGGACAACACAGCGGTGGGTGGCGGCGACAGGCTGGGAGCCCTCGTGTGCCAGCTTGGCCTGCTGCTGCTGCCCACGCACTCTCTCAAGCACACCGAGAAATGTACAGTAATTGTTCCCTTGTTCCCAGGGCAGAGTGGGAGACTGGCAAAAAAGTAAATAAAGAGTGTACGAGAACATTTATAAAAAACATCAAAATATGGGGAATAATAGACACACATCTGCATAAAAAAAGAGATACAACCGCAGCTGGTGTGACCTGCTGCCCTCCACACCGGTCCTGGCGGCGACACCTGCACGATGTCGCCTCGCTCCTCCCGCTGAACACAAGGCCTGCACGCGGCCTGCTGAGCTAGGCACTACTGGGGAGAGGCTGGGCCCAGGAGGGGGAAGGCCTGGGGGGAGGGCCTCGGGGTGTGAACTAACATGAGGAGGGAAGTGACGTGGCCAAAACATGACAAGACACGACGGGCAGGGGGCATGTGACAACGACCAGAGGCAGGGGCTGGGGGAGGGGCCGTGCTGTGCAGCTGTGTGTGTGTGTGTGTGTGTGTGTGTGTGTGTGTGTGTGTGTGTGTGTGTGTGTGTGTGTGTGTGTGTGTGTGTGTGTGTGTGTGTGTGTGTGTGTTCTGGACTAATATCACCATGTACCGACTCTTTGCTACATGTTCGCACGCAAACATCAGCGAAAAAAATAGCCGACTTTACATAAAAAATGTGTGTACACCAAGTGAAGTGTGTGTGTGTGTGTGTGTGTGTGTGTGTGTGTGTGTGTGTGTGTGTGTGTGTGTGTGTGTGTGTGTGTGTGTGTGTGTGTGTGTGTGTGCAGACGTGCGAGTGTGGTCATGCAGGGGCGGGCGAGCAGTGGGTGAGGGCAGCAGGTGACCCGCGGCGGCGGCGAGGGGGGTCTACTGTACATCTCGTTGGTGGCGCGGTGACCTGGCGCAACACGGCCACGCGTCCCCCGCCGCTACCTGAGAAGGCGCCGGTGCAGCGCTTGAGCCGCGCCCTCTTCTCGGCCACCAGGGCCAGCAGGGCTGGGGAGAGCGTGTCCAGGCCCTGCTCGGGGCCACTCTCACCGCCAGTCTCCTCGGGCCCGATGTCAATGCCTGCAGCCGCCGCCGCCCGCCCCGCCTCCAGGCTCTTGCTCCGCGTGGTGCGTGTGGGCGAGGAGAGCGCCAGCTGCCGCTTGAGCGTGTTGAGCAGCTCCTGAGAGGTCATCAGGGAGGAGGACTTGACGGGCCCCGCGTGGTGGTCCTGCTGCTGGTGCTGCTGCTGCTGCTGCCTGGCCTGCGAGGCCGCCGTGGACAGCCGCTGCCTCGCCTTGCTGTCGCGGGCCGCGTCGCGGATCTCCTGCAGCGACGCGTACTCGCCGTCCATGCGGCCCGGGGAGCCCTGCTCGTGCGGCATGATGGACTTCTGGTGTTGCAGGGTGCGCTGCCTCTTCTGCCGCATCAGCTGCTGCGCCTGCTGCTGCTGAAGCTGTTGCTGAAGCTGCTGCTGGTGGTGCTGCTGCTGTAGCTGCTGCTGGTGCTTCTGGTACTGCTGCTGCTGCTGCTTTAACTGCTGTTGATGAATCTGCTGCTGGTGTAGCTGCTGCTGCTGTTGTTGTTGCTGCTGCTGCTGCATGTGCTGCTGCTGTAGCTGTTTGAACTGAGCAAAGGTGGCAGGAATGTAGTACCGCTCGCGCCACACGGGGTCCCGCGACGGCTGGCTGCGCAGCTGCTCGGCGCGGTACTGCCGCAAGTCCACGTACTCCTGCTGCTGCTGCTGCTGCCGCTCCATGGCCTCGTACTTGCGCAGCTCCACGTACTCCGTGAGGTGCGGCGTGCCGTGGCCTGGCGTGCCGTAGGTGGTCTGTGAGCGTACGGGCGGCGCGTGCTGACGGTGTTGGTAGTGGGCTGGCATGTCGTGTATGGGCGTGTGAGTGCTGGGGGAGGCGTGCTGAGTGGGCAGGGCAGAGAGTGGGGACCTGGCCGGGGACTGAGAGTAAGAGGGCGGGCTGGGGCGTGTGGGCGAGGGGGGTGCTAGACGAATGGACGAGCGACGCCCCCGCCGCTCGGAGACAGTGTAGGTGCGTGGGAGGGGCCCGGGCAGGGGTTCCGCCTCGTGGCTCTGCTGCCACGAGCGGCTCTTACCCATGGCGGCCGAGGGGTGGGGCTGCACGGCCTCCTGCCGCGTGATGTGGTGGTGGCGGGGGCGCGCCGGGCCGCCCGCCTCCACAGAGTGGCCCAACACGATGGACTGCTGCTGCTGCCATGACTGGCTCTTGGCCAGCTGGCGCGCACGCTCGCTCTGCGGCGTGCTGTGCCCCACGCTGTACTGTTGCCACGACCGAGCCTTCCACAGCGGCGGCTGCGGGCTGCGGCGCCCCTCCTCGTAGGACATGCTGCGGTGGCTGGCGCTGGGGGCGTGGTGCACCTCACCGTCACGGAGCGGCGACGCGGTGTCCTGGGGCGGCGCCATGCGCGTCCAGGGGTCAACAGGCGAGGGGCGGCTGCCAGACCGCACCGGGGACTTGCTGGGGGCGCGGACCGGCGAGCCCTCCAGGCCACGGTTAGGGGAGCAGCTACTCCGCCGGCTGTCTCTCTTCCGGCTGCTGTCAGATCTGCTGGGGGAGCGGCTGGGAGGCCCGCTGGGGGGCGGCTGGGGGACCTACTGGGGGAACGACGAGATTTTCTTGAAGGCGAACGATTGACAGCAGACTTCGGAGGCGGCACGGGGCTGGAGGTGACCAGCGCGATGCTGGGCACGCTGCTCTTCACGCTGCTGCCGCGGCTGCCGCGGCTCTCCGTGGACTCCTGCGGGCTCTTGCTGAGGATGCCCTGCCGCCGCGGGCTAGGACGCCGGGACCTCCTGCCGCCGCTGCGTACGCTGAGGCGCGACCCCATCTGGCGCGCCGAGCTGCCCTGCTCGCTGCTGCTGCCGTCACCGCTGTCCCGCTGCGGCGAGGGCAGGTCCACGTTCTCGTAGCCGTCGGCGTCGGTCTGCGAGGAGGGGCGCGGCGACTGGTCCACGGGCTGGTCGTACATACTGCTGGGCGTGGAGTCTCCGTGGTCACTGCCTGCCCGGCTCTCGGCGCGGCTTCCGGTGCGGCTCCCGGTGCGGCTCCCAGTGCGGCTCCCGGTGCGGCTGCTGGTGGGCAGGCTGGAGGGACCCCCACCACCACCACTACCACTACCACCACCACCACCACCACCGCCTGCCGCGGGCCGCTCCCGGGAGGACCTGCTGCTGGTGCCCGTGCGGCTGCCAGCGCGGCTGCCGCTGCCCGCGCGGCTGCTGTTGTTGGTACCTCCGCGGCTGGAGCCGGAGTCAGTGGCACAGTCCAGCAGGCGGTCGCCGCTCCAGCTCTGACTCTTCTCGATGGTCTGCGGCGTCTCCTCAGAGCGACCCTGCAGGCCCGCAGAGCCGCGGCCGTCCAGGATGGAGGGCGAGCTGTTGATGCTGAAGGAGTCTGGCGTGTGGTCGTGGGTGTACTTCCACGAAGAGGACCGCTCCACGCCCGCCTTCTGCTGCTGCTGCTGCTGCTTGTACAGCTCCCGCGGGGAGGTGCCGCCCCCCGCAGGAGTGCTCACAGCCACTGTCTCTCGGCGGCGCCCAGTGGTGGAGCGCGCCACCACAGGGTTGGGCGCCACGCCAGCCTCGCCCAGTTCGGGGCCGGAGGAGGCGCCCTTGGTGCTGCCCCCGGAGCCGCCCCGCAGCAGGCGGCTGAACAGCTTGCTCTTCTTCATCGTGGCGCTTCAGGCTACGTGGCGCGAGACACAAGGCGGCGCGGCGCGGCGAAGCAAGATGTGTGGCGCCTCTCCCACGGCAGAGACGGGACAGGGCGGCAGCCACGGCTGGTGAACAGAGTGCGCTGCGTCAGCCTGCCCCTCGGCGTGCCCCGCAATGGCTGGCCACCTGCCGGCTGACCAGTGCACCTGGCCACCGAGTCTCTGGGAAGGAACACGCGGCAGTGAGCATTGTGAGGCGCGGCGCACCTTGACGGAGAGTGAACTTGGTGAAGGTGAGCGGCTCGTGACACCACCCAGGGACTGTTGGGACCGTGAGGCGGAGGGACGGAGGTGTGGAGGGAGGCGGGGAAGGAGGGTGGGTGGGTGGTGGAGAAAAGGTAAGGTTCTGGTGGTGGTGGCAACAAATAGTTCTCCTGAGAGTAACGTGCTTTCCTCTGACACACCAATCGCTGCTGCACCCTCAGCCCTCCACAGCCCCCACAACCCCTCACAGCCCTCACCTGACAGATCTACCTCT
>NC_087187.1:855000-857500 GCF_035594125.1 Scylla paramamosain
GGGGAGGGAGGCAGAGAGGGGGCTGGAATCATAGCATTAGTGGAGGTGTGGCTGTGGGGAGGCAGGGTGTAGCTGGAAGGTTCTGGGAGGGGCTGGGATGGAGCTGGAAGGGGCTGGAGGGGGCTGGGGGAGGCAAAGAGGGGCTGGGATGGAACTAGAAGGGGCTGGGAGGGACAGGGAGAGGCAGGGAGAGGAAGAGAATAGAAATAAGAGAGAAGAGACAGATAGGTGTGATAAACTTAACCTAACCTAACCTAACTTAACCTAACTTCACCTAACTTAACCTAACCTCACCTAACCTCACCTCACCTCACCTAACCTAACCTAACCTAACCTAACAGTACTAATGTAAGGAACACTAATGCACTCACTCACTCACTCACTCACTCACTCACTCGCTGCATGTTACTAAGAACAGGTGTATGAGCCAAGAAGTACAGGTAAATTAAGCAGAACAGGTGTGTGTATGTGTGTGTGTGTGTGTGTGTGTGTGTGTGTGTGTGTGTGTGTCAGTCAACATTGTAGTCAACTAACACACACTCACAAGAAAAGACTTTTAGTGAAGCAATGAAAACCGATCCCCAAAAAAGGCGGAGTCTGAAACGGGTGTGTGTAGGTGTGTGTGTGTAGGTGTGTGCCCGGCAATCAATATGAGGGAGAGGTGTGTGTGTGTGCGTGCAGGTGTGCGTGGAGGTGTGTGTGCAGGTGTGTGTGTGTGCAGGTGTGTGCCGGCAATCAATGTGGGGGAGAGGTGTTCGGCTTGATGGGTCGGCGAGTGGCGAGCGGCGCAAGGCTGACCCCGCGCGTCCCCGCTAGGAGGTCAAAAGGGCAGAGGTTGGGATAAAGGGGAAAGCATCTATTAGTGTGTGTGTGTGAGAGAGAGAGAGTGAGAGAGACGAGCCACCAGTCAGGCCACGCTTACTTACACGACCCAGCTTACTGCCTATCCCAGTCTGTGTGAAGTCATTAGCTCTCCTCTCATCGCCTTAACCTGCCCCTTAGCCAGCACCATCCCAGGAAGGCCAGTAAAGCATTAGAGAGAGGAGGTAACAGTGACGTCCAAACTACTTGACCCATCCCAGCCTTCCCATCCCAGCCAGTCAGTCGGCCACTGAGACCAATGGATTACGGGTTCTAATTGAAGTGACACACGGATTTTCAAGGGTATTTTTACAGTTCCAGTGATAGATTAACAAGATTTCTACATTATTAACGAGAGAAACAGTATTGAGAGCTCGCCTGATCGTCTCTGTGACCTTTGAAAACAGTCGTGGTCAGAGAGCAAGGCGTTTTAGAATACATATCTTACCTTCACTACTCAACCCAGCCTCGTCTCGATAAATGAAGACCCTTAGACACCCTTCAGCCCCTCAGCCCCTCAGTTACTCGGACCAAGGGGTAATGAAAAGAATACTAGTGGAAAAAGGAAAGGAGGAGAAAAAATCAATACTCTTTTCTTCTTTCCCCGGCCAGACGAGTGGGAAGAGGCAAGGAAAGTCTGTCAAGATGTGTGTGTGTGTGTGTGTGTGTGTGTGTGTGTGTGTGTGTGTGTGTGTGTGTCAAGGCCCTCATAGTTTGTGGTCTTATTTTTCCCTGCTTCTCTCTCTCTCTCTCTCTCTCTCTCTCTCTCTCTCTCTCTCTCTCTCTCTCTCTCTCTCTCTCTCTCTCTCTCTCTCTCGTTGGTACTGGTGATATACCTTATTCTTCCTCTAGTTTTTGGTGGTGGTGGTGGTGGTGGTGGTGTAATGTCAGCAGAAGTAGCAATAATACCACCACCACCACCACCACCACCTAACCTACCAACAACAACAACAACAACAACAACAATAACACTTACCAAACATAAATAAAGTAAAAAAAAAGAAAAAAAAAGAATAAAAGTCAATACAAATTAAATTAAATAAAACAAAATAGCAAAATTAAAATAAAAGCAATAATTCAAGCCAAACTATTTCCATTTCACAGGAAAACCAAGAAAAAATTCCCCCTGGCACATATTCGGCCGCATATTTTGTCATCTCCCGGCGCTAATGTAATTTCCAGGCATATTTCCCCCTTTTGTGGTGCGCTAACCTCATTTTGCTCTTTAATTTCCAGTAAGACACACACTTCAGGGACAAAATTAATATTTCTCCGGTGAATTCCTCTTTTTCCTCTCTCTCTGTGTCTCTTTCATTCTTTTCCCTTTCTATTTCTCCTTCGTTTACTGCTGGGATCATTAAGGCCAAAATTTCGGAGTTTGGGTGAAAATTTTAGTTTTCTATGTTTTTGGGCGTCATAGAAAACGTATGGTTCCCTGAATCGAATGGAGTAACTTTTATATTACTTTCCCCCAAATTTAAAGGGAAAAAAAGGTTTGTTTGGAGCAATTTAAAACTTATAGAGCGATTAAATCCCCCCTTCGCGTCAGCTGTTCACGCTTTCATACGTTAATTGCAAAAATACCCACAGAAAGTTGTTATTTGAATTTATTTCGTTAGATAAAAGGAGTGTTCTTATA
>NC_087187.1:862500-867500 GCF_035594125.1 Scylla paramamosain
TAAAAAAAAAAGTGAAGAAAATAAAAACTGGAAAACAAAAATAAACGAAAAAATGATAACTAGACACACGAACATCGGTAAGAGCAGGAGGTATCATAAGGAACAAAAAGGAGCGCAGGGAATCGAGCGAAGCAGAGGAGAGGATCAAATGCCTTAAACTCCCTCTTAGCCCAGAGAGCGTGAGGCCCGATCCTCTCCTGCCTGCCTGCCTGCCTGCCTGCCGCGTGAATCTAAAAAAAAACAAAAAAACAAAACAAATGCGCATCGACCCACACAAACCCACCTCCTGCCTTGCGACACTCGAAAAGGGAAGGAAAACTAAACATACACATTAAACAGTGGAGAAGAGAGAAATATAATGAAAACAACGAATATTAAACGTAGAAAAAACGAAAAACAACTGCGCATCGACCCACACAAACACAACACCCGCCTTGCGACACTCGGAAAAGGGAAGGAAAACTAAACATTCACATTATACAGTGGAGAAGAGAGAAATATAATGAAAACAATAACTATTAAACGTAGAAACAACGAAAAAACAATTGCGCATCGACCCACACTGCTCACCTTACGACACTCAGGACTGGCAAGGAAGGGGAAACCATATTTATACTCTCCGTCAAGGTAAAAGAACTTAAAAAAAATTATGTTATATCACCAACAGGAATGACTGGGGGAGCCTTTTTATCACAAGGGACCATAGAAATTTGTCAGTTTTCTTGTATCTTTAGGAAAAAGCAACATAAACAGTTTGTCACGGAAAGAATTCAAGTCACAGAAAGTAGGAAATTCAGAAGTAGGCAGGGAGTTCCACAGTTTATCAGAAAAGGGATGAGAGACTGAGAATGCTGGATAACTCTTGCATTAGGAAGGTGGACAGAATAGGCGTGAGAGGAAGGAGAAAGTCTTGGAAGGGTGAAATACAGAAACAAGCAAGGAATTCCACAGTTTACCAGAAAAGGGATGAGAGACTGAGAATACTGGTTAACTCTTGCATTAGGAAGATGGACAGAAAACGGGTGAGAGAAAATGGGAAGCCTTACTCCATAGGCCTTTCAGAAACACGTCTAAACTCTCTCTCACCTCACGCCTCTACTCTCACAGTACAAAGCAGATGACGTCAGTGAGAGCAGCCTGGAAATCAATCCTCGCTACCTGCTGATGAGAGAAGACAAGCAGGTGACGCCAGGATATGTCCCCGAAGCCTATCACACACACAGGGCAGAGGATGACGTCAGTAACCCGGCAGATCTTGTTCCTGATCCTCGCTCCGGGTAATGAGACAATCAACGTGACGCGCACAGGTGTGTCTTTGTAGCCTCACACGTTAATTAGAAGGTATAAAAGGTAGAGGAAGCGACGCACGTTAATTAGCAGGTG
The DNA here is from genome assembly GCF_035594125.1 of Scylla paramamosain. Taxonomy (NCBI): domain Eukaryota; kingdom Metazoa; phylum Arthropoda; class Malacostraca; order Decapoda; family Portunidae; genus Scylla; species Scylla paramamosain. The sequence goes on from NC_087187.1 coordinate 863,884, forward strand.
AAGTAAGCGACAAACATAATTGGAAGGTAAAAATAGCAATGATCTATTTTACCTTATGGGAGTGTAAGAGTGTTTGAGCGCTGTAGGTGTGGGAAGTTTGTTTACCTAGTGGAATTAGAGGATACAGGTGTGTGAAGCTTGTTGACTTTGTGGGGTTGGTATCTACAGGTGTGTTTGAGCGCTGTAGGTGTGGGAAAGTTTGTTTACCTCACGAGATTGGAAGCTACAGGTGTGTTTGAGTGGTACAGGTGTGGAGAGCTTGTTTATGTAGTGGAATTGAAGGATACAGGTGTGTGAAGCTTGTTTACTTCGTGGGATTGGTATCTACAGGTGTGTCTGAGTGATACAGGTGTGGAAAGCTTGTTTACCTCGTGGAACTGGGGGCACAGGTGTGGGAATCTTGTTTACGATGATGTGTGTTGGTATCTACAGGTGTGGGAAACTCCATTTACCTTAGGATATTGGAAGCTACAGGTGCATTTGAGCTATGTAGGTGCGATAAAGCCTGTTTACATTGAGGTGTTGGTATCTACAGGTGTGTTTGAAAGAAAGAGGTGTTGATATAAGCTTCATGGGACTCATACAGCCATATTATCAAAGAGATTGGTTGCCTTCCATCACAGCACATCTGAATTACTTATCATATTAATACGACTGTGAAAATAAAAGTGAACTGGAATATAAAGAAAAAACAATGAGGAAAATTAAACGATATATTTAATTTACTGCAATTTACGATGCGACACACACACACACACACACAGAGAGAGAGAGAGAGAGAGAGAGAGAGAGAGAGAGAGAGAGAGAGAGAGAGAGAGAGAGAGAGAGAGAGAGAATGAAAACGTGAAATAAGGAACAGAAGAATATGAGTTAACGAAGAACGAAGGAAGGAAAATAAAATAAATGAAGAAAGGAGGAAGGAAGAAATGAAAATATGGGAGGAAGGGAGGGAAGAAAAGAAGGCTCTCTCTCTCTCTCTCTCTCTCTCTCATATACACTAACAAAACAATAAGGTTAGATCCAACTAAATCTTGCCTCTAACCCAACATGTTCCTCCTTTATTTTTTTCATTGATCTTTTTTTACTTGTGTGGGAAGCGTGGGTTTTAAAAGTCCACCACCACCACCACCACCACCACCACCACCACCACCGAAAAAGAACACAGGTGCACAAAGGTGAGGCGAGACTGACTGACTCCCACACACCCTCAGATTAGCAAGCGCCCCTTCATTCACACCAGCTCTGTATATATCCGGTCCTCCCCCCCACCTCTCTCTCTCTCTCTCTCTCTCTCTCTCTCTCTCTCAAAGGCCAGGGTTTCTCAAAGTGTTTCTCCAATTAATAATGCAGAAATCTTGTTAATCTGTCGCTGGAACTGCAAAAAACACTCTTAAAACACTGTCCTCTCTCAACATAACTATTTTCAAAGGCCACAGAGACGATCAGCCGGGTTCTCACGAGTGTTTTTCCAGTTAATAAAGCAGAAATCTGGTTAATCTGTCGCTAGAACCGTAAAACCACACTTGAAAACCCGCGTCACTTCAACTACAGCCTTTTGAATGTAGGGAAGATTTGACGCAGCAGTGTTTCTGAATGTGATCCTTAAAATAACTAATGTATTTGATATTTGCTTGTCCAGTACTCAAATTTTTCCCTACCCAGTACACACACACACACACACACACACACACACACACACACACACACACACACCAGTACTCTTAAAAATCACTAGGAAACTCAAATCTCGCTTTCCAGTGTAGTTAGATAGGCCAGTTCTGTGTGTGTGTGTGTGTGTGTGTGTGTGTGTGTGTGTGTTAGGGGTGTGATAGCCGAACACCCCTGACCAGTTCCCCCTTAAAGATAAACTATCATGTGATTACGGAAAACTGGGGCAGCTCTCTCTCTCTCTCTCTCTCTCTCTCTCTCTCTCTCTCTCTCTCTCTCTCTCTCTCTCTCTCTCGACACGTACTCGTTCCCTCCCTCCCTGATTCGATACTCCTCCGGGATCTTCCTTCCTGCGCCTTACCCCTCTCTCTCTCTCTCTCTCTCTCTCTCTCTCTCTCTCTCTCTCTCTCTCTCTCTCTCTCTTCGTCACCTTTCTTCAGTATGATCCAGCCCGCACTGTCCTCCTCATCTTCTTCTTCTTCTTCTTCTTCTTCTTCTTCTTCTTCTTCTTCTTCTTCTTCTTCTTCTTCTTCTTCCTCCTCCTCCTCCTCCTTCCGTCTATCGCTTTCCTCTTCCTCTCTTTCTTCTCTCACTGTTTCTTGTTCTTTCCTTTCTCTTTTATTTATCTTCTCTCTGCCTCTTCTCTCCCCTCCTATTCTCTCCTCCCTTTTCTTTCCTCCAATTATATATCTTCCTCTTCCCCTCTCTCTCTCTCTCTCTCTCTCTCCTATTGTATCTTGCTGTTTTCCTTTTCTATTTCTATCTCTCTCTCTCTCTCTCTCTCTCTCTCTCTCTCTCTCTCTCTCTCTCTCTCTCTCTCTCTCTCTCCCAGCACGGAGAGACGACCACTAAACGTTTTGTACCATGCGTTTGTTTGTTTGTTTGTTTTTGTTTTCTTTTTACTCCTCACTTCATATTTACGTCTCCATATCCTGCTGAGAGAGAGAGAGAGAGAGAGAGAGAGAGAGAGAGAGAGAGAGAGAGAGAGAGAGAGAGAGAGAGAGAGAGATTTTCCTCCTCCTGTCCTTCCAAAATTTTCTTTATTATTTTGAAAAGGAAAGTGAGAGAGAGAGAGAGAGAGAGAGAGAGAGAGAGAGAGAGAGAGAGAGAGAGAGAGAGAGAGAGAGAGAGAGAGAGAGAGAGGTAACAGTTTTCATCCTCCTTTCCTTTCCAAATGCTCTTTATTAGTTTGAAAAGGGGACAGAGAGAGAGAGAGAGAGAGAGAGAGAGAGAGAGAGAGAGGAACCTTCTGTCTGTTTACACTCCGGCAGCCTCGCCATCCAGACTCGCCATCTGCCTCCCGCCTCTCTTTATTTGCTTCCAGACGTAAAAGTTAAGTTGCTAAGTTTGTGTCACATTCTGCTTTTCTTCCATGCGTGGTGAATTATTCTGTTTCCTCCTGGTTCTTTGCTTCGCCGTACTCTGAAACACTTCGCTCTTTCTCTCTGTCTCTCTCGCACCTCACCACGACTATTTTTCAAGGCCACAGAGGTCAGCCGGGTTCTCAAGTGTATTTCTCGTGTTTATAATGTAGAAGGCTTGTTAATTTCCCACTAGAACCCTAAAAACATTCTTAAAATCGCTTTTCTCTCCCACCACGACTATTTTTCAAGGTCACAGAGATGACCAGACGGGTTCTCAAGTGTATTTCTCGTGTTTATAATGTAGAAGGCTTGTTAATTTGCCACTATAACCCTAAAAACATTCTTAAAATCGCTTTTCTCTCCCACCACGATTATTTTCAAAGGCCACAGAGATGACCAGACGGGTTCTCAAGTGTGTTTCTGCTGTTTATAATGTAGAAATCCTGTTCACCTGTCACTAGAAACGTAAAAACACCTTTGAAAACCCGTGTCACTTCATCCTGAGCCTAAAGAGTCAGTGGACTGTGCGGTGCAGAAGTGTTACCGTATCCAGGCCCTTCTGTTTTCCCGTTTTCTTCGTAACTC
>NC_087187.1:875000-917500 GCF_035594125.1 Scylla paramamosain
CACTACTCCTTCACAACCCATCAATCACCCATCACTCGCTCACCACTATTCACCCACGCATCACAAGCACCAATTACAAATGAGTGACAGGCATCCATCACATCACATTCTATCTTCTTTCCCATCACTCAATGACGCCAAACTGTCACACGTACCCAGGACCATCGACTCCCCACCCAGCTTACCCACAGTCCACCCACAGCCTACCCACCCACCCACAGCCCACCTACAAGCCGTGTATTACCCCTGACACGCTCACAACCTGTCCTCCACATCACATGGTAATGGATCCAGCTCTCATTTCTCGCCCCCGCCCTCCTCGCATAAATAAAGTCCTTTACCGCCGGGGGTTATTAATGGATCACTTGGGATAATTAATTAGGGCGATCATAATAATTGGTGGTGATTGATGCACGCTGATGCTGACACTGCCACACACACACACACACACACACGTCAAGTCACGCCGCGTTACCTCCTCACTCCTCACAGAGCCGTTTTCTATGACACTTCTCCCTGCCTGCCTGCATCTCGACTACACCTCGACTTTCAAAGGATCTAGTTGAAGTGACACGGGTTTTCAAGGGTTTTCAAAGGGGTTTCGTGGTTCCAGTGACAGATTAATAAGATTTCTATATTATATACAGGAAAAACTCTTGAGAACCTGGCTAGTCATCTCTGTGGCCTTGGAAAACAGTAGTGGAGAGAGCGAAGCGTTTCTGAAGACAGCCACCTCATATCTGTTCATGGCTCGCCGGAAACGCCCTCCCCTGCCGCTCCACGGTTCGAACCCCACTCAGGTCAGTCTTTTTCAGTAACATGGAGTATAACTTGTATTTGAGCAACGGAATGGTGTGTGTATGTGTATGTGTGTGTGTGTGTGTGTGTGTGTGTGATTTTGTATTATATATTTTGCTGGTATATGAATTTGGTTCTCCTTTTTTTCCAGTAAACTGTGTGTGTGTGTGTGTGTGTGTGTGTGTGTGTGTGTGTGTGTGTGTGACTTTCAAAGTTGTCAAGATCAGGAATTAGGAATAAAACATTTCCTCTCTCTCTCTCTCTCTCTCTCTCTCTCTCTCTCTCTCTCTCTCGAACAACTCACCTTTAAGTACCTCTCTCTCTCTCTCTCTCTCTCTCTCTCTCTCTCTCTCTCTCTCTCTCTCTCTCTCTCTCTCTCTCTCTCTCTCTCATATCAGCCATGTTAGTTGGTACTTTCAAAACTTACAGAAACAGTGATCACTACCAGAACTTCCCTCCACTTCCACCTCCCATTCCCTCCACCCATTCCCCATTCCCTTCACACACCCCATTCTCTCAGCTCCCCTCCCATTCCCTCTACCCATCCCCCATTCCCTCATCTCCCCTCTCATTCCCTCTACCCATCCCCCATTCCCTCAGCTTCCCTCCCATTCCTTGTTCCCAATCCCCCATGATCAGCTGGGTTCTCAAGAGTGTTTCTCCTGTTAGTAATCTATAAATCTTGTTAATCTGTCACTAGAACCACAAGATCACCATAAAAACCCTTTACTCTCACCACATCATGTTTCAAGGCCAAAGAGATAATTTGCCAAGTTCTCAAGAGTGTTTCTCCTGTTAATAATGTAGAAATCTTGTCAATCAGTCACTAGAACCATAAAAAAACACTCTTAAAAACCCATGTAACTTCAACTAGAGCCTTCTGATAGCAGTGGAGGTACAAGGAGAAGAGTTCCAGAGTACAGCCTTATATCTAACACACAAACACATACGACACTGCACCCTTCTCACTAAAATAAACAAGGGTAGGTTCACAGGGATGGAGTTTGAAGAATGTGGACGTAAATGCACCAATATAAAACAGCTAATTCACGTCAAATCCACCACAAATTCACTCCCATAACAGGGACATTTGTAACATGAGGAGATGGTGTAGATATGACAAGGGACAGAGGACTTGCAGGAAGGTGAGAGAGAAGACTAGTGTGTGGTGGTCAGCTGAGACTGGGGAGGGGGGACGGAGAGGAGAGGAGAGCATGTGAGAAAATATTGCCGAGGAAAGTGTCACAGGAAATTAAAGTGAGGAATCTTGGAAATAGGAAAGTGAAGGAACTGGTAAGAGAGAGTGAAAGGAGAGTAGATGAAGGAAGTAAAATGAAGAGAAAAGTGCAATAAGTTTTGAAAGAGGTTATGAGAGAGAGAGAGAGAGAGAGAGAGAGAGAGAGAGAGAGAGAGAGAGAGAGAGAGAGAGAGAGAGAGAGAGAGAGAGAGAGAGAGAGAGAGAGAGAGAGAGAGAGAGAGAGAGAGAGAGAGAGAGAGAGAGAGAGAGAGAGAGAGAGAGAGAGAACTAAGGAAAAAACTTGATCCCTTAACAGATACGACGACAGGAGTGTGTGTAGTGTAGCATGGGAGTGGATACTGGTGGTGGAGGGGAGGCAGCAGTGTGGAGAAAAATGCTATGATACCTTTGCTGACAATGACACTAAGGGATGCACAACAAACCTACTTATGGTGCAACCTGTGGCTTCTTTTACCCCACACTAACAATGGTAATGTTCACAAGGCATGCAGCAAAGAAAAAAAGGACAGCTGGCACCTTCCTAGATCGTACTGATAGCCACTTACGCTCAAAGGAAGAAAATGTTACGAGAACAATCTGGCTTTCGTGCTGTACAAGGACCGCCACGTGTAGGACAGGGATGGGGTGAAGGATTCTTGTGGCTTTCCTTACTTATATTGCAAGCCGCTCAATATTTCTTGCGGGCTGTGAACCTTACTGTAAATTGTGTCCCTTCCCAAGAGACGCTCTCTGTTCTATGCATACAACAATGGTGTCAAGATATCACAGCTAATGTTGGCTCAAAATTCAGCCATTGGACACTGGTGAAGTAGGTACACACACACTGTTTCCTGCATCTCCCTCACCATCCACCTCTCTTCACACACACACACACACACACACACACACACACACACACACACACACACACACACACACACACACACACACACACACACACACACACACACACACACACACACACACACACACACACAGCATTTACACTCTTATCCCCATCAGCCCCTGGTGGAGAGGGACAAGTCATGTGGCCCACTGTACCATACCTTTTGTCAACACCACACATACTGAGATTGAGAAGTTGGGTGAAGAGGCAAGTGTTCATCATTACAAGCTGGAGAGTGTACAGGTGATAAACAGATGTGACCAAGCAGACTACCATGTCTTTATATACATCCCAGCAGCTCTACTACCAGCACACAGGGAAGGAAATGAAGATAGCAATGTGTCATGTACTGCTACTGATCATGCCAAGGCAGTCCCCCTCAGCCACAGGTGAGGACAGCGCTGTGCTGGGCTGTTTTCACCTCTCACATCTCACATCTCCCCAGAGGCATATTCTCAATCATTCACATGTGGCAACTGTGCTCTGCCCACTTCCTACTTCCCCATTCTTACAACCTCTGCTTACCTCCCTCACACATCATCACATCAGGGAATACAAAACAATGGATATTTTTCAGCAAATTTCTCTTACAGTTGAAACTAACAATATTTTATGCTTCAGATATTTCAGGCACTGTTGCAAATGGACAATGAAAGCGAGGAGGGAGCCATGCATCACTCTCTGCCAGCCCTCCACCAAGCAGAGGGCCACCATGGCCCACACAACACAATCAGGCACACCTAACACAGCAGAGGAGGAAGCCACACACCACTCACCACAGCCATCCATTAATCACATGACAAACTCAAGCAAATTAAAACAGCACTGAATTTGTGATTCTGACATTAAAGACATAAAAGGGTGGAATGTTGGCATGTGATCAGAGGTGGAGGGGCTTGTGTGTATGTGGAGGCTGCAGGGTGGAGGCCAGGACAGCACCTCACTAGACATGGAGGTGCTGCATGGGGCCATCTCTTGTGTGGTGGTATTGCCAACTCCTTCCTTCTTTCAAATCTATTTCATTCTTTTCTCAGGGAATTTCTCATAAGTACAGTTTTCATAAGGTAACTGTATCGTATAATAGAAATGTGACACTTGCATTAGGTGATGGCTCACACCTCACCTAACCTCCAGTGTGTCTGTCTCGTGGGAATCACCTAAACCAACACTCCTTCCCTCGCCTCCCTTGGGTTATCACAGACTCATGTCAATCCTTGTGTCACCGTTTTACTCTTTTGATGCCCGCCGCTGTAAACCCCTTGGTGACCTAATGTTGTGTGAATAAATAGAGCGTGACCTCCTTATTCACAGGAGGCGTCAGGAACAAGCAGTCAATCAGGCATCAGAAGTCAAGTCTGCATTCACTCCATACCAATCTTTGCTTCTATTTACTTCTATTGGTTGATTACTGACGTCTGAGTTCGGATGCTGACCAGCGCTTGTCAAACTTCTTCAGGGGTGATGTGAGTGCTGTACAAATTTTATTATTACTATTAAATAAATGATCAACTCTACAAGAAGAAATGCCCTCAACCCACAGTCCCCATCCTGAAGGTGGCGGGAGAGGAGGGCATGCCACACTGCAAGCCACACTTCATGCCTTCATGCCCAGCGGTAGACACTGAACGCTTAACCTCTGGATATTTCAGAATTAGTGAAGAAGCAAAGAACATGTCAGTAATGGAATGAATAATAGAGATACACCAAAGATCAACAGGCAAGTAAAATTCAACTTGGCAATAATAATTACTCACAAAATAGTCCTTCCACAAGACAAATATCAAATATAACACACACACCCTTCTTGACTGCCGAAGCCTCTGCTAGCATCCCTCCCATATGTGCACTGCTCTACCTCCTCCTTGCACCTTCCAAATTACCTTCTTCAATCAACACTTTCACTCACACTCACACACTTTCTTTACAAATCTTATCCAAGCACCCTTCTTGACTGTTCAAGCCAGCTGTCACAGACTACAACTCTCATACTCCAACCAAATGAAGGCCAAACATTCTGAAATCCCTTTACAAATATTGGAGCCATGTAAACATTCCCCAGGCCCCTCATGACGACACAAGACTGCAGGTGGTGTACTCACTCTGTCTGGAGATGTAGAATGGCATGCGCTGCGACGCCCCGATGAGCATGATGGTGAGGAGGTGTGGGTAGGTGGTCTCCAGGGCCAGGCACAACGTCTGCGGGAAACAAGACCAGTAAGGATCACCTGTGCCAACCAACACACACACCTGCGCTGCACTTGCTAATACAACGTTCACGACCAAAGATCTTGCCTGATTAAGGTTTGGATGAACAGAGTGAAGTAAACACAGTGCTATCTATACTTGAGGCATTGTTACTGAGGGACAAGGTTCACAGCCAATGTTCTATGCTTACACTAAGTAACAGTTCCCTTCAAAAAGAATTAGGGTTTGTCTGACCCCAATGAGCATTACATTTACAATATCACAAGGGATATCAGAGACTTATTAGGAAAATTATTCAGTAAATATTAAGAAAAACTAGATAAACTGGTGTAATCCAAAAGATCCCTCACAGTGATAGAGATGACATGAATATGCAGACAAGGCCACCAAATCCTGTAACCAGCCGACCTGACATGTCAACACAACACAAGAGACAGGGATATGTGACAACCTGAAATTGTCATGTTTTTCACTACCTCCTCTACTCTTAACATGAACACTCAAGCCACCAGCATGCCACTCAGCGCTGTTTGTCCACCTCTCTCATGCCTCAGCAGAAAGGCCCCCCCATGTCTTCCTGTCCTGATGCTTCTATTACCATCTCTCTCATACATGCATTGCTCTACTTCCTAATTGCACCTTACAAATGACCTTCTTCTCTTGGGACTTTCAATTACCCTCATATATACCTTTACAAATTCTCCAGCCTCTCAACATAGTCTTAACATTTAAGAGTGTTCTTTTCCATTCATTTCACCACCTCACAACAGCTCTAACTCACTTTGCCAATCTCCATTCACACATGCACAGTTTCATTTGTTTTCTCACTCTGTATCCAAGTACACGTCACTGATGAAAGTTGTCAGGAACACACCCTCATAAGAACTGGGTTTTGTTTTGCCAGCTGAGTGACCCTTTTTATTTTTTTATTCAATTTTATTAATTTTTCTGGTTACCCTAGTCTCTCAGGGCTAGGACGGAGCCTCCAAACAAAAGACTTTGGATTTAGCATTTATGAACTGTTATCCCAAGTAGATGCCCTTCCTAACTCAGGCCAGGCCAGGATTTGAACCCATGCGCCCGAGGACCCTTTGGCCCCATAAGCACACATGTGGTCCCACAGCACCATGACCGGCCCAAGGGAGTGATCCGTATACTGCACCAGAATACCTGTGGGCAGTCTGTATCAATGAAAGAATTAAATCCCAACATGTCATCCTGTCAATTGCACTGTGACCATGACAACAAGTGGCACTAACACCACACTTAACACCTGTGCAGGACTCACTTAACCCAACCCAACCCAACCTAATGTAACCCAACAAGCAGCAGCATTAACACCACACTCAAAAACTGTGCTGGAGTCACCTAACCTAACCCAACAAATAGCAGCATTAACACCACACTCAACACCTGTGCAGGACTCACCTAACCTAACCCAACCAAACCTAACCTAACCTAACAAGCAGTGACACTAACAACACACTCAACACCCATGATGGACTCACCTGAAATGCCTGGAAGCCCTTGGCCGGCAGGATGTCCAGGAGGGTGTGTATTCTCTGCACCGGGGACGGCTGTCGACGGATGACATCAATGTCCTCCACTGACACAAGGCCGGTGTCTCTTAAGAATGGAATAATTCGTTCGGCATCAATCTGCAAAAATAAAGTTTGAATGAGTGGGGCCATCATCACCACAATTGTCCCACACACCACTAACACTCCACCTGTCACACCACTCAGCACCAGGACTGTCCAACACACCACACACCACACTTCACCTGTACTCCACCTGTCTTACACCACTCACCAAACGCACTCCATCTGTGCTCCACCTGCCTCACACCATTCAGCACTCCAATAGTCTCCATTGCAGCATTTCACTTTGTACCGAAAGATCCTCAGCACTAGAACGTACTAGTCTCAGAATTAATGGGCTAAGGTTACTTCCATAAAACCCTGGAGCTCTTTCAAAACACACTCACAACCCAGACTAACTTAATACGTTAAACCAACAACAAAAACCAGAGTTCTTTCAAAACACATCACCCGCACTAAGCTAACTTAACTGCTACACAAAACCAAACTTAACCAACAACAAAAACAACAGAACTCTTTCAAAACACATCACTCACACTAAGCTAACTAAACTGATACACAAAACCTAACCTAACTTAACCCCTACACACAAAGAACAAAAACGTGCATAGAACCTGAGCAAATTTGGTGCGGTGGACGTGCAGGAGTTCCTTGAGCCTTTCGTCCATAGTGGAGGTTTGGGCGCAGTGGCAGCAGTGTGTGCAGGAGGGAGGAGAAGGGACTGGTGATGTGCAGACCCACTCACGCCAGCAGAGGCACTAGCAGGATGTGGTGGTGACAGACGGTTCCATTCCTAGGCACTTGACAAGGCACTGAATTGAGGTAATTACATGTCCTTCCTCTCGTCACAAGGTCCTGCCAAGCATATATTTTAGTGTTCTGTATCTACAAGTCATTTCTTACACTAGCACATGTCCCACCTATGCACACTTCCCTTCCTCCTCTGACCTTCACCACCACGGGGGACTTCTGAGGCGTGTCCACAAGTCATTACTGTCATTAATACAAGTTCCCGCCGAGCACACATCTGTTCACTTGCTCGTTCTTTCACTTCGCTGCCCCTCCAAGCTTTGGCATCGTGCAGGGTGCCACCACTCTCAAACTAGGTCAGGGCAGAGGTGTGGGTGCCTGGGGCAAGCATGGCACCCTTAGAGCTGCAGGGGTGTGGGCTGTGGTGGTGGTGGTGTTGAGTTGACCACAGCAGGAGGCACAGATACAGCACACAGCACACACAGCACTCCCTCTACCAGTGCCAGTCAGGTGCTGAGTGGTGAGTGGAGAGTGGCACCAAGGGACTCTATGTTTTTCACCTTGCTGCCGTGTGCTGTCCCCTTCCCAGCACTCCTGTGGCTCCCGGCTCCTGCCACCCTGAGCTAGAGGAGCCACAATACATTAATTCACTATGTTTAGATCAAGTTTACATGTCCATGACAAAACTTCCTCTCCTCTCATCGCCGTCACTTCCGCACCTCTTGGCCACTTCCTTCCCCCACACGTCGCCACACACAACACACACACCAGCACACTCACGGCTCACACAGATATATGCCACGCACACAACAAATTCAGGAGTTATAGGCGGAGAAATCACTCCTCTCCATCTTGTTTGTGTTGGTGGGAGCTTGGCCTCGCCGCCGCCAGGTGGTGGTGGTGGTGGTAATGCTGTGGTGGCCTGCTGGTGGTGGCAGGAGGGGTAAGGATGTGAGTTTACTCGCTTCTTGGGTGTGAATAAATGATTACTACTTGGTTTACTCGGTTGTTATAATTCCATTGATTGATTTTGTACGCCGAATTGTAAAAGATTTCAAACCATCTTTATGTGTGTTATTTATTATTATCATTATATATGTACCATCGCTACTATTACCACATATGCATGATTCAACTTCCATTGAGCAGCTTTATAGGCCCTTTCACACAAGCAGTTTGGTCGCGCGACTTGGCAGCGCGACCAAAGCGCTGATTGTAAATCATGCGGTCAGAACGCGCGTCACTGAGTCGCGCGTGTGAAAACGCTCGCTGGTGAGAGGCGCTGCTGCACTCACCCAGCCTGGCTCAGCTGTATTATGGACTCTGATGAGGAAGTTGTTGTTATCATGCTTATCCTTCGCTCTCACTCACGCAAAAAAAAAAAAAAAATAAATAAATTCACTTTTCTATCTCTCCCTCAAGTACGGGGAAGTATTTGGGCCAAGAAATATATCCATTGATGAGTCAATGATACCTTATTTTGGTCGGTATCCCACAAAACAGTTAGTCAGGGGAAAACCTGTGCGATGGGGTTATAAAGCATGGGTTGCAGCTGATCCAAATGGTTGTTTTTGATATATCTGTTTACCAAGGCAAAGATGGTGCTAAGGATAAGGCTAATGCATCTTATGGACTTGCTGGAAAAGTTGTACTTGATGTTTTGGATGTGATAGGAAAATATTATGCAACAAAGAAGTTATCCATTTACTTTGATAACTTCTTTACATCCCTCAAACTTGTAAAAAAAATCAAGAGGAATGATGAATGAAGATCATGATGCTACTGGCACACTAAGAAAAAACCGAATCGAAAAATGCCAGTATTTCTCCTCCTCCTCTTCCTCTCATCCTCATCTTTTGATATTCCTAGTTTAATTCACTCTCTTGTGGGATAGAGAAACAATTACATATTTTAATTATCATTTATTATTATTATTATTGATATTATCATACATTTAAAAATTGCTGTCTACATAGTGTCATGGAATGTATAAACACACACACACACACACACACACACACACACACTCTCTCTCTCTCTCTCTCTCTCTCTCTCTCTCTCAGAAAATCACAAAACTTAAATTCAACCAACATTTCCTACCATCACTCTCCCCCTCATTCATTCACTCTCCCTCCCTCACTCACAGCCTCATTCACACATGCCCATTCTCTCTCTCTCTCTTTCACATAAACACAAACTGAAAACACTCCTCCCCACAAAAATGCAAGTTTTAAAGCATCACATATCAAAATCAACCTATATTTTCTCTACTTCCTCTCTCTCTCTCTCTCTCTCTCTCTCTCTAGGGTATTCCTTTGGGTATAATAAAGGAGAGATAGTCTGCTGTGGCACCCCATTCAGCTCGGTAGTGCTGGAAGACAATCATCCATGTCAACAGGCCCACCAGCCACAGCAAGGCACCCACACCGGACACCACCACATCTGTTGAGAGAGGTGAGAGTGAGCTGGGAGGGTTGCGAGGGCTGGGAGGGACATCAGAGGTAAATCTGTTAAGGTTTCGAGTCAGCCTTTCAATTTATTTAATGTTTTATTGATTTCTTTTCCATGTTCTGTCTTTTTGGGTTAATTTTCTTGTGTCTTTTGTTGGGAGATGGTTGGGTGAGAGGCTGGGAGGGCGATGGGAGAGTACAAGTGTTAGTTTATCCTAATTTTTATTCTATTTAGTTATTTTCTTCTTTTAGGAAATATAAGAGAGATTTTTTGTATGCACGGGAGAGGGAAGTGAGAGCTGGGAGAGTCTGGGAGAGTGAAGGGGTACTTAAGCATGTTAGTTTATGTAATTACTGTCTGTATTTTTTATATTATTCATTTACTTTCTGCTGAGAGAGAGAGAGAGAGAGAGAGAGAGAGAGAGAGAGAGAGAGAGAGAGAGAGAGAGAGAGAGAGAGAGAGAGAGAGAGAGAGAGAGAGAGAGAGAGAGAGAGAGAGAGAGAGAGAGAGAGAGAGAGAGAGAGAGAGAGAGAGGGAGGTAGGGGGCAGCTGGGAGAGTTAGCTTCTGTAAATTATAAGTGTATCTTTTACTTTAAGGTTTGTTTATGAGGGGAGAGGTGAGTGAGAGGGTTGAAACTGAGAGATGGGAGGGTTGAGGGAGTGTAATCTATTTTTCAAGTCAGTCTGATGATATATTTTCTTGTTTTTGTAGGGGAGAGGCAAGTGAGAGCATGTGAGAGCTGGAAGAGGGTAGAAGTGTTAGCTTGTACAATCTTTCAGACTGTTTTTTTTTTCTAGAGCTGAAAGAGTGTAGAAGTGTTAGCTTGTACAATCTTTCAGTCTGTTTTTCTAAGGCTAGAAGAGCGTAGAAGTGTTAGCTTGTACAATCTGTCTGTTTTTTTCTATTTCTTTACCCATCACTCCCTCTTCCATACTCACATCGCCTGATCTGCTTCTGCTCCGGGTAGGGTGGCGCCCAGAAGGCCTCACGCATGAACCACAGCGCGTTGACGGCCCACATGAATGGCAGGAGGGCAAATCCAGCTGTGGGGGAGAGGGAGAGGGAGTGAGAATGAAATAGAGAATAACTAAGCAGACCAAACTGGAGGTGAGAAAGTTGATAATAAGGTTCTGACATTTGCTGAGTTATAAAACGTGACAAAACAAACTGCAATAAAGCTTCACCACTTCCCCCTGCCAGGCTGAGGAGGTGTGACTAACCCTGCTCCTCCCTCCCCTTGATAATGACAAGGACAGGCTGCCCTACACTACCCTAGCTGGGAGCAGGACGTCTAAGAAGCTTATCTCTTTCTTGGTGTGGTGAGGATGGTGGTGGACAGCGAGGGAGATGCCAGCACCACTGCACTGTTCCCAGACATCATCCTGGGAGTGAGGGACAGTAGACGTCAAACAGCCGGGGAAGAAGGCAGGTGCTTGGGCCCTCCTGACGAACCCTGATGCACCAAGGCACCAGGGATAATAAAGGCCAAGCAGCTCCCACTCCCTTTCTCACTCAGACCAAGACCAGCACCTTATCCTGGTCTGTCTGTTGCACCAGGGACAACCACTGCCCATGCCTCCTCCCCTGCCACTCCCCCACGTCCTGCAGGAGTTGGTGAGCACAGGGTGAGGCTTCAGTTTCTTAAGACAGGGGATGACGGCAAAGATCGTGCCTCTACAACTTTGAGAACCACAAAGAGAGAGACCTGGGGCAACTCACAGCATCACGTCCCTTTCTCTTCCTCTTCCTCTTCTTGTGGTCAGCATCACGTGGCACTTTTCTGATGGGCTGCCTCTCCTTCCATGGGTTTTCTTATTCACTTCATCTTCCCTTCTCCTTTTCCCTGTTCTATCTATACCTAACCTAACCTAACCTAACCCTGAACACAGACTAGTTACACTGCAGTTTGAACAGAGTGGTGAAGTATGACACCTCCCATATCTGTGCATGTCGTCACAACAACGGCACGACTGCACGGCACGGCTGCACAGTTTTGCCACCCCATCTACCTTAGACTACCGAGGATTCCAAAATTTTGCCTATCTTGGCCTCCTCCCCACCATAACCCGTGCCCCGCTGCCAGGTCTTGCAAAGGGCAGCAATAAAATACATAATGTTATTAATGAGATTTATCCACCCATCCAAAAAAGAAAGAGAAAAAGGAAAATTAGGAACAAGTAGAAGAGAAGAGAAGGGAGGGAGAGAAAGAGAGAAACCTATATTGCCTTCTCTCTCTCTCTCTCTCTCTCTCTCTCACTTACCCATATAATATTTCCGGCACAGGTTCAATTTTTTATCATTTGGCATCTTGGCGAGGTTCATTTTGGCTTGCAGGTAACCTTCCCTTCACACCTGGAAAGACACAGGGAGAGGTGAGTGAGAGGGAGAGGGATTTTTTTTTTCTCTCTTCTTTCATACCAGAGTTTCAGAGAGAGAGAGAGAGAGAGAGAGAGAGAGAGAGAGAGAGAGAGAGAGAGAGAGAGAGAGAGAGAGAGAGAGAGAGAGAGAGAGAGAGAGAGAGAGGTTGGGAGGGGATAATGGTTCTCTCTCTCCTTACCTCCTCCTACTACCACCAACAGCACCACTACTACTACTACTACTAATGCTACTATTACTACTACTACTACTACTACTGCTACTACTACTATTACTACTACTACTGCTATCTGCACATCTAAGTATATAAACACCTGGAAAACGCTGGGAATTGTGCTAAATATCGACAGAAAGACTCTTGAGAAGGCAAGGAAATCTCGGTTGGGGTCCAGCTGTCGATGATCTTGATCTTGATGCGCCAGTGGCTCTGCGGGGGAGGGGGAGTGGGATAACTCACAATCATTGAAATAGAAAGCGAAAACCAGGCATGAAAATACATAAAGTTTGGAGACGTGAATGTGAAAAGATGAGGCATTGGGAAATTTAAGGATGTGTAAGGAAATAAATGAATGGAAACTTTAAGTAGAAAAAAAAAAATGTTGGAAAGTGTGCCATGAGTGAGAACAATTTAGCAGTGAAGACAGAGTGCACAGGCGAGCTTGGAAAGTCCACCTCCCTAACGCAAGAGTTAACCAGTATTCTCAATCATTCATCCCTTTCTCTGGTAAACTCTGGAACTCCCTGCCTGCTTCTGTATTTCAACCTTCCTATGACTTGAATTCCTAAATAATAAAACGATTTATTATTTAGGCAGTTAACAAACTGAAAATGTACGCGCGCGCGCGCGCGTACATTTTCAACACACACACACACACACACACACACACACACACACACACACTGCATAACCATATGTACAACGAAAGACAAGGCAACACACACACACACACACACACACACACACACACTGCATAACCATATGTACAACGAAAGACAAGGCAACACACACACACACACACACACACACACACACACTGCATAACCATATGTACAACGAAAGACAAGGCAACACACACACACACACACACACACACACACACACACACACACACACTGCATAAGCATCTGTACAACGAAAGACAAGGCAACACACACACACACACACACACACACACACACACACACACACACACACACACACACACACTGCATAAGCATCTGTACAACGTAAGACAAGGCAACACACACACACACACACACACAACCTTGAAATACCTTGAAAAAAAAAAAAAAAAACACTGAATTTGTGCGTGCGTGCGCACACCCCCTAAACACCTCCAGACACACTCCAACACCCCTAAACACACCAAATACACTGAAAGCACAGTCACGGAAGACAAATACTACACAGACAGACAGGGCAGCAAGAAAAATTAACCTAAATATTGTTTTCTTAGCATTTTCCTGTTTTATCACCTCCTCCATTCCTTCTCCCTTCCTCTTCCTCCTCTATTTCTCTTACTTTCTTACTCATTCTACTCTTATCTACACGTCTGAGTTTAGAAACACGTGGAAACACCAGGAAAACACTGCAAAGTACGATAAATATTACCGAGGAGACAGCGGAGCCGATCAAGGTCCCGGGTTCATGATGGCGGCTGTGACGTCACGGCTATTTTACGTACCGCAACGGATTTCATTTTGAAATTGACCCCTCGAAAAAATGCAGCTAGGCTCGAATGCCTTATATATTCTGACTTGACAAATACTTTAAAAAATATTCACAATATTATAACAGCTCCAGCCTGAGTAGTATTTAAAAAATATCCAAATGAATTATGTAAAAAATAATGAAATATTCGGCACCATTTAAATCATTGAAAAGTCCACAACATTTGAATTTTTAGGAACGTAAAAATTTTTAAAAAATCTGAACTATCATCTTACACCATCAAAAGTTACCTGGAACAAGAAGTAAACAAATAAAACCGAAATTGTGTAAAAAAACAAGTGTTGGAACATAAACACGATTAAAAACCACTGAAAAGTCCACCCATTTTGACTCAACAACAAGATAAAACACTTTAAAATATACGAACTATTTTTTCAAGCAATGAAATGTTAGTTAGAAGCTGAAATAGAGAGACAATAACACAAAAAGTGTTGTAATAACAACTTTTAACAGGACCATAAATCATTTTTAAAGTCCACTTATTTATCTCAACAGGAACGAAAAAACACTTTAAAAATCATAAGCTATTTTTAGAAACACAAAAGACGTAATTAGAGCGTGAAATAAAAAAACAAGTTTGTCAAAATACTGCCAAAAAAACACCCCACATTTTCGTAAAGCAACACAAAATTGAAAACAACTCAACACAAGCAACGAAAACACTTCTAAAGCAAATAATTATTTTTATAAACCATAAAAACATGCTATACGAGCAGAATAAAGAAGTTAAGAAAATTACCAAAAAATATTGGAACCAACAGGTTGGCGCAGGTACCCAGTCATCATGGCGGCCCTTGCCAGTGGAGAGAACGGCCGCTATTTTGCCTGTTATTCTTCCATTGTAAGTAAATGAGGCAATGGCGGATATATCTAGCTAGCGGATATGAAAGCCTAGTCATGTGGCTCCATTTCTGACGTGTTAGGCTTACAATAAATAAGAGATAAATCAGATAAAAGCTCATAATAAGGATGCCCTACCTCTATCTGTTTGTTTACATAGATCTCCCTTGACGCCCTGCCTCTATCTGTTTGTTTACATAGATCTCCCTTCAATATTTAGCTAAATTTTCAGACTCAGATGCGAGGAAACCCTAAATAAGTAACCTCAAAAACACCCAAATAACGAATAAACTGACAGGAAGTCCGCGGGAGGAGTGTGTTACGGTGAGGGCGGTAAGGTTGACAGGAGGAGGCTGCCAACACTGTACTCACCTTAAGTAGCTGTGTCTCTGGTGATGCTTGATGGAGGAAGAAGCTGCCGGGAATATGCAAACACTGATCGCTATTAGGAGAGTGTGTGGCAAGACTGGCCAGTGCTGACTAAAATAATGTAACACCAATCCCTCCTTCCCCAGCGCCCCTGCCAAAACAATGTAAGCACATCACCACCACCGCCAGGAATATGCACTGATCGCTATTAGGAGAGTGTGTGGCAAGACTGACCAGTGCCCACCAAACCAATGTAACACCAATCCTTGCCTCCCCAGCGTCACCACCACCACCACCACCAACGCCCCTTGCCTTCACAGCACTAGTCCTTAGCCCGCGAGTCCAGCGTTGCCAGTTTGATCTTGATTTTGATCTTGATGGTACAGGTGGCACAGGATCACTCATGAGCCAGGCCTTTGGATCGGCAACTCCTGTAGAAGGGGGGGAAAAAAAAAGAGAGAAACGAACAGCATCCTCTATCTTAATTGTTCATATACCTGGCACGCCACATTCTCTCCAGGAACTCTTTCACCGCCTCAATCATCCTTTCATTCGCCTCTCTACACGGTCCCAGCAACAACACCATCCATTTCTTTCCTGTCTTCTCCACTCTTTCATTCCTGTCATGCCCTAACTCAGTCAGTATCACTTGCATCATCTCATACCTGTCTCTGGCATACTTCACACACTCCAGCACCACATGTTCCATCGTCTCATCCTCTCCCATGTCACACAACTGGCACACTTTGCTGCGGGACTCAGACCACCTGTAATTCCTTGTATTCACATCCATACACTGTGCCCTCGCTCGGAAGAGAAGATCACCGCCCAGGCTTCCATCATACCACCTTTCATACCTCGGGGCCTCTTTCTCCTTGTACCATTCCAGGGTCTTCTTTCTTTCCATTTCATTCTTCCATTCATTCAGTCCCACACATTTCACTTCTTTGTCTATCTCATTCTTCCATTTTCTCACATCCCATTCGGCTCCCACTCTGCCTCCTCTTGTTATCACCCATTCACGCTCATTTTGATTCCTCCCAGCCATTCTTATCGCCCACACAACTTGCAATCCATTCCTGTCTGTCATTCTCATGCATCTCTTCCTCCATTTGCTTCCACTTTCATTCCACAGGTACACCTTCCTTGCTATTCTTGCATCATCCATTCTCTCAAGCCTAATCTTGTACCTAAGTGTGGCTTTTGTGAGTCTTTCTCTAAAGGTGCTCCATCCCATGTCACCTCTCAAGGCTTCAACTGCTGTGCACCTCGGTGCACTCAGTGCCATCCTTGCTACTCTATTCTGGCCCACTTCTAACTTATCAATTTCACTTTCATTCCATGCAATTACATCCATACCATACATTATACATGGCACAGCCACACTCTTCCACACTTCTCCCAACACATCATACTTGCTCTCATCCTTGCCGCGCTTCCCAGTCGACCTACCCACTGGTTTACCATACTTATCTTTTCATTCTTTGCCTTTGCACACCCACTAGGACTCATCCACATCCCTAAGTACTTGCATTCTTGTACCTGTCTCAACTCATTCTCTCCAAGCCTCCATACCACATTACTTTCATCCTCTGACCTATTCACAATCATTACTTTGCTTTTCTCATTGCTAAACCTTACTCCAAAGTCTTTACCATAGCCATCCACTGCATCCAACAAACTTTGAAGCTCATCTGCCGAGTCACTCATAACAACTACATCATCTGCATCAAGAAGCACACACACTTTATCATTCCCCACACTTACCCCTACATTCATTCTTCTCATCCTGGCTGCTACCTCCTCTGTATACAGGCTAAAAAGGGTTGGTGACAATATACAGCAATATACAGATTGTTTTGGCCATGTTATCGTACTACACCGGTTGAAATTATTGTACTTCTGGTAAAATTATCGTAGATATGTAATTATTCTAAATATTATGCAAAACTGCCACTTTCCAAATACAGCAGAATTTAGGTTTATATATATATATATATATATATATATATATATATATATATATATATATATATATATATATATATATATATATATATATATATATATATATATATATATATATATATATATATATATATATATATATATATATGATGCAGTAGTCCCCTTCCAAACTTCTCCAGAGTCTCTCGGTGCCTGGTGGATAGTCTGGACAGACTCAGGGTGGTAAGGGCTTCTTCATAGGTGGTGTATGCAGGGCCAAGGATGACCCTGCACGCCCTTTTCTGCACTCTCTCTAGCTGTAGCTGTTTGTAGAAGTTTGGAAGGGGACTACTGCATCATCCACGTCTCAGAAACATGCTGCCGCCTGACGCGCCTCGCCTGGTCCGTGCCACCAGACACCACAACAAGATAACGCCCCTAAAGGCGCCGGGCACGGACCGGTACAGACTCAGTGCGATTCCCACCATGGTGCGAGCCATCAATCAATAGTCCCTTCTAGATTAGACTTACCGTTAGGATTAATGTTAAGTATTTCCCGACCCCCCTATGTACATTTTCAGTTTGTTAACTGCCTAAATAATAAACCGTTTATTATTATTATTATTACTATTATTACACCTTTCTCTCTCTCTCTCTCTCTCTCTCTCTCTCTCTCTCTCTCTCTCTCTCTCTCTCTCTCTCTCTCTCTCTCTCTCTCTCTCTCTCTCTCTCTATATATATATATATATATATATATATATATATATATATATATATATATATATATATATATATATATATATATATATAACCTAAATTCTGCTGTATTTGGAAAGTGGCAGTTTTGCATAATATTTGGAATAATTACATATGTACGATAATTTTACCAGAAGTACAATAATTTCAACCTGTGTAGTACGATAATATGGCCAAAAAACAATCTGGTAACATTGAACGAAACCTGTCACCGGTTGTGTTTGGCAGCGGCCAACGGGATCACTGGTGTCTTGCCATGGCTACTGTGCGACTGCTGGATCTCTGCAGGACACGCACATTATTAGGTCCTCTACTCCATGAAGCAACCACGGCAATAAGCAGAGCAGCACGGGTCCCCAAGCAGCATCTCCATAGCGGAGCGGCTGGGCGGGGTGCTACCAGGAAGGACACCACCAGGCTTATGCTGGACAACGAGTATGTGGTGGCCAAGGACACGCTGCTTTACAAGAACGAAAATAAGGGGTTCTACAGGTAACACTAGGGCTGTGTGCTGGTGTGGGGACTGTATGCATTGAGAGAGAGGGTTGGCAGTTACCAGTAGTATAAGAGACAGAGGGAGGGAGGGGAGATATGAATGTATTTACGATTTCTTTTGCACTGCTTGATGTAAACAGTTAAAGTTATCCTGTATCTATTAATCAGCAACCATGTTTTCCATATTATTAATCCGCAATTACATAAAGCGCTTGCTAATCGAGACTCACCCTTGTTTACAGGATGATCAACTTCTTCGGGCTGTCACAGTTTGTGTTCTGGACTTACCTGAGCCACTTTGCGTACACCACCATGAAGAGTGTGGAGATTCCCGAGGAGCAGAAGAACAACAAGGCACTCTCCTGGTGGAAAAGGACGGACTTTGGCCAGTACAGGAATGGAATCACACTTGGAAGTTTTATAATTGGTAAGCACACTTGTCTCTTTCGTTACTATGGTTCATTTGTAATTTTATTCTGGATTCATAGGATTACATTAAGCTAAAGATTATTATTTTTCTCTTACATAAGGAGTTTGAAATTACGCATGCTTGTTATTCATCTATCATCAATATATCTTTACTCATTCCATTCTGTGTAATAAGAAGTGCTTCATGTGTCATAATGAATGGTTGGATTGTGATTTATTTAGTATTAGAGACCAGAAGCTTGATTAAGAGTTCAGTTACTTTTGTTATTAGTTCAGTGCAGCATAAAGTGTTGCTTGATGGCAGTGGTGGTGATGGTGCTGGGAGTGAATGGTAATGAATGTACAGAAACATGCCCATCTCATTCTGGTGGATTAAACCATATTTTCTGTAAGCAACGTGTTATATTTTAGCAATATATATGCCATTATTGTCACTTAATTAATTTATTTATTTATTTATATATTAGCGTATCTCTACATAGACCAAATGCCACCTTGATTAAAAAAATGCAACAAGAAAATTCAATGAAAATTTTTATCTGATTATAGAAATATATTCCTTACTTAAAAAAGAACCATTGTATGTATGTAAAATATTCTTGTGAGTTTTTATTAGTGGTGTGTAGACAACAACCATACATTATTATCTCTTGATGTAAAGTAGTGTAGTTCTGTAACATCCTAACACAAAGATGATCACAAAATAAGGTTTGGGTTTGGCAAAGGAGGTCACAAGTGCAGACTTCACTTGTGCCGACAGAAATAAAGGGTGAAGATGTGGATTATATGTAGGGGGACATGGGAGTGTGCTGTCTCACAAGGTGCCTTTCCCTGGGCAGGCTGGGGCACCATGGGGATCTGCTGGATGTACACCCTGCGCTCAGTCAGTGGCATGGTGCTGAAAAGGGGCGGCCAGAACCTTCTTCTCTTCACCTTCACTCCTCTGGGCCGAAACAGGTCCTTGCTGGTGCCAATAGAAAAGGTTAGTGTTGTGAAAGCTGAGATTTTGGTAATTCTAAGTGACGGAACTGCATCACTATGAAATCTGACTTCCAATTGCTTCCATCTCTCCTAGCAAACAACTGCTTTCAAAATTGGCAAGTCATATGACCTAAACTAGTTGGTGGACTTTGGCATTTTCAGAGGAACCATATTAAAGCAAAGTTTTTTTTTCTGAAGATAATATTGATCTTTGCACATTGTTTCTTGTTAGCTGCATGTTTTCAGCGGTGTTGCACGTTTGTGTGTAATGCTGGTGTGAGTTGTATTGGATCTTTTATACAGATTTTCAAGATTTTATTGGAAATATACTTCTCATTTTGTCTTTATTGAAAGTTATATTGTGAAGTCATTATACTGGGCAGCTGCAGAGAACAAACATCAGTAATTTGCTATTTCAAGTTGCCAGCATGTGTATAAATGTGTTGAATACAGTGTAAACTACATCATTTTTATCCTTCCTCAGGTGTCAGCAAGGCAGAGCCGCACTGCATCCCGGGTGCACCTGCCCCTTAAGGTTCAGGGGAAGGCTTTCCACTACCTCCTGGACATGAAAGGCGACTTCACCAACTCCAAGCTGTTTGATTACTCTGCAGGCATCAGGAGAAACTGGGCCCGATGAGACAGCAGCAGGCCGGGGAGCTGTGTTGAATTACAGTGCAAAGGCAGGTAGAGGCCAGGGCTGTTCACCGGCCCTTCACAGCAGTATAGTGACTGTGGTGGAACTGTGAATGTTGTGTGGGGAAGGACACAACAAGAAAGATGATGTGCAAAGAGATATATAGGCAAGTGTTCAGTGCCATCCCTTCCTTTAGCCAGCCATTGCCTTGCATACTTGGTTAAGAGTAAGATGCTGCTGTTACCACGAATAAGACTGTGTGCTGTCACTGAAATGTGTAGACTAGACTTGTTTGTTGCATCAAGAGTGTAGATACAACTTAAAAGACACAAGTTAACTGGAAAATACAAAGCTGTACATATAATTGTTTTTCTTTCTTTTTCTTTTCACTGTATAAAATGTGCAGTGTTGAAATTGACGGTCACTGGTAATGTCTTGTTTCAGTTCAGTTGTATAAGTGTATGAGTAATTCTGATTATGCAAAATGCTAATGTCAATTTCCTAAAATCTGAACAGGTAGTGATTAGATTAATATTTTCAAGACTTATCATGTTAGAAGAGTTACAAGCATCGTGGTCAAACAGCATCTTGTTCTATTCACCAGACAGGTTGACTTACACATGAACGCTGTACATACCACGCTGCACAAAGCACAATAACAACTTTTTACTTGCAGCAGCTGTTGTAGATGATCAAAATGTTATTAAATGTTTTCACACATATAATTTTTGTCCTTAAAATCCTGCCTTTCAAAATGTAGTTGATTTCAGATCAATTAAAAGATACTGATAATGACTAGACTTCATAAAATCTTCTCAAACATTGTAAAGCTCTTCAGAAGTATAAGTACGACACTGAAAGACTTACAACCTATTCTTCTATGACTTTATCTCGTTAAACCAGCTGACAGTCTGATCTTTGGTTATCACTCTCACTGGAACAATTAGGAAATCTGTTCTCTGGCTATTTACCTCACCAAAAGCATTTATAATCCGTTTTATAACTATTTTATAATTCAAACTATTAAAAATCTATTTTGCAACTATCTCACTGATGTAATATACAAGTCTTCTGTGACAATATATCTATCCATCCCTCTCTAAATCTAAAAATCCAAATGGGTAACATACAAAACAGGCAGACACACCTGACCTTGCTTGCCTCTACCAGACGACCTTGGTGGAGATGGTTCAGGACATCCTCTTCTTCTGGGTGGCTCGGATGGTCATGCTGGGACTCAGCCTGACGGGGAGGTGAGGTGAGGCTCTGTGCGTCTGGCTCTCCTGGTCTTGGTCTCTCTGTTCTTTACCTTATTCTTGTTCCTCTGTCTCATGTGTAATCAGAAACTCAAGGTAATTGTATATATGTAATTTGAGGTAATGGTTTGTTCTTTATTTTATTCTATTATTATTATTACTATATAACTAAATATCTATTGGTTCTGTAGACTGTAGCATCACCAATTGTCTCATAAAAAGGGAGATTTTAGAATGATTGAAGTCTTGTTGATTCTATAGGTATATTATTATTATTATTATTATTATTATTATTATTATTATTATTATTATTATTATTATGTGTGTGCGAGTGTGTGGTCTGTTATTGTTAGGTCTACATGGGGCAGTCCATTATTATCATTATTATTATTATTATTATTATTATTATTATTATTATTATTGTTATCATTATTATTATCATTATTATTATTATTATCATCATTATTATTATTTATTATAGTTTTTTTTTTCAATCTTATATTTCTTACTACTACTACTACTACTACTACTTCTACTATTACTACTACTACTACTACTGTTATATGTTATCTAAAGTGGTATTTTTACAGTTTTATTATATATTTGTAATTGGTGTTACTATTACAGTGCTTCTTGTTATCATCAGGATCTTGTGCCCTCAGATCCACACCAATACACTTCACCTGATACAAAACACAACTACAGCCTCCCAGGATCATTGTATTTCACTTCCCTCTTTTCCATCGTTGAAATAAGTAGAAGACACGCCACGCTACGCATATCAGCCTGCCTGGGATTAGATACAAATAATATGTACATGTAGAGCGAATAGGAGAAAAATAAACTTAAATTTTCTCTTGCCTACGACTTGAGCTGTTTCAAAAGAGGAGGAAGACATCTGAAAAAAAAACTGCACTCTTTTCCTCTTCTTCCTTTTTTTTTTTTTTTTTAGTGTAGTAATGTTGAAAGCTGCTAAGATCTAAATACTTCTACTTTTCCTTTCTATCAGTTGTCTTCCTCTCCTTTCCTTCATTCTCAAGAGTGGCCAAGAATTCTGCAAGTTTGCCATGGTGATATTCAGAAATGCTTTGCTTTCTCACCACGACTGTTTTTCAAAGGCCACAGAGATCATCAGCTGGGTTCACAACAGTGTTTCTCCTTCCATTAATGTAGAAATCTTATTAATCTGTCACTAGAACCGTAAAAACACCCTTGAAAACCCATGTACCTTGAATTAGAGCATTCTGAAAACAGTGGAGATGTAGGCAGAAGTGACTCAAAATACGCTTCTTTAAAAAGGTACAGCAGAGGTGAGGGGAGACCCTGGCACTGTGAAAAAGTCAATTAAGAGAGCAAGAGGAGGCGGGAGAGGCTGGGATTGCTAGGTAATGAAGGAGATGAGATGAATGAAGTTATAAAGTCATGAAGTAATTAGCAGGACCGTCCGACAAGAGGCGAGAGAGGCGAGGATGGCTTGGGGAGCGAAGGAGGAGATACGATTATGGCTCCGGAATGAAGTAATTAGCAGGATTATTATTTTCTCAAGGTGTGTTCCTCAAACCGCGCAGGTGATTATGAGGCGAATAAGGTCTCTCTCTCTCTCTCTCTCTCTCTCTCTCTCTCTCTCTCTCTCTCTCTCTCTCTCTTTCCATTTACGCTTGTCTCCCCCTTGTTAGTAATTGTGACAGATTCCCCGGCAAACAATTAATAAATGCATTGTTAACTCATGTCTACTACTACTACTACTACTACTACTACTACTACTACTACTACTATTAGCATCCCTGACAAACTAATGCGTCAAATATACTACACAATAATAATAATAGTAATGATAATTATGGTGATGCTTCATGGCAGTGATGGTGGTGGTGGTGGTGGTGGTGGTGGTGGTGGTGGTGGTGGTGATATCAAAGAGCAAGGAAATGAGAACTTTTTAATTAATGTTTTACTTAATTTAAATGACAAACTTGCTGTCTCTCTCTCTCTCTTTCTCTCTCTCTCTCCCTCCCTGTGTGTGTGTGTGTGTGTGTGTGTGTGTGTGTGTGTGTGTGTGTGTGTGTGTGTGTGTGTGTAACTGCTGGAATTACTGTTAAACAAAATGCATTATTTACACACACGATCCCTCTCTCTCTCTCTCTCTCTCTCTCTCTCTCTCTCTCTCTCTCTCTCTCTCTCTCTCTCTCTCTCTGCTAAAAGGGTTCAAACCAACAGCCATTATTTTCCCCCTGATTGAAAAATGAAAATGCGCGTTGCTGTGTAGGATGATGAAAAAGGCATCTCTCTCTCTCTCTCTCTCTCTCTCTCTCTCTCTCTCTCTCTCTCTCTCTCTCTCTCTCTCTCTCTTTGGTGCTCTCTTTATTTGCTTCGTTTTTACGTACATAAACTAATAACATTCTTGAAGAGAGAGAGAGAGAGAGAGAGAGAGAGAGAGAGAGAGAGAGAGAGAGAGAGAGAGAGAGAGAGAGAGAGAGAGAGAGATCCTGCTTAAAACTCTCTCTCTCTCTCTCTCTCTCTCTCTCTCTCTCTCTCTCTCTCTCTCTCTCTCTCTCTCTTGGTATTAAAAGTCCTTGATGTTTTGTACACTGTTGAAGGGAGGAGAAGTAGATACCGTACTGCCAAAGTGTTTTCCTCAGCCTCCCCCACGCGCCTCTCTCTCTCTCTCTCTCTCTCTCTCTCTCTCTCTCTCTCTCTCTCTCTCTCTCTCTCTCTCTCTCTCTCTCTCTCTCTCTCTCTCTGGCAGTGAAAGACTTGTTGTGAAAGTGAAATCTGTCATATATATTACGTAGAATTCTCAATGTAAGCTCTTTGCCTCTTTAGATCTGAGAGAGAGAGAGAGAGAGAGAGAGAGAGAGAGAGAGAGAGAGAGAGAGAGAGAGAGAGAGAGAGAGAGAGAGAGAGAGGGGGGGGGGTGATGATAGTGATAAAATATTCGTGTTTTCTAGAATATTCACAACATCAAGGTTCTTAATGCATTATGAAAGGGGGAAAATTGTATATATTTATTTTTGAATAGTTGTACGTACTGCCAGAGAGACAGACCAAGGGGGGGTTAAAAATAAAAGATAATAAAAAAAGTATAACATTCGTATTGTTTTGGATATTTATAGTTTTAATTCATGTGATGCTTTTGATTATTTTGAACGGGAGAAGAGTGTAGTTCTTTTTATTAATATAGTACCAGGCCAAGAAGATAAAACAAAATATAGATAAGTAAATGGAAATAGAATAAAATGATGGTAACGAAAGGTCTGTATTGTCTAGAATATTTATAATCTACAATAACAACTCATGCGTGTCTCTTATTACGTCTTGAAAAGGAGAAATCGTCGTTTTTTTTTTCTTTTCTTTAATACAATGCCAGACACAAACCGGAGGGATAAAAGAATAATAATAATAATAATAATGATACTACTACTACTACTACTACGACATGAACAACAACAACAACAACAACTACTACTACTACTACTACTACCCGTTTATAATGCCCCTCCCAAAAGGAAACATGAAAAGCAAATGCAATTATGCAGTTTGGAATGGCGAGGCAAAAGAGTCGTAACCCGCAACCTTTTCGCTGCTTATGACACGAGGCTCGTAAACCCACAAGGGCCCCTGACACTCTCCTGTTCACCACGCACCTCCGAACTGGCTAGATACTGAGGAAAAGAGAAAATAATGCTCTTCTAATTCATCTTCCTTTGTAATTTCTGGTTAAAATTTTGCACAGTATTTTTTAATGTTCCCTCGTTCACCACCTCGTCCACTCACTAGATACTAAACAATAAAGAAAAAAAAACTGTTTTAATTTAAGAGTACAAGCCTCAGTCATACTTAAATATCATTCACTATCAGCTCTAAACCTTTCGTGCGAGTGGCTGGCTGGCCGTGGGTAAATACGTGGGTTTCATCAGTATTGCTAGCCTGTCCTTGCTTGTCTGAAGTGACGCACCATACTCAGCGTGTGTGTGTGTGTGTGTGTGTGTGTGTGTGTGTGTGTGTGTGATATGGAAAAAAAATGGTTGCAAAGAATGACGAATCTGTTCTAGCAGTTTTTTATGTACTTACTGGAGAGAGAGAGAGAGAGAGAGAGAGAGAGAGAGAGAGAGAGAGAGAGAGAGAGAGAGAGAGAGCACGAAAAACACTCACACCTCACTCCCTAATTGAGTTTTCTTCGTTTTTATTGGGAAACTTTACTATTTGTGATGATTTTTCAATTTATCCTTCTTTTTTTTTTTCCAGCACCACTACCACTCACTAAAAAAATAATAATAGAGGGAGAAAGAGAGAACGAAAACGAAAACCAAATTCGCACCGTTTTCTTCGACTATTTTTGGGGGAAACTTTTACTATTTGCGATTATTCTTTTTATTTATCCATTTCTTTCACCACTTACACAGGTTTGGGTTTTCCCTGCACGCATTTCACGAATCAGTTTACTTTCCCTTCCTTTTTTTCATGATTCAGTTACGTTTTCTTTTTCAAGGTTAGGGGAGAGAGAGAGAGAGAGAGAGAGAGAGAGAGAGAGAGAGAGAGAGAGAGAGAGAGAGAGAGTGGGAGGGGGCAGTGAAGCTTCCAACAATCTGAATAAAGGAAAATCAAAACATAATTGTTACTTTGCTCAGAGAGAGAGAGAGAGAGAGAGAGAGAGAGAGAGAGAGAGAGAGAGAGAGAGAGAGAGTCATAAATAAATTACATAAATAAAAAGAGTGAAAAGAAAAAAAAATGTATATCGTTTTCTGTGAAGAAGACCTGAGGAGATAAAGAAAATGGGAGAAGGAAAGAAGATAGAATAATAATAAGAGGAGGAGGAAGAGGAGGAGGAGGAGGAGGGGAAGGGTACAAAAAATTAGGTACAAAATGAAGACAACGAGGAGGAGGAGGAGGAGGAGGAGGAAGAAGAAGAAAACAATAAAATTAGACAAAGTACACGAGGAGGAGGAGGAGGAGGAGGAGGAGGAGAAGAACGAGGAGAAGGAAAAAAAGAGAATAAATAGAAGAAAAAAGGAAAAAGGATCAGAAAAAAATAAATTAAACGGAGAAGAGAAAGAAGAAAAAAGGAAAATTAAGAAATAGGGAAGGAACGAAACAAGGAAAGATGAGAAGGAAAAGGCGAAGTTAAAGAAAAAACGAGAGAAAGAGAAATAAACAAATAAAGGAGAGATAACAGGAATGAAGACAACAAATTAACGAAGGAGGAGGAGAGGGAAAATAACAAACAAGAAATGAAGGAGAGGAGAGAGGGAGAAGAGGAAGTAAAGGAGAGATAAAAAAAGAATACCTTTGAAGCGAAGGAAGTAAGAAAGGAATATGAAACAAGAAAGGGGAGAGAGAAAGAGGGAGAGGAGAGAATGAAGAAGAAAATTCGTGGAAGGCGGAAGAAGGGAAGGAGAACGAAATGAGAGAGAGAGAGAGAGAGAGAGAGAGAGAGAGAGAGAGAGAGAGAGAGAGAGAGAGAGAGAGAGAGAGAGAGAGGGAGAGCGCGTTCTAAGTAAAATGGAGGGATGGGAAGGAGAGAAGAGAATTTGGGAATAAAGGAAGAAGAAAAGAAAGTAAACATGAAATAATTGAAGTGAATAAGGAATAGGAAAGAGAAAAGAAGAGAAAGAAAAATAGATAAAGAAATTAAGTAAATACGCAGTAAAAGAAGAGAATTAGGGAAGGAAGGAAGAAGAGAAAGGAGATGCAAATATATAGAAATAGAAGAAACGAAAGGAAGAAGAACGAAAAAAAGGAAAAATAAGAAAGAAATCAAGTAAAAACAGAAATAGGAGAGAGAGAGAGAAAAAAAAAGAATCTGAAGACGAAGGAAGAAGGAAAAATAAGAAAAAATAAATAAAAAAAATTCAGACAAATATGCCAAAAAAATGAATGAAAGAAAGAAACGAAACAAAAAGCGAAAAAAAGTGAAAAACGAAAACGAAATGAAGTGAAAATAAAGAAATAGGAGAGAAAAGAATCTGGAATCGAGGAAAGGAAGAAAAGGAGAAGCAAATAAGACAAAATTAAGAGGACGGATGGAGAGAAGGGGTGGGTGGGGTGAGGGGGGTGTGGGCGAGGTGGACTGGTAGGTGGGCGTGGGGTGGGCGGGGGTGGGACGGCCTGGTAGTCAAATCCTCCCAAGTAAATCGCTGGGTTGTCTGAGAATTTAACGAAGTGATTCAAACCCCCCCCTCTCTCTCTCTCTCTCTCTCTCTCTCTCTCTCTCTCTCTCTCTCTCTCTCTCTCTCTCTCTCTCGAAGCTTTGATGGGAGAGAAAGAAAGGAGATGTTGAAAGAAATCTTTGCTTTTTTTTTTTTTTTTTTGTGAGGGAGAGAAAGGGTTGTGTTTTGAAAGTTAGCATGAAGGGAAGGTGTCTTAAACAGGTAGTAGTAGTAGTAGTAGTAGTAGTAGTAGTAGTAGTAGTAGTAGTAGTAGTAGTAGTAGTAGTTGTTGTTGTTGTTGTTGTTGTTGTTGTGAAAGATTTGCTAACATAAACGTTCAAATTTACACCTAACATGAAACCTTATTTAAACAAGTTCAATATAAGTATGTAGGTGCAGTAGTAGTAGTAGCAGTAGTAGTAGTAGTAGTAGTAGTAGTAGTAGTAGTAGTAGTAGTAGTTATTGTTGTTATTTTTTACTGTTGTTTTCTTTAATGAATATGACTGTGAAAGTGATTTGAACGGAACATGAAAAGAAAGTTATTGTTGTTATTTTCACTATTGTTTTCTTTAATGAATATGACTGTGAAAGTGATTTGAACGGAACATGAAAAGAAAGGTGCATCAACAAATTCAATAGAGGTGCGTACTCTTATGTACAGTACGTAGGTTGGTCACGTTTGGAGGGACCACGTGATATCACAGGTCACCAAACTTGCGGCGTGAGTGACTGGTGACCCCTGACCTTTGTTGGGGTTGTGTTCACACCGCGTCTCTCTCCACACACACCTGAAACTGTTCCTAAAACTCCCTATTTTTTTTTTTTTTTGTTTATTTTTTTGTAATCTTTTATTTTTCAATCGCTTTCCTTTTTTTCTTTTTTTTACGTCTATTTTTGTTTCTCCGTCTCAGTCTCTCTCTCTCTCTCTCTCTCTGTCTCTCTCTCTCTCTCTCTCTCTCTCTCTCTCTCTCTCTCTCTCTCTCTCTCTGGACGATTTTTCCCCTTTATTCTCTATGTTAGATTTTAAGGGGGAAAAATGTCATAGTTTTCCCCTCAAGAGAGACAATGGTGGTGGTGGTGGTAGAGATGGTGGTAGTGGTGGTAGTGGTAGAAGCAGTAGTAGTAGTAGTAATAGTAGTAGTAGTAGACAGACAAACGAACAGATAAACAAACAAACAGACAAACAAGCGAACAAACAAACAAACAGACAGACAGGTGGATTGACAAGCAAACAAACAAACAAACAAACAAACAAACAAACAAGTGACCAGACAGAGAAACAGACAGACAAACAGATATACAGACAGACAGGTAGACAGGTAGACAGGTAGACGGAGGGACCAAACGACAAAGATACATACATACAGACAGACAGGACCGGAGAGAAGTTTCTTATTTGTATTTTTTTTTCCTGTTTTCATCCATTCTTTACTTCTATCGTTTATTCCTTCATTCCTTTCCACTCCTCTTTCTTCCCTGTGTCAGTTATTCCTTTCCGCCTTCACTCCTTGTTTCTTAATTTTCTTTCATTTTTCCCTTCTCATTCACCTCTCCCTTCATTCTCCTCTTCTGTCTACCATCCTTCCTTCCTTCCTTCCTTCCTTCCTTTACAACCCATACACAAAAAATAAAAGAAGAAGGAGACGATGAAGAAGAAGACACACATACACACATACACACACACACACGCGAAGAAGATAAATAAATAAAAAAAAAAAGTTAGGAATCTTAACGAAAACGAAAGAAAAACAAGAAAAAAAAAGTTGATGAAATACGAAATCAAAATAGATCTCAACCTTCCATTTTCTATTGTAGTTCCCCATAAGCTCACCTGACAGGTAAATTTTCCACGTGAGTTAACGATTCTACCTGTGGATTTTGTGATGAGCTTTCAAACTACCCACCGTGATGTATTGCATGTATATTGGGTGACGTGCGTGCGTGTGTGTGTGTGTGTGTGTGTGTGTGTGTGTGTGTGTGTGTGTGTGTGTGTGTGTGTGTGTGTGTGTGTGTGAGTGAGTGTAAGTATCTATTTTATCTATCTATCTATCTATCTATCTATCTATCTATTTATCTATCTGTCTGTCTATCTGTCTATCTGTCTATCTATCTATCTATCTATCTATCTATCTATCTATCTATCTATTTATTCATTTAATTACTTAGCATTTATTTATTTATTTATTTATTTATTTATTTATTCACTTTCTTATCTATTCACTTATCAGTTCATTTATTTTCCTGTCAGATGATGGACTTTATTTATTCATTTATCTATTTATTTATTTTATCTCAGCATTCGATTCACTTCTCGTTTAATATTTATTTCTATTACCATTATCATCATCACCTCTTTTTCTCTCATGGCAAATCACAAGTTTGAGTTCTCCTTTGTGTTATTTATCTTTATCATTATTATCATTATCATTATTTTTCCCTTCAGCAGATCACAACTTCTGTATTATTTGCTTTCATTATTATTTATTATCATTATCATCATCATCCCTCCCTTTTTTTTTTTTTTTTCCATGGCAGATCACAAGTTGAGCCTTTGTGTGTGGCGGCGCAATTCGGCCGCAATGATTACTAACGTGTTTAGGAACCCATTAAAAAAAAAGAGGGATTAAAAAAAACTTTGTTATTTTAATGAAGCCAACTGTCCCGGGGAGTGTTTGATTAACTGTGTAGCATTAACGGTTAATTAAATAATATGCCTACGTACATACGGACGCACAGACACTCGGACACACGGACAGACAGGTAGATGGACATACATACATACAGACAGACAGACATACAGACATACACGTATATCAACACCAATTTACTTATTTGATTTGCTTGTATATTTACTGGTAGATACACCAAACTAAAGGTTACACACGCACACACACACACACACACACACACACACACACACACACACACACACACACACACACACACATACGCACACACGTACACAGCCAATCACCAGACGTCAATCAGCTGCAGTCATAATTACT
Organism: Scylla paramamosain; assembly: GCF_035594125.1. Classification (NCBI taxonomy): domain Eukaryota; kingdom Metazoa; phylum Arthropoda; class Malacostraca; order Decapoda; family Portunidae; genus Scylla; species Scylla paramamosain. The sequence continues at coordinate 905,917 of NC_087187.1, forward strand.
AAAAAAATCCGGTGAAGATATAAATGAGTTTCTCACGCGGAAGGAACATGATTTAAAAAGAGAAACAGACTGATGAATAAAAAAAGAAAAAATAGATGAAAATGGAGGAAAAGTAACGGACAGATGGCAGTGAAATGAATAAAGAAACAAAAAGAGATGAATGGAAAAAAAACTTACTCGAAAATTGAAAAGAGAAAGAGGAACAGAAACAGATAAAAGTGGAAAAGAAGAGGAAATGAAACGAATGAATGCACAAAAGAAAAGAAAGGAAAGAAAAAACAAGAGATGAATGAAAGAAAGAGAGAGAAACAAAAAGATGAATACAAAAAACAAACAAACAAACAAACAAACAAACAAACAAACAAAAAAGCAACAGACAGATGGATAAGAAAAAGAAAACAAACAAAACGAAAGAAAAAAACGATAAAAACAAACCAATTAATGAAAAGAAAGAGAAAACACACACACACACACAAACACACACACACACACACACACACACACACACACACACACACACACACACACAATAAAAGATAAACAAAACACATGAATAAAAAAAAAAGGAGGGAAACAAATTGACAAATGTAAAAAAAAAAAAAAAAAAGAAAGCTTAAATCAATTTCTGAACATTTTTTTTTTTTTTCAGTTGGAGAGAAAATATTATTATAACCTGCTTACACACACTGCAACAGAGGCGCGCAAAATGTTTTTAAATATTGCCAAAGCATCACATTTACAACACCATTAAGTTTGACGTGAGGAGCAGGAGGAGGAGGAGGAGGAGGAGGAAGAGGAGGAGGAGGAACAAGAAGAGGAAGAGGAGGAGGGAACTGTCTGTTTATCTCCCTCCTACTCATCCTCTTCCTTTCCTCTTTTTTTTTTCTCCTCATACTTATTTTTTTCCTTCACTCCTTCACTTCTTTACTTCTACTCTTCCTTCCTCCCTCCTTTTGTTTTTGCGTTTCTTTTTTCATTTTATCCTTTATCCTTCATTCCTTTACCTCTACTCCTTCATTCCTTTTTTATTTTTTATTTTTTTATCAATTTCTCCTCTATCGTTTATTTTTCTTCCAGTTTTCCTCCTACCATTTACTTCTTTTCAATTTTCCCTTCCTCATTTACCCCTTCCTTCTTTCCCTCCCTCCCTTCCTCGTCCTCCTGCCTATACATATATCTTTTTTTATTTCCCTTTATCATTTATATTTTTTCCAATTTTACTTTTACCATTTACTTCTTTTCAATTTTCCCTCCCTCATTTACCCCTTCCTTCCCTCCCTCCCTCCCTTCCTCTCCTCTCCAGTCCTCCTGCTGCCTCCCTTCCCCGGGCCACAGCTAGGCAAGGACACATTCAGATTTAAGTTAAGGCATCTTGGCAACGGTAATGTCACGCAACGGGCAACTTTCATTTGTTATTTTTCGGTCACCTGGCGCGGGAGGACGGGAGGCGGTCGAGGGAGTGAGGGGCGAGGGGTGAGGGGGGGTGAGGAAGCGAGAGTGGGTGGGTGGGGATGTCTGGCCAAACGAGTCTTGCTTCTCTCCCATTCCCTTACGTCACAGTCAGACCACTTCCTGAAGCTGACTGATGTAGAGGAAGGGGGGAAGAGAGTTCTGAACTTACGTGTTTTGAGATCTGTCTGCTTCTCTCTCCCTCTCTCTGTTTATTTCTTAATCGTATTCTAAAACATCTCTGCGCGGCACATCCTTCATTTTCAAAGCGTCTACTTGAAGTTATAATGTTGTTTTTACGGTTCTAGTGACAGGTTAACAAGATTTCTACATTATTAACAGCAGAAATTGTCTTGAGAACCCGGTGAAAAGTAAAGCGTTTATGTATACCGGCCTCCTCTCTCTCTCTCTCTCTCTCTCTCTCTCTCTCTCTCTCTGACTGTTTTTTCAGTCATACATGGTTAGTGAGAAGGAAAGATAATAGAAATGAATATAGATGATAATTGTTTTGTTCTTATTTCTTTTCTTTCTTTTTTTTTCCAGGTCTTATCCATCTCCATAATTTGGGAAGCGTCTTGAAGCCTCCCTCCGGAAACAGTTCAAGTCAGTGGCAGGAGGATATATAGAAGCAGGCAGGGAGTTCCAGAGTTTACCGTCATAATAATAATAATAATAATAATAATAATGATAATAATAATAATCGTAGTTCACAAACCACAGTCCCCGCACGGACATACGTGATACAGACAGACAGGCGGACAGGCAGACGAGAACAATAAAAGTAGCGATGTATTTTTAATGATGATTCCCAGCTAATTTCATATTCATTTTTCCCATCACCACACTTGGCTGATTAGAGTATTCAACATTAATATTAATCTTTTTGCCCTCGTATGAAAAGAGTTTGAAAAAGTTGCGTAAAAAAAAAAAAAAAAAAAAAAGACTGGAATTAATTGTCTTTTAAACTATGACGGCAAGGGTGGTTAGGCTTGCGATATTTTTTGGTGCCTTTCATCCTCTCCTTGTTGCTCCTTGGTGGTGAATGAAGCACTGGGTCTACCTGGGCCTTACCAATACGTACTCATCACTACCCCATTCTTACTTCTCTCATTTCAGTCAGATAAATTTGTAGTATTTTATCTTGCTTTTTTTACACTGCCTACTGCCCCTTGGTGGTGAATGAAGCACTAGCCCACCTTCAGAATATCTCGCCTCACTCTATCTCTACGTCATCCTTGCTTCTTTCACTTCAGATCAGTTCCCTAAGTTAGTATTATTTAATCTTGTTTTCCCACTCCTTGCTGTCTCTTGGTGGTGAATGAAACACTAGGGGTTCCTTCAAAATACCTCGCCTTGCTCTATCCCATCCCTACTTCTTTCACTTCCGTAATTTACACAAAACTAGAGAGAGAGAGAGAGAGAGAGAGAGAGAGAGAGAGAGAGAGAGAGAGAGAGAGAGAGAGAGAGAGAGAGAGAGAGAGAGAGAGAAGATACGAAAAGCCAAATATTTAAACCTGTATTCACAACCTAGCGTTCGTCTTCCTTTGTGTTCCCTCGTGGTTGCCTCCTGCGCCATGAGTCTTTAAAGAGGAAGCCATTAAGTCACCTGGCCACACTGCCCCTTTGAGACATCGCCATTTGACACACAGCCACCTCCGTGCACACCTGTGGCTTTACACCTGGACAGTGACTCAGGCCATCACGCTGAGACGCCCCGCCACTCTGCACCGCCTTGCCAATTACTCGCGTCTTGGGTTTTCTTTGAGAGGCGAAAGTTCTGATTCTCTCTCTCTCTCTCTCTCTCTCTCTCTCTCTCTCTCTCTCTCTCTCTCTCTCTCTCTCTCTCTCTCTCTCTATCTTAACCTTTTTTTTATGTAAGAGTGCTACTGGTCTACAACAACAACAACAACAACAACAAGTCCCTCATTACTCATTAATCTTCTCGTTCTATTAACCTCTTTTATTTTTGCTTTACAATATTTACGTGGCTCATTTAAGTGTCATAGAAGCGCCACCATTGAGACAGCACGCCCCAAACTCTCTTCAATTAAGCCTACACTGCCCAATAAATAAGTACTCTCCCTTGGCCAGCCTCCCTCTCCTCCCCCATCACCCTTCACCATTACTCCCATCCCTGCTGGACCTCCACGACCTCATAATAGGATCTCCCTCCCTCCCTTCCATCACCCTCACCCCCTCACAGCCTTCCTTCCTCGTTCCCTTCCTCCCATCACCCCTTACCCTTCCCGCCCTAGGCATTGCCCCCTCTCTTACGGTATCCCTGCGTCCCTCCTGCTCCTCCCCGCCCCTCTCTGACCCTTGCTCCCTAACACCAGGACACGGGGCTCAAGGGACTCCTGCAGGGTTCTTTTTGAGGGCGACACCACGTCAGGGGCGCGGTTTGTCCATCTGAAACCAGTCCCTCAGGTCCCCCAAGCCCCCTGATCCCTCCCTATGCAGGCGCTGAAGGAACGCCCTCGAAGCTCCAGCCGCCCTCCCTTGTGAGTGGCACCTCTCCCAGACGAAAGTAAAGAGAGGGGAGCTTAGTTTACTTCCCACACACACACACACACACACACACACTCTCTCCCTCTCTCTCTCTCTCTCTCTCTCTCTCTCTCTCTCTCTCTCTCTCTCTCTCTCTCTCTCTCTCTCTCTCTCTCTCTCTCATATTCTCCTTCCCTTCCTCGTTTCTTTTCATTCTTTTCCTCTTTTTTTTATTATTCTTCCTCTGATATTTTCTCCCTTTCCTTCCTTCCTCTCTTATTTCCCTTTTATTTTTTTTTCCATATGACTCTCTCTCTCTCTCTCTCTCTCTCTCTCTCTCTCTCTCTCTCTCTCTCTCTCTCTCTCTCTCTCTCTCTCTCTCACACACACACACACACACACACACACACACACACACACACACACACACACAAACCAACGCAAATACCTGAAAAAAAGAAGGAAAATAACATGGAAAAAAAAACACACAGGAAAGTTTCGAATTGAATCCCCCAGAAAATAAAATAAGATAAAAAGAAAGAAAAAGAATGACAGAAAAGAAGAGAAAGGTGATAGAAAAGTCAAGCACAACATCCAAGTGAAAGGAAGAGCTAACTAACGAAGGGAAGAAAGTTGCGCCAAACACACACACACACACACACACACACACACACACACACGGCTCAGCTCTTCCCAAACTTCGCAAGACAGACATTCCTTGCAATCAGTATCGAAGAAATACAGGTGACTACACTGTGCTAATTAAAACTCACTTACCTGCTTATTTGGAACGTGAGAAGGATGGTCTACGTGTCATGACGCCTCCTCTGGCTCTTGTTGTTGTTGTTGTTGTTGTTGTTGTTATTTCTAGATATCCTCGTGGGGACCAGCAAGTCTGTTACTGTTTGTTCTTCCTTTGAGATCATTTGTGGTACTCCTCGTCTTACTACTACTACTTCTACTACTACTACTACTACTACTACAAAGCACGAAATTCCTACAACAACAACAAAAACAACAGCAAACAACAACAACAGCAAATACTACTACAACAACAATTATTTTTCCCAGAGTACCCAACGCTGACGCCATTCAAAGAAAACGGAGACCAGCTATAGAGTGAGTGCGGCGCGCCACCCACCCACGTGACAGCGCCAGGCAGCAGATGGCGAGATGGTAAGTGTTATCTAGTTGCCACCTCTTCTCCCCCTTTTGTAGTTCATGTTTTGTACTGCGTGGAGGCAAATTTTTGGGCTCTATACTCGTGTTTTGAGCAGCCGGAGAGTACAGAGCAGGGGGAGGATAGTGAAAGCTTCGATTTACCTTAGTTGTGCTGTTGTGGTACACTAGAAGATAGGGAATTTGTGGTTTGAAGTACTTGGTGTCGCAAAAGTCATTTTACACTAGATACATGCCAAAATAGTATACAAGGGATTGAGTTTGTATAATATAGACCGTGGGAAAGGAGCGAAGTATCGTTGTAGGTTACGTTAGGTTAAGTTTATCATACCAATTTGTCTCATCTCCCTTGTTTCTGTTCTCAGCCTCTCCCTGCTCTTCACTGCCCCTTCCAGTCCCATCCCAGCATTTGCCAGACCCTTCCTAAACCCTCCCAGTCCTCCTAGATCCTCTCAGCCAGGTTAGATTAGGTTACGTTAGCTTTGGTTATGTTAGCTTTAGTTAGGTTAGATTAGTAGCGTGTTAGGTTAGGTTAATATTGACCTTTTTTTTTTTTTTTCGTCTAGTTTTCCCTAGTCTGTCAGGGCTGAGACGGTGCCTCCTGATGAAGGACTTAGATTTGGCATTTGGGAACCGTTACTCCGAGTGGATCCAAGATTCGAACCTGACAACCACTTGGCCCCCAAAGCGCGTGCGGCAACACTGTACCACTGCGGCACCCTAAAGGTTAATATTGACTAGTCACTAAAATTCGTGTCAGCCTCTCCACCCTTGACTGACAGGTGTGGTATTGTGTCAGGCCCTCATCAGGTATTCCAGAGAGAGAGAGAGAGAGAGAGAGAGGAGAGAGAGAGAGAGAGAGAGAGAGAGAGAGAGAGAGAGAATTACGTCCTGTCCGGAACTCCATCGACTCCTATATTACATGAACAGTTGAAAAAAGAGAGTAGGTATCTGGGCAACCCTCTCTCTCTCTCTCTCTCTCTCTCTCCTCTCTCTCTCTCTCTCTCTCTCTCTCTCTCTCTCAAGGTCGTTTCATCCCCTTCTGTTTATCTAATTTCTTTATTTTACATTTTTTTTCTTTACACAGAACCAGTAGTTAACTCTCTCTCTCTCTCTCTCTCTCTCTCTCTCTCTCTCTCTCTCTCTCTCTCTCTCTCTCTCTCTCTCTCTCTCTCTCTCTCTCTCTCTCTCTCTCCTCTCTCTCTCTCTCTCTTAATTAATACATGTGTCAGTTACTGCTGGGTGTTTTTATACTGTTCGTGTTGAGAGAGAGAGAGAGAGAGAGAGAGAGAGAGAGAGAGGAGAGAGAGAGAGAGAGAGAGAGAGAGAGAGAGAGATACTAGGAAGATAACCTTGCTTAGTACTTCATCAAATAGCGATCTATGTATGTATGTATGTATGTATGTATGTAACTCTACTTTGGTTCTAAGAAAAGGGAGGAAAGGAAGGAAGGGAGAAGAGGGAGGAGAACAGTAGAAGTGAGGAAAGGGAGGGAGAGAGGGAGGGAAGGAGGAGAGGAGTTTAAGTAAGAAATGGAGTAGGGAGAGAGGGAGAGGAGGAAGGAAGGAGGAAGAGAAGTAGTAAATGAGGAAGGAAAATAAGGAAGGAAGGAAGGAAGGAAGGAAGGAAGGAGGGAGGGAAAAGTGAGTGAGGGGGAGGAAGGAGGAAAGAAGTGAAGGAGGGAAAGAATCAGAGACGGTAGAATGAAAGGAAGGAGGGAGAGAAGGAAGGAAAGGAGGAAGAGGGAAGGAAGAAAAGGAGGAAGAAGGAAGGAAGGAAAGAGAGAGGGAAGGAGGAAGACCTGACCTCTACACAATAATGAAGTAGATATTTGAGAGATAAGGCACAGAATTCTCTCTCTCTCTCTCTCTCTCTCTCTCTCTCTCTCTCTCTCTCTCTCTCTCTCTCTCTCTCTCTTTCTCTTTCTCTAAGAAGCCATAGAGACTTGTCAGAAAGTTTGTGGAGTTAGACTGAAATATAGATAGGTGAGAGAGAGAGAGAGAGAGAGAGAGAGAGAGAGAGAGAGAGAGAGAGAGAGAGAGAGAGAGAGAGAAAGAGAGAGAGAGAGAGAGAGAGAGAGAGAGAGAGAGAGAGAGAGAGAGAGAAATACATCAGTTAACTAATTTACGAAGTTTTGTCACATGTGTACTCATAGGCTCTCTCTCTCTCTCTCTCTCCTCTCTCTCTCTCTCTCTCTCTCTCTCTCTCTCTCTCTCCTCTCTCTCTCTCTCTCGGGTATTCAAGGAAAGACACAAAACTTCCAAAACACAAAAATTTGCATAGATATTGCCGAGAGAGAGAGAGAGAGAGAGAGAGAGAGAGAGAGAGAGAGAGAGAGAGGAGAGAGAGGAGAGAGAGAGAGAGAGAGATCGTCACTTCTGAGAAATTATTAGCTAAATTCTTCCTCATATTTTAGCTTTTTACTCTTCCTCCTCCTCCTCCTCCTCCTCGTCTTCCTCCTCTTTTATATATTCCTCGTTTTATAGTCACCACCACCACCACCATCACCATCACTACTACTACCACTACTACTACTACTACTACTACTACTACTACTACTACTACTACTACTACTACTACTGCCAAGAAATAAATGTTACTTATATCATTATCATTATCATCATCATCACCGCCATCACCATCAACTCTTATTTCATTATTTAATAGAATAAAACCGCTATTTCTAAACCAAAGAAACATAACTAGAGCAATCAAGTATAGGCACACTGGTTCACTGGTAACACGCTTGCCTCGAGATGCCGTGTTCCAGCGTTCGATTCCCTATCTTGTAACTGCTTGCTCAGTGACGGTGGCGCCTTCACACTTATCACCTCACTCTTCCTGTTATGTGGAGTGCGTTTGGTACGTCTGTGTGTGTGTGTGTGTGCGTGTGTGTGTGTTGCATCATTCACTGTGAGGCACGTGGCAAGGTGAGGGAGGGTAAGGTGGTGGTGGGGGGGTGTGTGGGGGCAGTAGTGTACCGTCACTTGGTACTGGGGCGGATGGTACTCAGGTCAGATGACTCTCAAGACAGACACTACTTACTCAACCACATCCACCCATCCATTCATCCATTCAACCTTATCCACACCCTCACATCCACCCATCCATTCATCCATTCAACCTTATCCACACCCTCACATCCACCCATCCACCCACAGGAATGCTAGCTGCTATGTACCGTTGGCTGCTATATACCAGCTACCAGTAGGGAGATAAAAACTAATATTGTAAGAAAAAAAAATTAAAACATTCGCGGTCTAAGATCTAATTTTCAATCTGTAGAACACCACCTCGCCTATTCTAAATCTCATCTTTTTTTCCTCACTGAAACTCAAGTGACTGAGGCAACTGACAGTAGCCCATTTTGTGTTTCCTCCTACTTTCTCTATCCTCATTTTCGATCCAAAGCTGGATGCTGCGTTTATGTGCGCAATGACTTAACCTGCTCTCGTGCCCACGCTCTTGAAGGCTGTAATTGAAGTGACACAGTTTTTTTTAAGGGTGTTTTTACAGTTCTATTGACAGATCTATGATATTTCTATATTATTAACAGGAGAAATACCCCTGAAAACCCTGGTAATCATCTTTATGGCTTTGAGAAACAGTCGTAAGAGAGAGAGAGAGAGAGAGAGAGAGAGAGAGAGAGAGAGAGGAGCATTTTAGTGAGCCTATCCTGCGCTCGTTCGTGTTTGCTGCTATGACACGGTGCAGCAGTGAGTGAAGTTTTCGTTCATAATCACGTAGCGGGTGTGGAGCGGAGAAAAGAGAGTGAGGAAATGAGGGTATTTAATATTATTTGACATTTTATTTAATAACATATCAACTTTTGTGTGTGTTAGTGTGTGTGTTTGTGGGTGTGGTTGAAGGAGCAGTGACAGGTGGCGCTGGGGAGGGAGGGTAGCTGGCTGGGTGGCCGGCTACAGTGTTCTGGCCAGCACCGGTCAGGCTTGCCCCACACGCTCTGTTAACCAGTGTTTCCTTATTCCCGGCAGCTTCTCCCTGCACCGAGCACCGCCAAACAACACCAGAGAGGCACGAATATGTAAGGTGAGTCCAGCGGTGCAAGCCTCCCATCAGTCAGCCTTACTGCCTTCGCTACAACACCCTCCTCCTCCCTGTAGTGTCTTGTACTCGTTTATTTAGGTTTTATTATTCGTTTTTTTTTATTTTTTTTTGAGGTTGATTTATTTTTAGATTTTGTTTACATCTGAGTCTGGAAACAGTTGGAGATTTAGAGAAATATTGAAAGTTCGTCAGTATGTAAACAAGCCGTCAGCTGAGGTAGAGGCAGGGCGACAGTGTTTTCAGTCATTATTTGCTTCGTCTTTCATTTATTGTAAGCCAAACATGTCACAAGATGAAGCCATATGTCTAGCCTTTATATCCGCTGGTCAGAGATATCCGTCGTTGCCCGGTTTTGTTGTCATGGTAACATGGCGGCCGGCTTCCCCACTGAGGTCGCTGCCGAGGGCCGCCATGATGGATTGCTGCCTGCACCAGCCTGTGGGTTCCAATATTTTTTTCTATTTTTCTGAATGACTTTATTTGGCTTGTATAGTAAGATTTTATGGTTTCTAAAAATATTTCGTTGCTTGTGAAGTGTTTTTCTTGCTTCATTCAAGTAAATGTGCTGAATTTGCTGTAGTTTTTTTGCGTAAGTAAGGGTCTGTTTTATACGGTGAAATTTACCCAGGCCGATTTTTTGCTTTTTTATTTGAGGCTTTAATGAAGATTTTGTTGTTTCAAAAAATCGTTTATGATCTTTGAAGTGTTTTGAGTTCCTGTTGAGTTAAGTATGTGGACTTTGAATAGGCTTACGTTCTCGTTAAAAGTGATGATTTCGTCATTTTTTGAATTCTTTTATTTCTCTATTTCAGCTTGTAAGTAACTTTGCAATGCTTGAAAAAATAGTTCAGATTTTTTAAAGTGTTTTTTTACCGGTGTAAAGTGAAGTGGGTGAACTTTTCAGTGTTTTTAATGGTGTCAAAGATTCCAACACTTTTTCCATATTTCATATAATATTTCTTTACAACTACTCAGGCTGGAGATGTTTTAATATTGTGAATATTAATTAAAGTAATTGTCAAGTCAAAATATATAGGGCATTCGAGCCTAGCTTCATTTTTTCTAGGGGTCAATTTTCAAATGAAATACGCTACGTACGTGAGGCAGCGGGGTCGCCTGTGACGTCATCAAGCAGCCAGGACTCGGCCCGCTCCTCTGTCTCCTCGTCAATATTTACCGTAATTTGCATTGTTTTCCAGGTGTTTCCAGCTGTTTTCACACTCAGGCGTGTAGGTACTAGTAGTAGAAGGAGAAAAATTAGAGAGGAGGAGAAAGAAGAAAGGAGAAATGGAGGAGATGTAGGAGGCATAACATGAAAATACCAAGAAGACGATGTTTAGCTTAGTTTCCCTTACTGCCCTGCCTTTCTCTGTAATATTTCGTGTGTTTTGAGTGTTTGAAGTGTATTTTGGATGTATTTAGGAATTGTGGGGTGTTTCAGTGTGTTTTGGGGGTGTTCAGGTGTGTTCAGGATGTATATTAGCTGTTATCTGTGTATTTTGGGTGAATTTAGGTGTTTTAAGGGTGGCTTAGGATGTTTTTTTAGGTGTATTTTTTCGTGTTTTTAGTCTTGTGGATCGTTTTGAGTATATTGAGGAGTGTTTTGGTGTGTTTTGGGTGTGTTTGGGGGTATATAGAGGTATTGTGAGTTTGTTTTGGGTTTATTTTGGGTGTTTTAAGTGTTTTGGATGAGTTTGGGTGTGTGTGTGCGGTATTTGGGGTGTATTTGAGTGTGTGTGGTGTGTAGTGGGTGCGTTTCGGTGTGTTTTGGGCATATTCTGTGGTACTGTGGGGTGTTTTTGGTGTGTTTAAATGAGTTTTGGGGTGTTTTGGGTGTGCTTTGTATGGTTCGAGTGTGTATGGGTGAGTTTTAGGGATAGGTTGATGTTCTGAGAGTGTTTTGTGTGTCTTTTGGATGTTTTGAGTGTGTTTGGGGGAGTTTTATAAGCTAGGTCGAATTTCGAATCCGCTTCCTGAGCAAAGGAAAACTGCTGGTGCCATGGTAGTACCGGAAGGAGTACCGGAAGGATGACTGTGGGTGCAGGTCCAATGGAATATTGAAAGAAAATAGTGAGAAAGTCCATTGGAGTTTCGAAGCAAATAAATAGCAGGTCCAGTGGTGTTGCTAACTTGTCTGTTATTTAGTGCTTATAATATAATTTCTTGTAGGCTGTTATAGATCTCTCTCTCTCTCTCTCTCTCTCTCTCTCTCTCTCTCTCTCTCTCTCTCTCTCTCTCTCTCTCTCTCTCTCTCTCTCTCTCTCTCTCTCTCTCTCTCTCTCTCTCTCTCTCTCTCTCTCTCTCTCTCTCTCTCTGAGTGGATTGGTGGATGAAGGGCAGATGTGCGAGTAGGTGGGTGTGTGGAAGGAAGGATGTGTGTGGGTATTTAGATGGGTGGATT